>NW_027361863.1:8607500-9020000 GCF_039654945.1 Dendrobates tinctorius
AGCGTTGGATGTAGTGGTATAAAGCCACCACCACTGGACTCTGGAGGAGACGTGTTCTGCGTAGTGATGGATCACACTTCTCTATCTGCGTCTGATGGAGGAGTCTGGATTTGGTTAATGCCAGAAGGACGTTATCCCCTGACTGCATTGTGCCTGCCGTACAGATGGTGGAGGAGGATAATGCTATGGGCTGTTATTGGGTCGCCCTCCCAGGGCTGTGGGGTACTCGGTACCGGGCCGGTGTCAGGGGGATGTGTCACAGCAGCAGTGATCCGGTCCGTGGCCCTGGGCGCCCAAATCAATGGCGGTTGCGGTTAGTAGTGTAATAGTTTGTGACGCCACCCGTGGTGTTCGGCAAGTGAGATGTTAAGCCGACGCTGCATGCAGATCCGCTGGGACTGATGGTATGGTGCAGCAGAGATGTAAAAGCTTCCCACAGGTGAAGCTGTAGTCCCAGGGCAGTGTAGATGTGGCTGGCACGGGGATGTAGCAGTGCCAGAAAAGTAGGAAGCAGGCAAGACACAGCGGGGTGCAATTTCTGTACCTTTACTTGATAACTGCAGTTCAGGGTCCTGATTACAGATGGTATTGGAGCAGGCTAGCCTGGAAGCAACTCAGGGATTCTCTCTCAGCAGACGGGCTGTGCAGTCTCCTTCCCTAGTGCTTATTTGATTGAAGTACTCCAAGTACACTGAAAATCCTCCTGACAGACGTTCTCAAGAACCTTTCTTGCACGGCAGACAGCTGTAGTCTATCTCGGGGACTCCTATCTCCTGAGTCCTGGCTCTCTATCCAAACTGCTGTTGTGCCTCAAGTCTTAGATGGGAGTGGGGCATTTACAGCCTCCTACTCCACTGGTATCTGTTGTAGGACCGTTAGTATCCGTACAACCGTGGAGACCAGGCTCCAGTTCATGCGCTCACTGTGAGGGAGCTCTCCTTTCCTAGCTCAACCTCCAGCTTCTCTCTCCACGTCTGCACACTTCACCCTCCGCAGACTAACTGACCACTCCTTCCTCTTGGCCCTCAGAGAGCACTCCTCCTCTTAATCCCGGTTCCGAGTTCCCCCTGCTGGCCTGGAGTGGAACTGTGTTGCATGTATGGATTGACTGCGAGAGAGACCCATCATTGCCTCCAAGCCTGGCATTACCCTCCCCTGGAGGAAGGCAAAGCCAGTGTGGCGACCATACTCCTGGGGGCGCCACGTTATCAGCGGGCGGCCTCGGCACCTTAGTTCCAGTGAAGAGGAATCTTAATACTTAAAATGGACAATTGTTGCTTCCAGCTTTGTGGGAACAGTTTGGAGAAGAACCTTTTCTGCTCCCATGACTGTACCCAGCACACAAGGTCCATACAGATATGGAAGGGGGAGTTTGGTAAAATACATGACCGCACAGAGCCAAGTCCTCAGCCCCATCCAACAACTAAATGGGAAATTGTGAGCCCGGACTGCCCCCCAACATAAAGATCTGACCTCACAAATGCTCTTCTGAATGTAGGGGAAAAAGAGCAGGTGCTAGTTTCATGTACCGTACTTTTTGAATAAGATTCACCCATAGATTTCAGTGGGTATCCAAAAAAAGAGAAAAAATAATTATGAAAAATTGTCTGGTTTTTTTTTCAGAATTTTTCACACTGTGTGAACTTAGCCTAAGGGGGGATACTCCTGAACTATCTGAATAAATCTGGGCTCTGTCTTGCTATGTAAAGCGCTGATCTGCGAGCAAAATGATGGCAGCCCGGTAAGCCTATCCAGTTACCATTAAGCTGAGTGCCTTGTCTATTTTTATCAGCTCCTTAGAGCCAGGATCATTGGCTTTCAATTATACACTACCTGCCGGCTGCTTCTCCAAAAGCCGAGGACGGGGTAATACAGTATGCATCATATACCGTAGTCACTATAATAATATGTGCTATGCACAGCAATTAAATTCTGACTATGCATAGAGTTATGCTGCTCTTCAGTGCCCAAAACCTTGGCTAACCTGAAGACTGCTATTTTAAGGGTTTGTTCACACTGAGTTTTGGAGCAGAAAATGAGTGGAACATCTCCAAACCCTCCTCAAAAAGTAAAAACTTCTGAAAAGCTTGGACCATCCATTCCAAAAGCACAGCAAAAAAATTCACTGTGCACAAACCCCGAGAGTATGTGCACATTGAATTTTTTGGAGGTGGTAAAAAAAATGACGAGCTTTCTAGTGGAAACCTTTCAAAAACTGTTCAAAAGAATGAATATATGCATGTCTATGGGAAAACGCCATTGCTGTGCACATATGCAATTTTTCGTTACGTCTTTTAACCGCTTCAGGGTATGGAAACCACCAAAAATTACCGTAAAACCAATGCTGGATGCTCCAGCTGTTTTTCTTAAGCAGTTTTGTGAATAAAAACTTTGGGGTCTAATAGATGCCAAATTGTGTGGTCCATTTTCTCCTGTTACCAAAGTGAAAATGAAAAATTTGGGGCGAAAGGAACATCTTTGTGTGAAAAATTTAACTTTCTATTTTCATGGATTAAGGTTATAAAATTCAGTGAAGCACATGGAGATTCAAGGTGCTCACCAAACCTGTAGATACATTCCTTGAGGGGTGTAGTTTCCGAAATGTGGTAGCTTGTGGGGGGTTTCCAGTGTTTAAGCAACATGACATTCTCTAAATATTTCAGCCAATTTTATGCTCCAAAAGTCAAATGGTGCTCCTTCCCTACCAAGCCCTGCCGTGTGTCCATACAGTAGCTTTCCATAGTTTTATGAGGAGTCCATTTTCTTCTATTACCCTTGCGAAAATGGCAAATTTGGGGTTAAGCAAAATTGTTGTGAGAAAAACTCAAATTTTTATTTTTTCCTTCCGTATTGTTTAATTCCCGTGAAGCACCTAAAAGGTCAATAAACTTCTTGAATGTGGTTTTGGGCACTTTGAGTGAGGCAGATTTTGAAATGATGCCACTTTTGCGTATTTTCTGTCCCCCTAAAACTCACTTCACACGTGATATGGTCCTTATAAAAATGGTTTTGTACATTTTGTTGGAAAAAATAGAAATTGCTGATAAAATTTTAACCCTTCTAACTTCCTACCTAAAAAGAATGTTTAAAAAATTATGCTGATATAAAGCAGACATGTGGTAAATGTTATTTATTAATTATTTTGTGTGAAATAAATATCTGGTTTAAGGCCATAAAAATTACGGTAAAAGTTTGCAGATTGCAAAATTTTCAACATTTTTGGCAAAATTCTGATATTTTCACAAATAAGCACAAAATATATCCACCTAAATTTACCACTCACATAAAGTACTGTATATACTCGTGTATAAGCCGACCTGTTTATAAGCCGACCCCCCTAATTTTGCCGCAAAAAACTGGAAAAACTTATTGACTCAACTATAATCCTAGGGTGGAAAATGCAGCAGTTACTGGTAAATTTCAAAAATAAAAATAGATACCAATAAAAGTAAAATTGAGACATCAGTAGGTTAAATGTTTTTGAATATCCATATTGAATCAGGAGCCCCATACAATTCTCCATACAGTTCATGATGGCCCCATAAGATGCTCCATACAAAATACACCCCATATAATGCTGCACAAAGGTTAATAATGGCCCCATAAGATGCTCCATAGAATAATATGCGCCATATGCTACTCCATAAAGGTTATGGCCCAATAAGATGCTCCATAGAATAGGCCCCATATGCTGCCCCATAAGATGCTCCATAGAATATGCCCCCATACGATGCTCCATAGAATAGGCCCCCATAAGATACCCCATAAGATACTCCATAGAGTAGGCCCCATATGCTGCCCCATAAGATGCTCCATAGAATAGGCCCCCATAAGATGCTCCATAAAATAGGCCCCCATAAGGTGCCCCATAACATACTCCATAGAATAGGCCCCCATAAGATGCCCCATGAGATGCTCCACAGAATATACCCCCATAAAATGCCCCATAGAATATGCCCCCATAAGATGCTCCAAAGAATAGGCCCCCATAAGATGCTCCATGAGATGCTCCATAGAATATGCCCCCTAATGATGCCCCATAGAATATGCCCCCATAAGATGTTCCATAGAATATGCCCCCATAAGATGCTCCATAGAATAGGCCCCCATAAGATGCCCCATAGAATAATCCCCATATGCCGCTGCTGCTGCAAATAAAAAAAATGACATACTCACCTTTCCGTCGCTGGGGGCCAGGTGCCGGTGTCGCTGCTGGCTCAGGACCCAGCACCTGAGATAGTCACCTGTCCCCGTTTCCACGCTGCTTGCCGCTGTCTGCCACGCCGTCTGTCAGTGACGTTCAGGCAGCAGAGGGTGCGACGTGCACTAACAACGTCATCGTGCCCTCTGTCCTGAACATCACTGACAGAGGACATGGCAGGCATCGGCAAGCAGCGTGGAAACGGGGACAGGTGAATATCGCTTATACTCACCCCCCCGTTCTCCCACGGTCTCAGGGGCCTGCCTTCAGCGGTCACGTGATACCGCTCATTAAAGACATGAATATGCGCATATTCATGTCTTTAATGAGCAGTACCACGTGACCGCTGAAGGCAGGCCCCTGAGACCGTGGGATAAGCAGGGGGGCTACAGAAACGCGCCGACCCCCTGACGTATATAACTTGCGTATCAGCCGAAAGGGGGACTTTCAGCCCCAAAAAATGGGCAGAAAATCTCAGCTTATACGCGAGTATATACGTTACATTTTGTCACAAAAAAAAACAGCAATCTCAGAATCACTGGGATACATTAAAGTGTTCCAGAGTTATTGCCACATAAAGTGACCCTGATCAGAATTGTAAAATTTGGCCTGGTCAGGAATGTGAAAATAGGCTTCGGGGTGAAGGGGTTAAACGGCAGATTTACGGTGAAGGAAAACACACACTATTCTGAGAAATGTCTGGGGGGATGTGGTTGGTAATGCCCCAAAAGCTGATCGTCAACAGATTAAGAAAGTGACAGACTCCATGGATAGAGCTTATGGCTGTTATTTAAAAGAAGGGCAGCCATACTGGTCACTGATTTTATTTTTTGAAAAGTCAGAGATATATTTTTGTACATTTTGAGTTGTTTGGTTACTATTGTTATGTGAGCCGATGAAAATAAACAACTGAGGTGGCAAAATTTACATTTTTCATTTAGTTGGTCAAAAGTTCGGAACACTAAGATATTCTAACAAATACAAAACCTCACTTTTACTTTCTAAAAAATATTCAGGGTTTAGGATTATTAACCTTTTGGATTGACAGACATGGACACTGACGCCTTGGAGTTGGTATCCAAATGGCAAAATCTAGAGATGATGAGAAAGTCCAAAGGACATGAGATTCTTACAGAGAGAAGGAAAATGGAGAACCTTATAGAGTCTGACTCTCCAGCCTTCGCTGAGCTTTAGAGGGCCATTGTTATCTCCCTGAAAAAAAGTCAGAGATGTGAAATAAGGAGGAGGAACAAGGATGCCATCCTCAATAAGCAGAGAAACATCTGCGCAGAGAAAGAGGTGGAAGAGGTTCTCCAAGGATCACAGAGACAGGTATCATCCACATCTGAAAGCCAAGACACCCTGAACCTACAAAGAGCAGCAGCCCAGAAAAGAATTAGAAACAGCAGAGACTGGCTTGTCCAATGCAGGAGACATCTCACCTATGCCAAACCCATAATGAATTGGAATTGCTCATCAAACAAAAACATTGCCATTATGGAGTTTCTATTCCATCTAAGACTTTCTTCTCCAATCTAATCAGTGGATGAAGATGAACCAAGTAAGATGGGAAAAGTTCAGTAGAATAAGACTTGGATGTGAGGGGGCTTAAACTCCTAATATTATGTACAGGCTTTAATTATCAAAAGCGTAGAAAAAATTGTCCTTGTTGTCCGTAGGAGCCAATCACAATGCTACTTGTGTTGTTCCATAGAATGTTAAAAATTGGAATCTGGGCTGTGATTTGTTCCTACGAGCAGCAATTACATTTTTGCTATTGGAAAGTTTTGATAAATGATATTTGGTTTTTTTTTTTGCTACTGTTGGCCTTCACGGGTACAAGGCCATCACAACACGAACACCCAGCCAGGACCCACAATTTTCTGTAACATGTTGGGGTATCGGACACGTTATACTTACCTACGGCGACAACCCTAGGCACCGTTACACCTCCATAATCTCAGAGTGATACAGTACACTGGTAATCAGTTCATCTTCATAAATCTGAACCCTCGGTCTCTCTGTTGCTTCCTTACATATCGGTTGTTGAAAGTTCTTTTCAGGAATTATCCTCACAATCAGTGTCTACTCCTTTTTCCTAAAGTGACTTGAAGCCACAGAACATTCTCGACGAGACCGGACACATAAAAATCTTGGACTTTGGCTTATCAGCCATGAATGTGTTTAAAGACAACTTTATTGGAAGATTTTGTTGACTCTAATGGTTACATTGCGTTGGAGGTAAGGAATATCCCTGTGTGATTTGATAGTAGGACTGAGTATTAATCTGATCCCAATGCATCCTGTTCATATCTAATCATACACCAGTCCTTGTATCCTCTGTGTGCAAATCCCTTACCGGTATATACAGCTCATCTCCTATCTCACGTTCCCACAGATAATGGACGGTGATGGCTGCAATCATCTGGCAGATTTGTTTTCATTTGGTGTCATCCTGTCCATGATGATTTTGTGGAATCAGCCGTTCGATAGCAGTGGCACGAAGAGGAATACTACCGGTCTGTGCAGGAAGACGTCCCATATAGTCCACCCTGGATCTGCATCAATGACAAGAGTAGGATCAGATGGAGAAAGATGATGAGTGATCATAACTAGTGATGAGTGAGTGTGCTCATTACTCGAGATTTCCGAGCATGCTCGAGTGTTCTCCAAGTATTTTGGGCGTGCTCGGAGATTTCCTTTGTGTCGCCGCAGCTGCATGATTTGCGGATGCTACACAGCCTGAATACATGTGAGGATTGCCTGTTTGTTAGGAAATCCCCTCATGTATTCAGGCTGTCTAGCAGCCACAAATCATGCAGCTGCGTCGACACAAAGGAAATCTCCGAGCACATTCAAATACTCGGGAGATCACCCGAGCATACTCAGAAATCTCAAGTAACGAGGATATTCGCTCATCACTAATGATAACGATAGATAGAACATAAGATGCGGACAGTCCATAGACATTGTGTAATAATATATCAGTAATAATATATAATATAATGACTAATGGTCTCTCTAATTTTCCAGCTTCACAGCAAAACTCAATTTTCCCAATTTGCTATATCATCGTTCATCCAAGAGCGCCAATTCTTCTACTACATAAACTGAAGCGACGTGGAGTCCGGCACAGCCGACCAGCCATTCCGATGGGACGATGATGTAAGCAGGGGCGTAACTAGCACGGTCGCAGCAGTCGCCACTGCGACCGGGCCCGGGGGGAGTCAGGGGCCCGGCAGGCATATCTCCCAACTGTCCTGATTCTGGCGGGACAGTCCCGTCTTTCCCCCCACCCGCGTCTGCCCAGGTGTATATTTTTCCTGCACTGCATTGAACCGCCACACCCCCGCATGCACCCCATCCCAACCACCACAGCCCCTCACAGCCTGCAATGACGTGCCTGGGCTGTGTGTTCTGCGCGCACAGGACCTATGATGAGGTCACAGGAGGGGAGGAGTCAGGGGTCACATGATCAGGGGCCTCCGTGTATGCAGGACTCTGCTGTGCTGGTTGTCATGGTGCTGGATGAGGGTAAGTTTATGTGTAGGGTCAGGAGGGGTTTACAGTGTGGATGTAGCAGAGCTATGTGTGTACGAGGTGTACGGAGAGGAGCCGCGTGTGTACGAGGTGTACGTAGCGAAGCCGCGTGTGTACGGATCGGAGCTGCGTATGTATGAGGTGTACGGAGCGGAGCCGCGTGTGTACGAGGTGTATGGAGGAGTGGAGATGGACGGAGTGGAGATGTGCGTGTATTTTGGCATGGGGGGCCCCATTTGAAAGTTCACACAGGGGCCCATAACTTTGTAGTTACGCCACTGGATGTAAGTATAACACATAGGGATATCCATAGTGTTATCACTGCCCAGTAACGTACATACCCATACCTCCTCATACCTTTCTGACCGCACATTCAGCGTTTCCCATTCCCACACTACCTCCTCATCCCACCCCCTCTATGTTGGAGTCCCCCAAGGCTCTGTCCTGGGGCCCCTACTTTTTCCATCTATACTCTTGGCCTAGGACAACTCATAAAGTCCCATGGCTTCCAGTACCACCTGTCAGAGACACCGCACTGAACTTGCTCACTGAGCCAGTGCGCGTGCCCTGAGTAAAGCGAAAGCGTGCTCAAAGCTACCTGTGGAGCGGGCAGCAACCGAATAGATGTGTACTTCAGAGCCGCAGGACCTGAAGCACGTGACTGCTAGAGGTGTGGCCTAAACTCCACAGAGCTAGGAGCTGCAAGACAATTCCTAGCAGGGTAACTGCGAGACAAAGTTACCAAGGGGAATAGACAGGAAGAATAGTCAGGACGTTGCCAATGAGTCATACACAGATAGCTGCAAGGTACCAGAGGGGCGAGCAGAGAGTAGTCAGATCACAGGCAATGTGTCATACACAGATAGCTGCAAGGTACTAGAGGGGCGAGCAGAGAGTAGTCAGATCACAGGCAATGTGTCATACACAGATAGCTGCAAGGTACCAGAGGGGAGAGCAGAGAGTTGTTAGGTCACAGGCAATGAGTCATACACAGATAGCTGCAAGGTACAAGAGAGGCGAGCAGAGAGTAGTCAGGTCACAGGCAATGAGTCATACACAGATAATAACGCAGTACAAAATCAACAGGCAAACTCACAACGGGAAACAGAATCGGGTCAGAACCATATAAACAAGCTATAGCAACAAACAGGCACACGGGGGTCAGCACACTAGGCCAAAGGCAAAAGTATAACTGGCAGGGATTGAAGCTACCCAGAGGTTTATGAAGCTCTCCCAGAACCAGAAAGAGGCCACAATCATTAACCCCAAGTGTGCAGGTCAAAACCTGCACAGAGCTCCAGACATTAACCCCCGGTGTGCAGCTCAAAAACCTGCACTGGGATCATGACAGTACCTGTATGCAGATGACACTCAGATCTACCTCTCTGGCCCAGATGTCACCTCTCTGCTGTCCAGAATCCCGGAGTGTCTATCAGCCATATCCTCCTTTTTCACCTCTCGCTTCCTAAAACTCAACGTAGACAAAACTGAACTCAGTATCTTTCCTCCATCTCACGTATCTTCCCTACCCGATCTATCTATTATTGTAAACAGCATCACGCTCTCTCCCGCACCTGAAATCCACTGCCTCGGAGTAACTCTTGACTCTGCCCTGTCCTTCAAACCACACATCCAAACTCTTGCCACCTCCTGTCGCCTCCAACTCAAAAATATTTCCAGAATCCGTCCCTGCCTCAGGCCTCAATCTACTAAAACTCTTGTACATGCCCTCATCATCTCCCGCCTTGACTACTGCAACACTCTCCTTTGTGGCCTCCCTGCCAACTCTCTTGCACCACTCCAGTCTGTCCTCAATTCTGCTGCCCGACTAATCGACCTCTCTCCTCGCTACTCCCCTGTCTCTCCCCTCTGCAAATCCCTCCATTGGCTCCCAATTCCCCAATGAATCCAGTTCAAACTACTAACACTGACCTACAAAGCCATCCACAACCTTTCCCCTCCCTATATCTCTGAACTAATCTCCCAATATCTTCCCTCACGTACTCTTTGATCCTCCCAAGACCTCCTACTCTCCTCCATACTTATTCGTTCCTCACACAACCGCCTCCAAGATTTTTCCCGAATATCCCCTATCCTCTGGAATTCCATGCCTCAACACGTCCGATTATCCACCACCCTCAGATCCTTCAAACCGAACCAGAAAACCCATCTCTTCAGGAAAGCTTACAGCCTGCAATAACCATTCTGCAGCCTCACCACCGCCTGAGCTGCCGCCTCATCACCACCAGAGCTGCTGCACCCCCAACCTTCTGTCTCTTCCCCACTATCCCGTAGAATGTCAGTCCGCAAGGACAGGGTCCCCTCCCCTCTGTACCAGTCTGTCATTGTAAATTTGATTACTGTTGACGATATCTATAACTTTGTATGTAACCCCCCTTCTCATGTACAGCACCATGGAATTTATGGCGCTATATAAATAAATAATAATAATACCCACTATACACATTATTATATCACCCCCCAGTATACAGTATGTATGTGAGGAGCTGCTTCTCAGATGTGTTTATTTCTTACAGGAGCATTAGACTGACAAAAATCAGCCCCATTTCAGTAACATCCAGGAATGTTAGCTTTATATTAAACGGATGAGAGAACTAAACTAGACTTTCTCATTTACCGGACTCTGACAAACCTACCGAGCTTCCACCACGTAACATGCCTGTAGATTTGAGCACCAACCATCTAGGGATATATTCCGATCTCCATATTTGGGATCAGGAAGGATTTTTTTCCCCCTGATATGAGGATAACTCAACAACCAGGCCTCGGTTATTTTTCACTTTCCTCTGGATCAACATAGCAAGTAATTAAAGGCTGAAATTGAAGGAACCAGCGGCCTGAGAAGCGGAATCATCATCATCTGCTCCTTTCTATAGAAAGTCGCTATATCTACAGACTTTCTTTTGTCATATTAGCATATTATTAACAACTTTGATGCACAAATAAACATATTAAACATCTATGGTGATTTTGGTGAGATTTTTTTCAAATACAGAATTTCATTAATACCATGATGACCTAATATATTCGAAGAAGGGGCTGAAATACTCACAAAAAGATTGCTGCATAGAGTAAAATACCATATATAAGTTGTAAAAACAGATGATAGAATTTGATCTACTTGAATGTTTCAAGAGTCGGCATTCACTAAAATGCTAATTATTTTGCAATTCACTTCTGTGCCGATTCAGCTGGACACCATTGTGCTACACTGAAAAAAACATCACGAGGTTAAAAAAACTAAATAAATAATGATAACCTTATACAGAATGACAAGGTGACACATTAGACGAGTCCTGCACAGGGAGAAGGGGGACAGAGCGACATGATAGCGTCATCACTCCATGACTTTGATGTCCAGTGCGTGTCTCGGCATGATGACCTCACCATGATGGTCTACCTGCACTTTGCCACTGTCTGCAGGCGGACTCGCTAAGATCCGGGTTAGATGAGTATATGATATATATTTTATTAGTACTTGTAGGGGACTGTAGGGGCATTATGCAATGTGGGGGGCATTACAATGTGCATAATAAGCTGTGGGGGGATCATATAGTATGGGGGGCTTTATACTGTGTAAGGACTACTGTTGAGGTACCATAGAATGTGGAAAGTACTGTGGGTGCCATCATACTTGGGTACATCATACTGTTTATGGAACGCTGGGGGGACATCATACAATGTGGGGGCTTTATTATACTCTGTGAGGACTACTATGGGGGTATCATACAGTGTGGGGACCATCATATAATGTTGGGTGCATCATACTGTTTATATGGAAAGCTGAAGGACCATCATACAATATGGGGGGCTTTATACTCTGTGAGGACTACTATGGGGGTATCATGCAGTGTGGGGACCATCATACAATGTTGGGTGCACCATACTGTTTATAGAAAGCTGGGGGGCCATGATACAATATGGGGGGCTTTATACTCCGTGAGGTCTATAGTGGGGGCATCATACACTCTGTTTAGAAGAACTGTGGGTCCGTGATACTGCATATAGGGGAGCTATGAAGTCTGGGGACATCATACTGTGTATAATTGGGCATTATACTGAGTATAGGGTGCCCTTGAGGTTATAATGTGTTACAACTACGGCAGAGTTGTAGGAAACTATTAAAATCTGAAGTGCAAAAAAAAACCTCACAAAATACTGAACATAATATCTGCAAAGTGGTTTTAAATAGGAAGAGTTTTTTAAGCTTTTTTTTTTTGCAGTTTTTTTTATGCAGAGCCCTCCAAAAATTCCTTAAACTCCATGTGAACCAACTTTATATGAAATTCACGGATATATTCTGGTAATTTTATTAAATTGAACCTGTACGTTAAATATTTAACACCGTAACAAGTCCGGCGCAACTAGAGACTGATGGCTAGAGGAGCCAGGGGGACATTACATCATTGCACTTTCCATTCTCAATAATTGTCCAGCACGGCTATAAAATACAGGATGAGTTTATGGTGCAAATGTAGCTCAGCGGGTTATTTCCTAAATGTATTATTCATGGCAACCTTTAGAGTAAATGTGCTGTTGTACAAAACAAGATAATATGTATGGAAATTGTGCCTGAGATTTCTGAATCTACATACAACAAGCAGCTAACTGGTAACGATGTAGCAGAGCCGGATGTCTCATGGATTTTGTTTTGGGATTTTCTGAGGCTCATATAAAATCAAGACATTTATAAGGGGGAATTCCTCTTTAATCATCTCCGTTCATTCTGCCCTGATAACATCAAATTAATGTATATCTTTTATATCACCCATGAGCAATTTATTTGAAGAAAAAAAATCTGAAATGAGTATAATGATTCATTTAAACTTTACATTTGTAATTTTGGTCACCAAAACGTTCTAGTGAAGAGTTTTGGACCTCATCTATTAACCAGACTGGAGAGCAGGTATAACTAGATGTGTATTTCCTGAAGGAAGTACAGATAGTGCTTTGAAATGGTGCCCGGGCTGCCCCTTTAAGAGAGACTTGCCTGCTGCCCCTACAAGACATTCAACTCAGGATCTGTTTTAACTGTGGGTGCCTCTCAGGGGCCACTTTGGCCTCAGGGTCTGATTTGGTGGGTGGGGCCCCTCAGGATCCGATTTGGTGGCCTGGTCTCCTCAGGGCTTGAATTGGTGGCCAGGATCCCTCAGGGTCCAATTTTGTGGGTGGAGCCCCTCAGGGTCCGATTTTGTGGGCGGCGCCCCTCTGGGTCCAATTTGGTGGGTGGGGCCCCTCATGGTCCGATTTTGTGGCCGGGCCCCTCAGGGTCTGATTTTGTGGTTGGGGCCCCTCAGGGTCCGATTTTGAGGGTGGGGCCCCTTAGGGTCTGATTTTGTGGGTGGCGCTCCTCTGGGTCCAATTTGGTGGGTGGGGCCCCTCAGGGTCTGATTTTGTGGTTGGGGCCCCTCAGGGTCCGATTTTGTGGCCGGGGGCCCTCAGAGTCCGATTTTGTGGGTGGGGCCCCTTAGGGTCTGGTTTTGTGGGCGGCGCCCCTCTGGGTCCAATTTGGTGGGCGGGGCCCCTCTGGGTCCGATTTGGTGGGCGGGGCCCCTCAGGGTCTGATTTGGTGGACGGGGCCACTCTTGGTCCGATTTGGTGGGCGGGGCCCCTCGGGTCCGATTTTGTGGACGGGGCAACTTTGGGTCCGATTTGGTGGGCGGGGCCACTCTGGGTCCGATTTTGTGGGCGAGGCCACTCTGGGTCCAATTTGGTGGGCGGGGCCCATCACGGTCCGATTTGGTGGGCGGGGCCACTCTTGGTCTGGTTTGGTGGACGGGGCCACTCTGGGTCCGATTTGGTGGGTGGGGCCCCTCAAGGCCGATTTGGTGGGCGGGGCCACTCTGGGTCCGATTTGGTGGGCGGGTCACCTCAGGGTCCGATTTGGTGGGCGGGGCCACTCTGGGTCCGATTTGGTGGGCGGGTCACCTCAGGGTCCGATTTGGTGGGCGGGTCCCCTCAGGGTCCGATTTGGTGGGTGGGGCCCCTCAGGGTCTGATTTGGTGGGCGGGGCCCCTTAGGGTCCGATTTGGTGGGCGGGGCCACTCTGGGTCCGATTTGGTGGGCGGGGCCACTCTGGGTCCGATTTGGTGGGCGGGGCCACTCTGGGTCCGATTTAGTGGGCGGGGCCACTCTGGGTCTGATTTAGTGGGCGGGGCCACTCTGGGTCCAATTTGGTGGGTGGGGCCATCAGGGTCCGATTTGGTGGGCGGGGCCACTCTGGGTCCGATTTGGTGGGCGGGGCCACTCTTGGTCCGATTTGGTGGGCGGGGCCACTCTGGGTCCGATTTGGTGGGCGGGGCCACTCTGGGTCCGATTTAGTGGGCGGGGCCACTCTGGGTCCGATTTAGTGGGCGGGGCCACTCTGGGTCCAATTTGGTGGGTGGGGCCATCAGGGTCCGATTTGGTGGGCGGGGCCACTCTGGGTCTGGTTTGGTGGGCGGGGCCCCTCTGGGTCTGGTTTGGTGGGCGGGGCCCCTTAGGGTCCGATTTGGTGGGCGGGGCCACTCTTGGTCCGATTTGGTGGGCAGGGCCACTCTTGGTCTGATTTGGTGGGCGGGGCCACTCTGGGCCCGATTTTGTGGGCGGGGCCACTCTGGGTCTGGTTTGGTGAGCGGGTCCCCTCAGGGTCCGATTTGGCGGGCGGGTCCCCTCAGGGTCCGATTTGGTGGGCGGGGCCCCTCAGGGTCTGATTTGGTGGGCGGGGCCCCTCAGGGTCCGATTTGGTGGGCGGGGCCACTCTGGGTCCGATTTGGTGAGCGGGGCCACTCTGGGTCCGATTTGGAGGCCAGGGTGGCTCAGTCTCCGATTTGTAGGCCAGGGTCGATCAGCCTCCGATTTGGAGGCCGGGGTGGCTCAGCCTCCGATTTGGAGCCTGGGGTCACTCAGCTTTCGATTTGGCACGCCGGCCCTTTAAGACTCATTTCGGTGCGCCGGCCCTTTAAGAATCACATTGGCGCGTCGGCCCTTTAAGAGCCAGTTTGGCTCACTGGGCTTCTAAATCCACTTTGGCGCACATTCTCTCTCAGGGGCATGCGTCATGTGATGAAGCTAGATTTGCATTTAGTGCTGTGGGTTTCGCTTTAAGAGCTGATATTATGTGGCAGAAACTGTGTCCTGGGGGGGTCATGTATAGTTTGTAGGCGTTGGCATAGTAACTGGGTCTGCCTGCACTTATCAATGAGCTTAACTGCCATTTCAATCGTCTCAGGGCACGTTTTCCCTGTGGCAACATTTTCCCATTGAAATGCATTGAGGAAAATGTTTTTTCAAACGCAAATTGCGCAAAAACTACAAATCCGATCGACACGAAAATTACTTAGCACTCCACTCATGGACGCTGGCTTCGAAACGCCACCTCAACGGAGTCTGTGCGTGTAGCGGTTCGGGCCGCATAAATTGCGGAAAATCAACTGAATAATAATAATAAGAAGAAGCAGAAAAAGAAGAAAAAGAATAATAAAGGCCCCGTCTCACTAAGCGATCTCACCAGCGAGATCGCTGTGTGTGACAGCGATCAGCGAGTGGCCCCCCTGCCGGTATCACTGATCGCTGGAAGAAACCTCTGGACATTTCTTTGGTCGCTGGTCTCCCGCTGGTCAGCACGCATCGCTGTGTGTGACAGGCGGGAGACCAGCAATCAGGTGTAAAAAATAATAAAAAAAATATAGTTATTCTCACCTTCCGACGTCACGTTCAGCCATCCCACCTCTCTCCACGCTCCCGGTCCCAGCTCACCAGCGATCACATAGCGACTTACCAGCGATCCTGACACCTTCATATCGGTGTCGGGATCGCTGGTAAGTCGCTTAGTGTGACGGGGCCTTAAGTTAGCAGCGTTCGGATTACAATATAGTGGTTTTTTCAAAGCACTATAATAAACGTAACATCCATACACTGCACAAAACTGATCATGTAATGCATCATTTGTCCTGTGGCGATGCTGCTATTAAGGAGGTTGTCCACTTTGGACTAGCCTTTTGTTAGAAGGGTACCCTAGTTGTACATCTGAACTATGAAAGACAAAGGGCACTTACTGCGTATTTTTATAGTGTCCCTAGTCATAACCCTTAGTGTTCCCACCCACTACAAAACCCCTTTAATTAAACATCAATTGGCACTTTTCTGTTGTCACATTACCCGGGGCCAGGGGCCCCTTCCTTGTCCCTAACATTAGGGGTGCCCTAGCAGTCCCTGCTCCCCAGATTACTTCTGATGGTGAAAACGCCGGGACCACATACCTTGCTGAGCTCATGAATCAGCCCTATATATGTCCCCCTCCCTCACCCAAGGAAATGGGGAGGAATAGTGTATGTATGTACACACAAACCAGACAAGCAGGGAAGGACGTACAGGCATAAATTAAAAGACCAAACATAGAAATATGCACTCACACACAACAGAGGGGGAAACTAGGAGAAAAGGTAGGGAAGCTATATAGGAAAGGACTATATTGTGATGCCCTCAGTATATCCTTCCACACAGTGCCCCTCATACAATATTATACCCTATCGTGCCCTCATGCATTATAAAGCCCCCACAGTGCCCCTCATACAATATAAAGCCTTCTCAGTGCCCCTTATACATTATAAAGCCACCACAATCACCTTTCACACTACAGTGCCCCTCATACATTATTATATCTGACAGGGCTCATCATATATTATAAAGCCCCCACAGTGCCCATTCTGTATTAAAAAGCCCCCACAGTGCCCCTCATACATTATGAAGCCCCCACAGTGCCCATCATGTATTATAAAGTTTCCATAGTGCCCTTCCACACAGTGCACCTCATACAGTATATTATAAAGCTCTCACAGTGCCCCTCATACATTATGATGTCCCAACAGTTCCTCTCATATTATAAAGCCTCCACAGTGCCCCTCATATATTATGAAGCCCCTTAAGTGCCTATCATGTATTATAAAGTTTCCATAGTGCCCTTCCACACACTGCACCTCATACAGTATATTATAAAGCTCTCACAGTGCCCTTCCACACAGTGCCCCTCATACATTAAGTACCCACAGTGCTCCTCATACATTATGATTTTCCCCATTACTCTCATATATTAGGAAGCCCCCACAGTGCCCCTCATACATTATGATGTCCCCACAGTTAGTATCATACATTAAGCCCCCACAGTGCCTTCCTACATTATAATGTCCCCGCGGAGCCTCTCATATATTATAAAGCCCCCACAGTGCCCTTCCACACAGTACACCTCATACATTATGTCCCCATTGTGCCCTTCATACATTATAATGTCCCCACAGTGCCCCTCATAGATTATAAAGTCCCACAGTGTCTCTCATACATTGTGATGTGTCCTGAGACAGTGCATAGGTACACACACATGCCGCATGATGCATACCGCAAACTTCCTAGAACAGAGAGACAGTTTCTTCCATCCGGGAATGTCCTGCTGGATACCAGATGTTTAAGCTACACTACTGTTGATAAGGTGGCTGTATTTGCATTCTGCAAACAATAGCTTTAAATCAGTGCAATTATCCCCTAGAGAAGGTGTAAGACTAAAAAAAATTTGCTAAGATTTCTATGGTAATTTATTTTTTTTAAGCCAGATGCCTGAATGACACCTTTAATTAGTTTGTGTGATCCTCCACACCCAGTTTTCAACCCCTATAACTTGTGATACTTTGCAAAAGAAATTGTCCCAACTCTGTTGTCGGATTGCCTTGGGTCAAGGGCTCCTTCTTTGTCCCTAACACTAGAGAAACCCTAGCTATATCCCTGTTCCCTAGATTACTTCTGATGGTGAAGACACAGGGGCCCTTGTTGTGAGTTCATTTTCCTCTCCGTCACTGAGGCCTGGTGAACTCCCTATTCTAGTGAAGGAAGGTAGTGAGCCTGATTATCAGGCACCTGGGACTAATGAGGACGATTGGCTGAGTGGAGTCACTGACTGGATATAAGGCAGCCTACGCCCTTTCTGCCCTGCGGGTGATTTCTCTGTGGACTCTTGGACACCAGTCTGATTCCTGCTCTCCTAAAGCTAAGTTTTCTGCCTTGCCTTTTTGCATTTAAGATTTGTTTTTGTTTTTCTTGCTTTTTGGATTCTGCCACTCCCTGCTGGAGTGTGCAGTGTTCCGTTAGCTCTTTCTTCTGAAAGTACCTGAGTGCTGATTTAGTTTTTGAAGTTTAGTTGCTTCAGGGCCATTTTTATATCAGCTTGTTGGCTTTTGTCTCTGATAGGGTTTTGGCAGATTGCAGACAGCAGCCTTCCTATCCGTTCCTATCTAGGTAGTTTTTGGCCCTGTCTTTGCTCAGTCTGTCTTTCTGTCTGTGTAAATGTTTTCTTCTTGCTTCACCGTCATTATATGTGGGGGGCTGCCTTTTGCTTTGGGGTCTGCTCTGGGGCAGTTAGATTTCCCCTTTCCTTCTTTAGGCCTATGTATCTCTCCGGCTTTGATCGAGGGGTCTAGGTCATCGTAGGAACCCCCCACGGCTACTGCTAGTTGTGTTGATAGGTTCAGGGGTCTGCAATCTGATAGTTGCCAACTTCTCTGGTTTTCTGGACTTAGCTAGCATTTCTGTTTTTGCCTCCTACGGTGACTCAATCATAACAGGCCCTGTACCTTACTGAACTGGTGAATCCACCCTTATCTGTTGCCTCCCCCACTCAGGGAAATGTGGAGGAATTGTGTATGTAAATAGATAAACCAGACTAACAAGGGAAAACGTACAGGGATAAAAGAAAATACCGATCATACAAAATAGGCACTCACAGACAACAGAGAAGAATATCGGGGCGATAAGGAAGGTGAACCAGATAGCCGATAGGAGAGGATGAGGATTTTGCACACAAAGCAGCAGTCATGGTGAAGACACAGGGGCCATGTACCTTACTGAACTGGTGAATCCGCCCTTATCTATCCCCTCCCTCACTCAGGGAAATGTGGAGGAATTGTGTATGTAAATACATAAACCTGACTAACAAGGGAAAACGTACAGGGATAAAAGAAAATACTGATCATACAAAATAGGCACTCACAGACAACAGAGAATATCGGGGAGATAAGGAAGATGAACCAGACAGGAGAGGATGAGAATTTTGCACACAAAGCAGCAGTCCCAGAACAATACTCAAAACACCTGTACCAACAACTGACTCCTCCGCTCCTCATGAGGCAGTATAAGACTTAACACTGGCAATCCTGATTGCCAGAGGCGAGTATATGTAGGAGAAGACAGTGGTCAATACTGAACAGCTAAGAACATTAAGAAGCTCTGAGCTGAAGAGTTTAGCCCCTGCACTGGTCACAGAAACCTGCACCGATTAATATGAAGAAGTGCTTCTAATCAGTGCAAGACTATCTGTAAGCAGACACTGGGGTCATCTGGCCCCTCTCTGTCACATTAAACCCGTGGCAGAAATATTTTGGAAGTTCTGCTTCCTGTGAGGTTTCCGGAGACGTTAGTAGAGCTAGGAATATTTGCCAACTCTTCTGGAAATCCAGCATGTCTCTTTTTTTCCGTGGACCTTCTGGACATTCCAAGAGAGTTGGCAAATATGATTTAGGCTAAATTCCGACATCTGTGAGACACGGCCAGAGTACTAAGTGCAATGTCGAGACCGAGCACAGGCGCTCCTTTACCTGAACTCAGAGGCCTCATATACGACTAGAAAAGCTGTTGAGTTTATATCAAGAGGCCTATGGGCAGTCTGTACACTGCGGTTTGTGCTCAGAGATAGGGTTACCAGCTGTATTTTTTATTTTTTTCGGGTTAGGCCGGTTTCACATTTGCGCTTTATAGCGCAGCGACGGCCTGCGCATGGCCACGCCCCCTGCTGGCTCACTGCCCGCCCCATCCGGTCATCGCCGCCTACTAGCGCACATGGACGCTTGCGATCTGCGCACCCTATCTTTAGGATAGGGTGCGCAGATCGTGCGCTGGCCGTGCGCTAGTAGGATTTTGCCGTGCGCTGCGCACTTTTGAAGGTGCGCCGTGCGTGCCGAAATGCAACATGCTGCGTTCGGCGCACACGGGGTGCACCTTCAGAAGTGCGCAGCGCACGGCAAAATCCTGCTAGCGCACAGCCAGCGCACGATGTGCGCACCCTATGCTAAAGATAGGGTGCGCAGATCGCGAGCGTCCATGTGCGCTAGTAGGCGGCGATGACCGGATGGGGCGGGCAGTGAGCCGGCAGGGGGCGTGGCTTAGCGGCGGCCGTGCGCAGGCCGTCGCTGCGCTATAAAGCGCAAATGTGAAACCGGCCTTAGCTTCTAAAAAAACACAGACAGTCAGCTTTTTTACGAACCCATTAGACGATCATAATAAATCTTTAAGATTATAAGTGATAAATGTGTAAAGCGCATAAATCCAATATTAATGCATGAGCTGCCTTCACCGTGAACTGTAAAATGGTGATAAATACAGTCATAAGAATCTGTACTAGTCTCTCCACCTTACAAAAAAATGAAATTATCCTTACGGATAGGGAAAAAAGTAAGTGAGCTATCGGAATGTATAGACAGTTGGCAATCCTGCTCGGAGAGTGTTTCACGGATGTCTGAATTTGACCTTAAAGACCCCAGGGGTATGGTCACAAAGCATTTTTTGGAGAGGGTTCGCGTTAAAAAAAAAAGCCTGGAAAATCGCTAAAAAACACGAGAAAGCCTCTTCCTGTTGATTTTGATTGTAGAAACATTTCGCGGTTCATATTTTCTGATTTTTTTTTTCTGCTTCAAGATTTGAAAGAAAGAAAAGATCACGTGCTTCACTTCTATGAAGCTGCAAACTAGGCCTTGTCCAATCACACAAGGCTGCAAAAAAACTCTTTAGCAAATGAAAAAACTTCTGCAAAATCTCCCCAGAGAATAATTCCCTAAAGCGCTTTCCACTACAGAACTATTCGTGTGGACTTCAGTGTTAGGCCGGAGTCACACACAATGATTAAAAAATCGTTCAGATTTTTACGGTACGAAATCGCACAAAGGTTTCTTGTCCAGGGATCCGTCTGTCATCTGAATTTCCGGCGATGAACCGATTTTATTCGCATCTAAGCATCCGTTTGACATCCAATGCCAATGCCTGATGCTCTTTCCCGTTGACCTGGAGAAGTCTTGCGATTTTATTGTAAGTCACACTTGTGGTCCGTTTGTAATCCGATTTTTAATCGCACCCATAAACTTGCATTGGCGAGTCCGATCCGAAAATCGGTGACAATCGATTGTCTCGGTCCGAGGAAACGTTCCGAAAAAAAAAATCGGACGATGGGAGCAGCACCATAGAATAACATTGGGATTTTTTTATCGCATTGCATTCATCCGATTTATTCGCTAGTGTGACTCCGGCCTTAAATGTCGCTCAGTGGGGGGGGGGGGGGGTCGCTCTTTGGAGCCATTTTTTTTGGAAGGGTTTTTTGGAAGGTTGTTGCCTGGCAACCGTGAGAGCACACCTGCAGGTGGCATACAGGCGAGCAGGATGGCTGGTCACTTTGGGGCAACCCGACCCGGTGGGAACTGATAAGACTATAATAATTGAGACCCATAACCCTGATTTAGGGCTGCACTGTATACGGTTCAGCATTACTACCACAGAAAAATAAATAAGTAAATTGACCTCACAGGTAAAAAAAAAAAAAAAAAAAAAATACAGTTACAAACACTGGTCACTAGAGGGTTAAAAAAGTACACTCAATAAAGTTTATACTTTTGAATCACGTGATACAACATTAAAAAAATCGTCCGCACTTCCGTCTAATACACTTATACACGGGAGGCCATTTTCCTGTAGCCTACTTTCGCACTATAGTCCTAGAGGCAGGAGGTTCTGGAACAGAGACAGAACCGTGACGCATCCATGTGTTCTCTAGTGACGGCAGGCCGCGGCGTGTTCTGTCACGTGATGCGTGGTGCTTGCGCAGGCGCAGTGGTGTAGCCGCCTCTTGCTCCCTGGTAGCTGGCAGTGGCTGCAGTGTGATGGCCGAGGCGCAGGACTCGCTGTCGGGGCTTCTGGAAGAGTTCGTGTCGGGGCTGCAGGACAGTAAGGCGGCTGAGGTGGCGGCAGGTAAGGATTTTTAGCACTTTGACTCTTTCTCGTGGGCTGCAGGGCTGTGACTGCTTCGTGCCCTCTGCAACTTGATGCAAATTAAATGTTATTTATAATTAAAGTTTATTGTAGACTGTAAAGTTATGCAACTTTTTTTTATCCACTTTTTGGCCTTTTTTTAACCCTTTTGCAAGACCTCTGCTTGCTGTGGCTCATTATTGTAACGTATAACTCCCAGCAGGTACATGTTGCAAGTTGTTTTTTTCTCTGGAACAGCTGGTGAGTAACAAACCGGGGGACTGCTGCTCTGAGAACTGTTACTTGTCACAGCTGAAGATTTGCTGCAGATACATCCAGTCCAGGCAGTCCTTTGGATGCACAGCAGCCTGAACTCGACAATTATTCTACCTGCACTGATACATTGTAGCAAACTCCCAACAAAGGAGAGTGATTTTCGCTGCTTGTGTATCTCACCAGGTGGCTCCATGTCTCAAGATATTTTCCAACAAGATATATTATGGAACCTGACTAATATCCTTTGTACGACGTACATGAGGCCATAAAACATACTAAGCTCTCTGATATTCAGAGTTCTGCTTTAACATCAAAACTTCTTGTGTGTGTGTATGTATATATATATATATATATATATATATATATATCTCTCTCTCTCTCTCTCTATATATATATATATATATATATATATATATCTGAGTGTATGTACTGCATCTGTGTATCAAGCCATGCCCACTCCACATAGCCCTGCCCACTGGCACCTGGAGAGCGGGGTTGCAGAGGGAAAGTGCAGGACGTGGGTGGAGAGCGGGGCTGCGGAGGGATAGAACAGGACGGCGCATGGAGAGCTGGGCAGCGGAAGGAGAGAGCGTGATGGTGGGTGGAGGCGGGGCTGTTAAGGGAGAGAGTAGGACGCGGGTGGAGAGCTGGGCTGTTTAGGGAGAGAGCGGGACGGCCAGTGGGGAGCGGGGCTGTGGAGGGAGAGAGCGGGACGGCCAGTGGGGAGCAGGGCTGTGGAGGGAGCGAGCGAGACGGCCAGTGGAGAGCGGGGCTGTGGAGGGAGAGAGCGGGATGGCCAGTGGAGAGCGGGGCTGTGGAGGGAGAGAGCGGGAAGGCCAGTGGAGAGCGGGGCTGTGGAGGGAGAGAGCGGGAAGGCCAGTGGAGAGCGGGGCTGTGGAGGGAGAGAGCGGGAAGGCCAGTGGAGAGCGGGGCTGTGGAGGGAGAGAGCGGGAAGGCCAGTGGAGAGCGGGGCTGTGGAGGGAGAGAGCGGGAAGGCCAGTGGAGAGCGGGGCTGTGGAGGGAGAGAGCGGGAAGGCCAGTGGAGAGCGGGGCTGTGGAGGGAGAGAGCGGGAAGGCCAGTGGAGAGCGGGGCTGTGGAGGGAGAGAGCGGGAAGGCCAGTGGAGAGCGGGGCTGTGGAGGGAGAGAGCGGGAAGGCCAGTGGAGAGCGGGGCTGTGGAGGGAGAGAGCGGGAAGGCCAGTGGAGAGCGGGGCTGTGGAGGGAGAGAGCGGGAAGGCCAGTGGAGAGCGGGGCTGTGGAGGGAGAGAGCGGGAAGGCCAGTGGAGAGCGGGCTGTGGAGGGAGAGAGCGGGACGGCCATTGGAGAGCGGTGCTGTGGAGGGAGCGAGCTGGGCCGTGGAGGGAGAGAGCGGGACGGCCAGTGGAGAGCGGGGCTGTGGAGGGAGAGAGCGGGAAGGCCAGTGGAGAGCGGGGCTGTGGAGGGAGAGAGCGGGAAGGCCAGTGGAGAGCGGGGCTGTGGAGGGAGAGAGCGGGAAGGCCAGTGGAGAGCGGGGCTGTGGAGGGAGAGAGCGGGAAGGCCAGTGGAGAGCGGGGCTGTGGAGGGAGAGAGCGGGAAGGCCAGTGGAGAGCGGGGCTGTGGAGGGAGAGAGCGGGAAGGCCAGTGGAGAGCGGGGCTGTGGAGGGAGAGAGCGGGAAGGCCAGTGGAGAGCGGGGCTGTGGAGGGAGAGAGCGGGAAGGCCAGTGGAGAGCGGGGCTGTGGAGGGAGAGAGCGGGACGGCCATTGGAGAGCGGTGCTGTGGAGGGAGCGAGCGGGGCCGTGGAGGGAGAGAGCGGGACGGCCAGTGGAGAGCGGGGCTGTGGAGGGAGCGAGCGGGGCCGTGGAGGGAGAGAGCGGGACGGCCAGTGGAGAGCGGGTCTGTGTGGGGAGAGAGGGGAACGGCCAGTGGAGAGCGGGTCTGTGTGGGGAGAGAGGGGGACGGCCAGTGGAGAGCGGGTCTGTGTGGGGAGAGAGGGGGACGTCCAGTGGAGAGCGGGTCTGTGTGGGGAGAGAGGGGGACGTCCAGTGGAGAGCGGGGCTGTGGAGGGAGAGCAGGACTGCCAGTGGAGAATCGGGGCTTCGGTGGGAGAGAGCGGGACGGCAGTTATTTACCATGCCCGGGCAACGCTGGGCCCTTCAGCTAGTTAATAAATAAAAAAGTAAAAAAAAAAAAATAATTCAGAGGCCTTCACTATTACAGATTCCCTTTATAAACGTAAAGGGTTTTTCCAACACTAAGGCTGAGTGCAGACGTACTTTTTTGCCCTGCGGATTTTTCCGCGCAGAATTGAAGAAATCCGCAGGTCAAATGACTGGCATTTTTCCTGCGGATTTCTTCCATTTTTAATGCGGTTTTCTTGTGGTTTTTGTGCGGTTTTCCACTGCGGTTCTCCCCCTGCGGATTTGAAGACTGGGGAGGTGGAAAACCGCACAAAAGAAGTAACATGCTGCGGATTTTGTACCGCGGAAAAATCCGCAGCGTCTGCACAGCGGTTTTTTTTTTTTTTCATTGATTTAAATGCTACTGTACATCACAATGCGGATATGCAACGTTTCTGCGCTGTAAAATCTGCTGCGGGTCCGCTGGATATCTGCATCGTGTGCACACAGCCTAAAAGGAAAAAAAATTCCTACATGTGAATCGTTACAAAAAATCAAAGCACTTCCTGTCCCGTGGATCCATGGCCGCCGGCATCAGAAGCAAAAACTGCCTAATTTTGATGTCGCAGGATCGTTGAAGCTTGTGACTGGCTGCAGGTGACTGTAGCAGTGCATCATCGGATGGTTTATTATATTAGTGCACTGTTCCAGTCACCTGACCGCTGCTGACATTTGACGACACAGGCGATTCTTCTTGTGCCAAACTGATCGACGGGAGCTGGATCCACGGGGGTGACAGGAGGTGACTATGCTTCCTTTTTGTATTTTAATAATATACTCCAAAGATTTTTGTTTCTATTAATGAGGTTGCCCAATTTTCACTGGACAACCCCTTTAGAAACCAAACAAAAATCAGGGGTAGGTGATAACTAGCTGCTCAATGCTGCTCCGACCGCTTGGACTTGCACAGATGGTTAGAACAGGGAACTTTTCTCCCCACTAGACTGGAGCGGCATTAGCGTGTTTGTTCACTGCTCCATTCATTACGGGGCTGCCAGAAAATGTTGAGCTCAGCACTCGATAACCCCATAGAGGATAAATGCAGCAGTGGTATATGGTGCACAATACTGCTCTATACTGATGGGAATAAAAGTTCCCCCTGTTCTGCCGATCGGTGCAGGTCTCACCAGTCAGATATCCACCAATTAGCAAGTTATCACCTGTTCAGTGTACATCAAGTGGGCCGGGACCATCCTCTGGGCCTCCTGTATTGTACATTTTCCTGTCCTCTTGCTTTGATTGATGTGGATGATGTCCTCCACATAAACCAAATCAAGCAGCAAATCATGCACTTGCTCCATTGTCACAAATCCTGGCCAATGGCGTACCGTCAATGACAACAGGTCACGTGGCTGCTATAGGGCCATTAGCCAGGGGGTCTGGTGCCAGCGTATTATACTAAATGGAGGACCATATGGAGTGCATTATACTATATTGAGGACTATGGGGGCTGCACTATACTGTGGAGGACTATGGGGTGCGCATTATACTGTATGGAGGACCATGGGGTGCGCATTATACTATATGGGGGCTGCATTATACTATATGGGGGCTGCATTATACTGTAAGGAGAACCATGAGGGGCGCATTATAGCGTATGGAGGACTATGAGGGATGCATTATAGTGTATGCAAGCAATTATACATTGTGAATCCCATCATACTGTGTGGGGGCTAGGATACTGTATGTAGGCCCATTATACTGCATGGAGGGCTGTGTGGGGGTCACAGTTGGTGGATCATACTGTGTTGGGGTCACCATACTGTGCCGGGGCAGTTGAGGTGGGATACTGTAGGATCATCATACTGTGCTTGCGGAGGTATTCACCGTGGAGGTATTATACAGGGTTTTTAAGGTATTGTTCTTTATGGAGGCAATGAAAGGGGAATCTAGGGCTTCAGTAGGAGGAGAATTACTTTGTAGAGATTGCAAAGTTGTGAGGTATTCTGTTCTGTGACCACACGAATATTAGGTTTTTTTTTTTTGGCATATGGAAAAAAAAGAATAGTAATTTTTTTTTTTTTAAATACATGTAAGGGAAATGGCTGACTCAAGCAGGTAATTCTCTGATGACTCCCCTTTATGTGAATAGTTACTGCAGAGAAATCCTTGTCTGCTGACGTTTGCTTTTACAATGACACGACATTGAGTTTGTTCCCGTATTACGGCAGACAGGTCGTGTGTATACGGTATATAATCCCTGTGATACAGATAAGATCAGCGATACCGGCAGTATATTAGGTCTGTATTGTCGGCCTGGGCTTCCTGTATGTCGCTGCTTATCTCGGTAACACAAGTAATAATCCGTTTCCTCCACAGCTAAAAAACAAAACCATTTTCTTTCGCTGAGCGGTTAATAAGATGTAGGGTCTCGTGCGCATGGCCGGAAAACAGCGCCATATAAACCCCCTTAAAGAGAACCTGTCCCCGGATTCCTGCTGTCTGAACCTCGGGCGGCATCGATCGGCTTTATTATTACAGCCGAGGACTCGTTGCAGAGGAAACCTACTCTGAAAAGCCAAATCGGGGACTATGTGTCTTGGATGGCAAGTCTGAGGCTGGTAGTTGGTGGCTTCTCCCCACACCGATCCGCTAGACTAAGTATCTCCGTATGTGTGTGTGTATAGGAAGAGACCTGTCAATCAAAGGGATCGGGCGGACAGAAGACACCAGGCACACGTTGCCGTGCTCTGCCGACGCCGTCCGACCGCGTAGGGTGACGTTGTCCCTTGTATACGGATTGTATTAGAAGTTTCCTGCTTCAGAAATCTCCACCTGACGTCATCGCAGACGCACCTGACCCGGTAACGTTACCAGAATGTCACCGTCATCTGATGCGGCCCGATCTGTCACTACAAAGGAAGGAGACAAGTGGTATCGGGCATCTGAGCACGACTCGGCCGTATTGCGTGTCACTCGTCCGTTGTCCGAGCCCTGTGTGCAAGAGGGACGTAAAGTCTGATCAATAAGGATCATATCGCAAAAATCTAATCTTAGGTAATTTGTTCAGATCCGAGGATTAGTCTGTGATTTTATGAGAGCGGCTTCTCCTCTCCTTTTGCAATGTCATCCAGAAAGCGCATCCGTAGACTCTAATGGGCAATTCTCATCTGACGTATGGAAGAAGCTCGTGCATGCTGCAATTTTTCATTTCCCCCTCCCACACGCAGATTTGGTCCATTGAAGAAAAAATATCTGCACCGCCCCATTGAGCAACATTGGTCTGAGCGCTGTCTGTATTTCTTCATTGACGGTACTGGTGTCGAAAATATGGTCATGTGAACTTGACCTCATTGCATTTTAAAGACCCTGTCGAATTCTGCGTGGGGTTTTTCTCCATATGCTTTAATGGGCATCCTGGAGAAAATACATGTTAAACACAGATGAATTTTAAGTGCATGATCTGCTTCAAATCTGCAGGAAAATTAAAAAAAAAGCAATATTCAGAGAATAATAACATTATTCTTTATGTAGCGCCAACATATTCCGCAGCCCTTTACAACTCAAAAGATTTCTATTGCACGTTTTGGTGTCGACAAAGGTGATGAGCAAATGTGCTCGGATAAGGTGTTATCTGAGCATGCTCGGGTGCTAACGGAGTGATTTCGCCGTGATCAACAAATGTCCCCCCCCCCCGCGCCTGCATGCCCTCACGGCTGTGTGACAGCAGGGATTGCTGAACAAACAGGTGATCCCGCGGGGACATATTTTTTGAGCACGCTGAAGACACTCCGTTAGCACCCGAGCATGCTCAGATAACACCTTATCTGAACACTTTCGCTCATCACTAGTGGACACCTGCAGAAAAAAATGTTTTTTTTTGCACATGGCCTAAAGTTGCAAAACTTGAATTCAAATGGTGCGAGGCTTGAAAAATTAAATTTTAATATTAAAATATATACAGTATGTAGCTGTTGTCTCCCTGTAAGACACAACCAGGCTTCATGCATTTGACAGCATTTTTCAGTTCATTCCTCTCTTTTTGTGCTGCTAAGTCTGAATGTGGCCTTCCACCCCGGTCTTGCCTGGGATCACTGATGCAGTAGAGGACGTGAAGGAAATGAAACATCTATGTTAGAAAAAAAGTTAATCACTATATACACTGCGATATAGCGTCCGCTCATTATTTTTAGACTAAACTGCACTGGTTTCTTTATATCGTTTTTGCAAAGTCACAAAATGGCGATTTTATAGGAATAGATGACCTTGTTCCAGAAAAGCCTGGCACATCCGGGTACCTGCCCCCTCTATAAACCCGCTTTGGCCTCACATGTGATGTCCCTGGTAGCTCACACGCCATGGAGCAGGTTTCCTCCGTCTGTCTGAATCCTTTCTGCAAACAGCTAGTTTGCGCGAACAAAAGGTAACCCACACCACGGCGGCTGCCGAGCGGCGGGAATGCAATCTGCTAATTGCTAATGAAAAAGCTGCTGCCCGCTGCTCACCGCTTGGCACGTGGACCTGCATTACCAGCCTGGAGCTAATTACTGCACGATTGCAAAATATGCAAAAATGTGTATACAAAATAAAAGTGATGAAAAACTTAACATAATGTAACCTTTCTTGGTTTAAAGTTATTTTTATGTAATTGTGGTCAGGAAGCTATATGGAGGCCTGCAACTGGAAAGGAAAAAGCACCCGTGCTCTCATTGGTCTCGACCTTTTGGTCTAACTGTTGCAAAACTACAGCTCTCAGCATGTCTTGTGTCATATGTCTCATCTCCTGTGGTGGCTTCCCTAAGCTGCAAGAACATGGCGTGCAGCATGGATTGCAGGCTCTGGGAGGAATAACAGCTGGAAATGCTGGACAGTATGTGCAACAGCGGGGCTGGGTGGGCCCGGACGGCGCGTGGACCAGCAGCGGGGCTGGGTGGGCCGGACAGCGCGTGGACCAGCAGCGGCGGGGCTGGGTGGGCCGGACGGCGGGTGGACGGACCAGCAGCGGCGGGGCTGGGTGGGCCGGACGGCGGGTGGACGGACCAGCAGCGGCGGGGCTGGGTGGGCCGGACGGCGGGTGGACGGACCAGCAGCGGCGGGGCTGGGTGGGCCGGACGGGCGGGTGGACGGACCAGCGGCGGGGCTGGGTGGGCCGGACGGCGCGTGGACGGACCAGCAGCGGCGGGGCTGGGTGGGCCGGATGGCGCGTGGACGGACCAGCAGCGGCGGGGCTGGGTGGGCCGGACGGCGTGTCGACCGGCGAGGCTGGGTGGGCCGGACGGCGCGTGGGTGGATTATCAGAGAAGATGCCTCTCAATGTGACTTTTGAGGAACCATCATAACCCGACGATAACATTAGCAGAGGGATATAGGCCTCTGGAGGAGGAGGATGGAGAGCCGGTACAGGGAGTATCATTGTTGCTTGGAGTTGGAGTTTTGCAACAGCTTGGGAAGAACTATAAGAAGACATTGCTTATAACATTAGGCACCTAAAAATGGAGGCTGCATTTTCAGTCATTATGGCTCATGGCAAGACATAATCCCTCTGGAGGCTCTGCACCATGGAGCCTCTGCACCAGGCCTATGATGTGTGCAATAGATGCACAGCAAACTGCTGCCATCAGATCCTCTTCTGTGTTGGGACGTAGCTCACAGATTCTCTGCTGCTCCTTTTTCAGGGCTGCCGAGGTTTCCGTCCTACCTGTACCAGCGATAACCGATGTGTCACCGCTGCTGCCAGTGATTAGCTGCAGCAGGCACATGTTTGTCAGTCTTTGTACTAACTGTATATGTGTAATTTTATATGCTGGAGTCTCTTTTGAGGTTTGTCTGTTTTTTCTTGCAGGTGTGAAGGATGGGACGTTCACGGTGTTACAGGTGGTGGAAGCTCTCGGGTAAGTCGGCACGATTCTTCATCTTCAATGGCTAATAATGGTTGGATAATAATGTATTTCCTCTCTTGCGGGTTCACCTTTATGCATGTGAGAGTATTTCTGGTATTCGTGAATCGGGAAGCTCAGGATGAACATAAGTGAATGTCTGCGCATAAAAATGTTGAAATACACTGCTCAAAAAAATAAAGGGAACACTTAAACAGAATATAACTCCCAAGTAAATCAAACTTCTGTGAAATCAAACTGTCCACTTAGGGAGCCACACTGATTGACAATCAATTTCACATGCTGTTGTGCAAATGGAATAGACAACGGATGGAAATTATTGGCAATTATCAAGACCCCCTTAATAAAGGAGTGGTTCTGCAGGTGGGGACCACAGACCACACCTCAGTACCAATGCTTTCTGGCTGATGCTTTGGTCACTTTTGAATGTTGGTTGTACTTTCACACTCGTGGTAGCATGAGACGGACTCTGCAACCCACACAAGTGGCTCAGGTAGTGCAGCTCATCCAGGATGGCACATCAATGCGAGCTGTGGCAAGAGAAGGTTTGCTGTGTTTGTGAGCGTAGTTTCCAGAGGCTGGAGGCGCTACCAGGAGACAGGCCAGTACACCAGGAAACATGGAGGGGTTCGTAGGAGGGCAACAACCCAGCAGCAGGACCGCTACCTCTGCCTTTGTGCAAGGAGGAGCAATGCCAGAGTCCTGAAAAATGACCTCCAGCAGGCCACAAATGTGCATGTGTCTGCACAAATGGTTAGAAACAGACTCCATGAGGATGGTCTGAGGGCCCAACGTCCACAGATGGGGGTTGTGCTCACACATTTGCCACAGATCACCAGGATTGGCAAATTCGCCACTGGCACCGTGTCCTCTTCACAGATGAAAGTAGGTTCACACTGAGCACATGTGACAGACGTGACAGAGTCTAGAGACGACGTGGAGAGCGATCTGCTGCCTGTAACATCCTTCAGCATGACCAGTTTGGCAGTGGGTCAGTAATGGTGTGGGGTGGCATTTCTTTGGAGGGCCGCACAGCCCTCCATGTGCTCGCCAGAGGTAGCCTGACTGCCATTAGGTACCGAGATGAGATCCTCAGACCCCTTGTGAGATCATATGCTGGTGCGGTTTGCCCTGGGTTCCTCCTAATGTAGGACAATGCCAGGCCTCGTGGCTTGAGTGTGTCAGCAGTTCCTGCAAGATGAATGCATTGAAGCTATGGACTGACCTGCCCGTTCCCCAGCCCTGAATCCAATTGAGCACATCTGGGACATCGTGTCTCGCTCCATCCACCAACGTCACATTGCACCACAGACTGTCCAGGAGTTGGCGGATGCTTTAGTCCAGGTCTGGGAGGAGATCCCTCAGGAGAACATCCGCAGCCTCATCAGGAGCATGCCCAGGCATTGTACAGTAGGGAGGTCATACAGGCACGTGGAGGCCACACACAATACTGAGCATCTTTTCCTTGTCATGAGGCATTTCCACTGAAGTTGGATCAGCCTGTAATTTGATTTTCCAATTTGATTTTGAGTATCCTTCCAAATCCAGACCTCCATGGGATATTAATTTTGATTTACATTGATAATTGTTATGTTTTATTGTTCTGAACACATTCCACTATGCAATAAACAAACATTTGCAACTGGAATATTTCATTCAGAGATATCTAGGATGTGGTATTTTATTGTTCCCTTTATTTTTTTGAGTAGTGTATTTTTTTTGATGTCTCCGACCAGCTTCAGGTCCCCTGCGCTCCTCCGAGGCTCATATAGCAGCATCGGAGAATGCAGAGTTTGGGATGACTACCCCAACCGGGAGCCGGGCACTACTGAAGATGTCCTCTGGAGACAACCCCTTTAAGTTCCCTCTGGCACGTGTCATTGTCATGTCTCCATAAAACAATTCCTTACTTTTTTTTTTTCCTTTTTATCTAGGTCCTGTCTGGCAAACCCTGAGCCCAGGACCAGAGGGCGAGGTGTCCAGCTCCTGTCACAGGTCTTACTCCAGTGTTATGCCAACCTGAAAGAAAAAGAAGGTACGGTGCGTCCCGTCCACCCCCTGCGGCATCGCTCTCATTATAATCCTCCACCAGGACACATTATAGTTTGCCTGCATGACTCCACTGTGTTACAGCAGATGTCTGCACTGATATAAAAGCCGTTGCTTTCCTCTGTAATCGGCTGTTAATGGACACGTCCAGATGTTTTTAATGGCTGCTCTGGGCTCGCCGGTTCGAGTTCTGCTCCGTGTGCACTGTTGGAACGAGCGCTGCGCAGCAAAAGGGAAAACGAGAAAAGCTGAATATGAAATTAATAAGATCCAGTACAGCCGACGTCTGTAGGACGTCTCCGACATAAGCCTGAGTCATAGAAAAGGAGATTGCACCGCTGACGCTGCGCCAAACATTAAATCCAATGAGGATAGATCTGGCTGCAGTCCTATGCAAAGAAATAACGTAAAATCGTCCTTAAAGATGATTCATAGTTTCAGCCATTTTTCTTTTTTTCTTTTTTTTTTTTTTTTTGCTTCATTCTTTCCTCTTGCTTTTCAAAGAGCTATAAGTTTTCTGTTTTCTTCTGCATCGACACAGCCATGCGAGTTCTTGTTTTTTTTAACAAGACGAGTTGTAGTCTTTAACCCCTTTCCTACAATGGATGTAATATTCCGTCCATGTGACCCTGGACCTATTTCCCATGGACTGAATATTACGTCACAGCGATCAGCGGCGCCCACGTGGTGAGCGCCGCTGATTGCGGCCGGATGTCAGCTAATTATCACAGCTGACACCTGGCACAATGTGTCAGGGGCGGTCACGGACCGCCCCCGACATGTTAGCCCCTTGTACACCGCGATCAAACACGATCGCGGTGTACCGGGGGTTAAAGGGAAGCATCAGCAGGGAGGGGCTCCCTCCTTGCATCCCTGAGCCCCCCACAGCAGCGCAATGTGCAGCGCTGCTGCGGGGGGCTCCATCCCTGCAGATCCCCGGATCCAAGATGGCGACGGGGACCTTCGGGGGCCTGCAGGGAGCTGGCTTCCTCAGTGCCTGCAAAGCGCAGGCATGGAGGAAACCTGTGTAGTTAATATATATAAAAAATATAAATAAAAAAAGAATGATTTATCATACCGCCGAATAAAAAGTGCAATAACGAGCGATCAAAAAGACGCATATAAATATCCATGGTACCGCTGAAAACGTCATCTTTTCCCACAAAAAACGAGCCACCACACAGTGTCATCAGCAAAAAAATAAAAAAGTTATAGCTCGCAGAATAAAGCGATGCAAAAATAATTATTTTTTATATAAAATTGGTTTCATTGCATAAAAGCACCAAAACATAAAAAAGACCTAAATGAGGTATCGCTGTAACCGTACTGACCCCAAGAATAAAACCGCTTTATCAATTCTACCACAGGCGGAACGGTGTAAACGCACCCCCCAAAAGAAATTCATGAAACGCTGGTTTTTGTTCATTCTGCGTCCCAAAAATCGGAATAAAAAGCGATCAAAAGATGTCACATGCCAGAAAATGATACCGTTAAAAACGTCAACTCGTCCCACAGAAAATAAGACCTCACATGACTTGGTGGGTCAAAATATGAAAAAATTATAGCTCTCAATATGTGGTGATGCAAAAACTATTTTTACAATAAAAAGCGTCTTTTAGCGTATGACAGCTGCCAAACATAAAAACCGCCATAAATAGTAAATCAAATCCCCCGTTATCACCCCCTTAGGGAAAAATCATAAAATTAAAAAAATGTATTTCCATTTTCCCATTAGGGCTAGGGTTAGGGCTGAGATTAGGGTTAGGGGTGTGTTGGGGTTCGGGTTGGAGTTAGAATTGGGGGTTTCCACTGTTTGGGCACATCAGGGGCTCTCCAAACGCAACATGGCGTCTGATCTCAATTCCAGCCAATTCTGCGTTGAAAAAGTCAAATGGTGCTCCTTCCCTTCCAAGCTCTGCCATGCGCCCAAACAGTGGTTCCCCCCCACATATGGGGTATCAGCCTACTCAGGACAAATTGCAAAACAACTTTTGGGGTCCAATTTCTCCTGTTACCCTTAGGAAAATAAAAAATTGGGGGCAAAAATATCATTTTTGTGGAAAAAAATGATTTTTTTATTTTCACGCCCGGGCGTTATAAACTTCTGTGAAGCACTTGGGGGTTCAAAGTGCTCACCACACATCTAGATAAGTTCCGTGGGGGGTCTAGTTTCCAAAATAGGGTCACTTGTGGGGAGTTTCAATAGTTTAGGTACATCAGGGGCTCTCCAAATGCACATGACACCCACAGACCATTCCATCAAAGTCTGCATTCCAAAACGTCACTACTTCCCTTCCGAGCCCCGACGTGTGCCCATACAGTAGTTACCCCATATGTGGGAGGAATCGGCTTACTCAGGACAAATTGGACAACAACTTTTGGGGTCCAATTTCTCCTGTTACCCTTGGGAAAATAAAAAAATTGGTGACTAGAAGATCATGTTTGTGGAAAAAATACGATTTTTTTATTTTCATGCCCGGGCATTATAAACTTCTGTGAAGCCCTTGGGGGTTCAAAGTGCTCACCACACATCTAGATAAGTTCCTTGGGGGGTCTAGTTTCCAAAATGGTGTCATTTCTGGGGGGTTTTCACTGTTTTGGTACATCAGGGGTTTTCCAATCGCGACATGGTGTCCGATCTCAATTCCAGCCAAAAAAGTCAAATGGTGCTGCTTCCATTCCGAGCTCTGCCATGCGCCCAAATAGTCGTTTACACCCACATATGGGGTATCAGCGTACTCAGGACAAATTGCACAATAACTTTTAGGGTCCTGTTACCCTTGGGAAAATAAAAATTGGGGGTGAAAAGCAGGGCTGTGGAGTCGGAGTCGTGGAGTCGGAGTCGGTGCTCATTTTGGTGGAGTCGGAGTTGGAGTCGGTATAAAATGGACCGACTCCGACTCCTAAAATATATAATAAATTGGGTACAGTAATTCAATGCAGGATGTGCTGAATATTTTTTCATAGGAGTTTGGGAAAGTTATGAAATGTCCTATAAATGGCTGTTCTATTCCTGATCTAAGGCTACATTCACACACAGCGTTTTTCCTGTGTTTTTTGAGGATACGTTTTTCAGCTGCAAAAGCTGATCATCTTTTTAAAAACTGCATCACCTGAAAGGTTTTTGAGCTCATAGATAATGTTTTCAATAGCAAAAGCAGATTAGAAATCTGCTCTATCTATCCATTTATCCATATCTGTCTATCCATATCGTATCTGTACCAAAAAGAATGAAAACCGGGTAGTACACCAATATATATTCTGTTCTATCTAAATATCTTGATTATTGGATCATAAAAATGATTAAATGTCTGAGGTTCACATTGTACTACAATAAATTTTTCACTTAAATATAAGCAATATGTGTGGGAGTCGGAGTTTGAGTCGGAGTCGCAGGTTTGGCTTACCGACTCCACAGCCCTGGTGAAAAGATATTTTTGTGGAAAAAATGATTTTTTAATTGTACCGCTGTACGTTATAACTTCTGTGAAGCCCTTGTGGGTTCAAAGTTCTCACCACACATCTAGATAAGTTCCTTGGGTGGTCTAGTTTCCAAAATGGGGTCACTTGTGGGGGGTTTCCACTGTTTAGGTACATCAGGGGCTCTCCAAACGTGACATGGCGTCCGATCTGAATTCCAGCCAATTTTGCATTGAAAATGTCAAACGGCGCTGAGCTCTGCCATGCGCCGAAACAGTGGTTCCCCCCCACAAATCAGGTATCAGCATACTCAGGACAAAATGCACAATAACTTTTGCAGTCCAATTTCTCCTGTTACCCTTGGTAAAATGAAAAAAATTGAACCTGAAGTATTTTTTTGTGGAAAAAAGTTAAATGTTCATTTTTTTTTTTTTTTAAGTATTCAAAAAAATTCCTGTGACGCACCTGAAGGGTTAATAAACTTCTTGAATGTGGTTTTGAGCACCTTAAGGGGTGCAGTTTTCAGAATGGTGTCACTTTTGGGTATTTTCTATCATATAGACCCCTCAAAGTGGCTTCAAATGTGATGTGGTCTGTAAAAATAAAATGGTGTTGCAAAAATGAGAAATCGCTGGTCAACTTTTAACCCTTATAACTTCCTAACAAAAAAAATTTTGGTTCCAAAGTTGTGCTGATGTAAAGTAAACATGTTGGAAATGTTATTTATTAAGTTTTTTTTGTGTGCCGTAGCTCTGAGATTTAAGGGCATAAAAATTCAAAGTTGGAAAATTGCGAAATTTTCAAAATTTTTGCCAAATTTCTGTTTTTTTCACAAATAAACGCAAGTTATTTGAATGAAATGTTACCACTAACATGAAGTATAATATGTCACGAGAAAACAATGTCAGAATCACCGGGATCCATGGAAGCGTTTCAGAGTTATTACCTCATAAAGGGACAGTGGTCAGAATTGTAAAAATTGGCCCGGGAGTTAACGTGCAAACCACCCTTGGTAGTGAAGGGGTTAATGACCTCTTTCATTTTACCATAAAATATACTGAAAAACTGTATTAAAAAAATATAAATATATATTTTTTTTAATTTTATTTTAGTGGCTTAAAATAATTGTGAATTTTGTAAAGAAAAAAATGCAAATGAAAATTGGTGCCATTTTCTGAGACCTGTAACTTTTTTTTTTCTTTATCGCTTCATTGGAGGACACAGATTACCATGGGTGTATGCTGCTGCTGCTACTAGGAGGCTGACACTATGCAAAATAAGAAAACTTAGCTCCTCCCCAGCAGTATACACCCACCGACAGGCAGGAGGTACCTCAGTTTGTGCTTGGTGTCTGTAGGAGGCGGACCGGGATCTTCCCAGATCCGCAGTTAATTTTTCCTTTTTAGGTTTTTGTGTGTGTTACTAATCTTTTCGATTTATTTTCCAGATACAGCGTCGGGAAACAGGGTGTAGATTCTCACCCTGCCTTCCCATATTGGGCGGCTGAGCGAGCAATGTGGTGTCGCCCACGTCGCAACTCTCAGACCCGCAGGCAGGACCATTTTTCCCTATCACCTTCTGGTGCTATGGGCTGATGGCAGGTGGCTGGTCCTAGCCAATTCCCCTCCTCACCCCTCTCCCGGGAGAGGGCTGAGAGGAAGCCGGTGGTCACCAGCGGTGACCTCCCCCCTTTCTATCAAGGGGTTGACACCGTCTTCTGCACTGCCTGGACACAGTGCGGGGACAGAGGATCTTCACCCCCAGCGGCCTTCCTTCAAATCGTGGGCCCCTGTGGTCATCCTCTTCATGGACAGTGAAGTGGGCATCAGGTAAGCAATCTGGATGCCCCCACCAGCCCCTTAGGTCCCGGGGGTCTGCCCCTCTAATGGCCTCTTCCATGCCCGTGCTCCTGATGCAAAATTCGTGCCCTTTTCTACACATGCGCACGCCTCCCCAGGAACACACCGCCGGCTACAGCTGGGTGTTCGGCAGTGGAGCCCGCAAGCATCTAATTCCCTTCAGTACCGGCTTATCTTGGCGGCATCGCAGGCTCCGGGAGCGTCACAGGCAGATCGGCTGCAGTTTCACTTCCACTTACAGGGCTGCGTCTGGCACGCCCCCTCTCTGCGCGCCCTTTGTTGGCGCTTTTTTCTAGCCCATCACGGGACTCCTTTCATTTTCGCAGCCCCGCAGTATTCCCCTTAACCGCTCCCCCCGCAGTCTTTAGCCAATCGCGGCACATCCGCTAAGCTCCGCCCTCTGCTAAGGTCCTTCGGTTCCTTCATCCTGTCACGGATCTGACGCGGGGGACACAGCTATCCTGCGGGCTGCTGCTGCTCTTAAGGGTCACGGTAGGCTGCGCTTTCTGCCTGGCGCTCGAGCTAGCTGTCCTCGGCAGTACCCCCATTTGTCCAGCGGTACTCGCGGTAGTTACACTCTGCGATACTCCGCAATCTTCACATATGCACAACCCTGCAAGGGCTCCCTGCTATAGACCCATCGCTACTCACTACGCCTGCGCGCGCTGTAAAAAGAAGTGGGCGTCAGGTCGGTCGTCTCCCTTTTGCTTGTCCTGCAGTCCTTCCACCATGTCTGCCCCACAGGAGCACCGAATCCCGGGATGAGAGCAACCCCCCTCCCCAAGAGTGGGCTGTTGCAATGTCAGTCAGTTTCTGACCTGACTAAAGTGTCCCAGTCCCTGGTCCAGGCCTTAGAACGACTACCGCAGCTATCTTCAGCCTCCTGTTCTCCGACCGCCTCTCACGGTGAGTCGCCTGCACCTGAACGCGACCTCCAGAGGGACAGACCGGGTAGGAGTTCCAGGAAGCGGGCCCTGTCTGGCTCTTCTTCCAGCTCGCAAGGACCCTCCGCTTCACCCAGGCTGCTTTCCTCGTCTCCTTCCTCAGAAGACGACCTTGGGTCAAACGAAGATTTCCAATCGGGGTCTGAATCAGATGCAGACAACATGTCCAAAACACAGGACATGGTAGATAGTTTCATATTGGCTATTCTCCAAACGCTCAAAATAAAGGAGGACAAGACACCCCTACAGGAATGCTCTGTCCCCTTCAAATGAGCAAGACCCCCCTCCCGAACCTTTCCTAATCACAAAGAGTTCGAGGCTACATTAACCAAACACTGGGAACACCCAGAGAAGCGATTCTCAGGCCGCAGGCACTTAGACGTGCTATATCCCTTTAATGCGGACCTGCTCTCAAAATGAGTCAATAGCTAAATCAATTTTTGAGGCATCGGGCACCTCTGTCCTATTTTCGCCTCCGCCTAGGTGGCGAAAGTCATTTCAGCCTGGGCAAAAATCCTTCGGCAGGGCATCTTAGCATCAGCTCCTCGGGACGAGCTAGCGGAGTTAGCAGACAAAATTAATCATGCTGGTAAATACCTTTTGGCCGCCTCCTTGGATGCAGCCAGGTGTTCATCTAGAGATAGCAGCAACATAGTAGCCATACGGCATATCCTTTGGTTGAAGACATGGGAGCGGACACCACCTCTAAGAAGTCGCTCACCAACCTAGCATTTCAAGGCTCTTTGGCGCCAGGCTGGACCAGATAATCTCTGATGCCACTGGAGGTAAAAGCACCTCCCTTCCTCAGTCTCGGCCTAGACGTTTTTTCAACAGAAAAGCTCATCGGCCGTTTAAGTCATTTAGCTCTTTCTCTTCCGTGGAAAGTTCATCCCAGCAGGACCGGCCCTCTACCTCCAGAGAACGGAGAAAACCATCGTATAAACCCGCTTCCCACTGGAGACCAAAAGACCGACCTTCCAGGCCCTCAGGCTCCCGCTCTGGTAGATTCTCCTCCAAGTGACGGGGCACCCCCACCTGGAAATTCTTCCAGGGTGGGAGGCAAACTTTCTTCTTTCATGGACGCGTGGCTGTCTGTAGTCGATGCATGGGTCAGGGAAATCATCACATCCGGATACAAAATCGAATTTTCTTCCCCCCCCCCAATGAGCCGCTTCTTTCTGTCTCGGCCACCAAGACAGCCGTCCCAAACCAGAGGGTTCTTTCAGGCCGTCTCCTCTCTTCTATCCGCTAGTATTCAGGGTTCTACTCCAATCTCTTCGTAGTCCCGAAAAAAGACGGCTCTCTTCGCCCATTCTTGGACCTCAAACTACTCAATCGCCACGTGCGGATCCTCCACTTCAAAATGGAGTCTCTGCGCTTGGTGATCGCCTCGATGGAACCCGGAGAGTTTCTCTGCTCTGTGGACATACAGGATGCCTATCTCCACATCCCTGTTTGTTGGCAACATCAGAGATTTCTTAGTTTTGCGATTCAGGAGAATCACTATCAATTCACGTCCCTTCCTTTCGGCCTAGCCTCGGCTCCCCGAGTCTTTACGAAGGTCATGGCAGCCGTCATGGCCATTCTTTGCTCCAAGGGGATCCTTATAATCCCTTATCTGGACGATCTGTTGATCAAGGGCCCGTCTCACCGAGACTGTCTTCAAAGTCTTCAGATCACTCTGGATACTCTCACCGGTCTCGGCTGGATAATCAACAGGGAGAAGTCCACCCTGCTCCCGACTCAGCGTCTGATATTCCTGGGCATGGATTTCGACACGAACCTAGCCCGTGTGTTCCTTCCGAGGGACAAATTTTCAGCTCTTTGCAAGGGTATTCGATCCCTAAAGCGGACAGGGCCCATTCCCCTTCGGTCCTGCATGAGGGTCCTGGGGAAAATGATAGCTTCCATGGAAGCAGTGCCTTTTGCACAATTACACACTCGTCCCCTCCAGCTGTCCTTCCTTTCAGCCTGGGACAAGACCTCAGTTTCTCTGGACCGCCCCATACACCTGCCTCTCAGAGTAAGGCAATCCTTGACTTGGTGGACAATACCTTCATCAGTCCTGCAAGAGAGGTCCTTTCTTCCTCTTCAGTGGCAAGTCATCACCACAGATGCCAGTCTTCTCGGGTGGGGAGCGGTTTTCCATCGGAAAATGGTCCAGGGGCGCTGGAACGCCCAGGAGACTCTTCTTCCCATCAACCTTCTGGAAATCAGAGCAATCTTCCTCGCTCTCCTCAACTGGCAGCCTCTCCTCGCAGGCAAACCAGTCCGCATTCAATCAGACAACGCAACAGATGTGGCGTACATAAACCACCAAGGCGGTACTCACAGCAGACAGGTAATGGCAGAGGTAGCAAAGATTCTGCGTTGGGCAGAGCGGTACATTCCGGCAATCTCCGCCGTTCACATCCCAGGGGTGGAAAATTGGGAAGCCGACTTCCTAAGTCGCCAGGGCCTAGCATCAGGCGAATGGTCTCTACACCCCACGGTCTTCAATCAGATATGCCAGCATTGGGGCACTCCAGACGTCGACCTCATGGCGTCTCGGATGAACTACAAAGTTCCACGCTTCGTAGCCAGGTCCAGGGACCATCTGGCAGTCGGTTGCGACGCTCTGGTAATCCCGTGGTCTCAGGTCCGACTTCCTTACTTGTTTCCTCCTACTGGCCTTGATCCCAAGGGTGGTCAAGAAAATAAAATCAGAAGGCATCCCAGTAATTCTGGTAGCCCCAGACTGGCCAAGATGTCCTTGGTATGCGTAGCTGGTGAACATGCTTTCGGACGTCCCCTGGAGACTTCCAGACCGTCCGGATCTTCTCTCACAAGGCCCCCTTTACCACCAGAGTTCTCAGTCTCTGAGTTTAACGGCATTGCTGTTGAGGCCGCGATTCTAAGACCATCAAGTTTTTCCAACCATGTCGTTCAGACCATGATTAGAGCTAGAAAACCAGCCTCCTCCCACATTTACCATAGATACTGGAAGGCATTTTTCCGTTGGTGCGACGACAACAATGTTTTTCCAATGTCGTTCTCTATTCCATCCATACTTGGTTTCCTCCAATCTGGCCTAGATGCAGGCCTGTCCCTCAGTACTCTCAAACGCCAGGTTTCAGCTCTGTCAATTCTTTTCCAGAGGGATCTGGCCCCCTTGCCTCAAGTCAAGACCTTTATCCAGGGAGTTGCCCCTCCTCACCATTCTCCGATAGATCCGTGGGATCTTAATCTCGTTCTCGGCGCTCTCCAAAGTGCGCCTTTAGAGCCTATCCAGGACATCACTCTTTCCCTTCTCTCATGGAAGGTGACTTTTCTGATTGCCATTACATCCATTAGAGTTTCGGAGCTGGCGGCTTTATCCTGTCGTTCCCCGTACCTAATCCTTCATCAGGATTAGGTCGTTCTCAGGCCCGTTCCCTCCTTCCTTCCAAAGGTGGTATTTCCTTCCTTCCACATCAATGAGGACATCTTCCTCCCCTCCTTTTGCCCTTCGCCTGTCCACCGGCTGGAAAAGTCACTCCACAAATTGGATGTAGTGAGAGCCTTGCGTGGCTATCTTACCAGGACCTCTTCCTTTCGTCAATCCGATTCCCTGCTTGTCATCTCTGAAGGTCGCCGGAAAGGGCTCCCGGCATCCAAATCCACAATAGCTCGCTGGATTCGTTCTACTATACTGGAAGCTTACCGCGTTCAGAAAAAACTGCCCCCTCCGGGAGTAAGAGCTCACTCCACCCGAGCTTCTTGGGCTGTCCGACACCATGCTTCGGCTTTACAACTTTGCAAGGCCGCAACCTGGTCGTCCTTGCACACTTTTGCGAGGTTCTACAAAGTTCATACCCAGGCCTCGTCTGATGCAGGCTTGGGTAGGAAGGTTCTGCAGGCGGCGGTAGCACACCGACCGACCTAAGTCCTTCCTTCTCGTTCCCTAAGTGCTTTTCCCACCCTTGGGACTGCTTTGGGACGTCCCATGGTAATCTGTGTCCCCCAATGAAGCGATAAAGAAAGAGGGATTTTTGGTTCTTAACGTAAAATCTTTCTTGGAGCCTTCATTGGGGGACACAGCACCCTCCCTGTTTAAGTGGTACCGTGTTGGGCCTACGAGCCCCTTGTTGGGTTGGTACATGTTAAGAGTTGTTGTTCTTCTCCTACTGCTTTTTCACCAACTGAGGTACTTCCTGCCTGTCGGTGGGTGTATACTGCCGGGGAGGAGCTAAGTTTTCTTATTTTGCATAGTGTCAGCCTCCTAGCAGCAGCAGCATACACCCATGGTAATCTGTGTCCCCCAATGAAGGCTCCAAGAAAGAGATTTTACGGTAAGAACCAAAAATCCCTCTTTTTTTAAACTATTGATGGAGCTGGGTGAGGTCTTATTTTCTTGCTTGTCAAGCTGTCACCAATTTTGGATACATGTAATGTTTTGATAACTTTTTTTTTTATTGAATTTTTGTTATTGGATGGGTGACGGACAAAAAAATATTGACAGCATCATATAAATGATTAACAGCAGTTATCGGACTTAATCTCTGGTTGCTGCTGTTAAAGGTAGATGCTGGCTATATATATCACAGCCGACACCTGGCCAATGCCCGCTCCACCCAACATGGCCCACTGCATGATGGATGTATCCGTCATTGAGCGTGAAGAGGTTAAAAAAGTCTCCTATCTTTTTAGTGTATGCAGCTCTGATGCAGGTCAATATGAGTGCAACTGTTTTTTCTGCCTGTGTTTTTTTTAATAGTGGAAGTCCTGGTTGTGTTTTATGTAAACAGACTGAAGGATCACCACGTCATTACACCGCATGTCCTCCAAGGACTCAAGGCGCTGGTAAGTCTGCTCTGGTGCCATCTTTTTTTTTTCCCATGCCAGCAGAGGAGTTGACACAGATTTCCCACCATAAATGAGTGTTGATTGGCGCTCGTTTACGGCCCAGCCACATGGCGACAATACAATCACTAATATGATGGTTCAGTCCCCAGGCAGCATATCCCCTCTTTACATGGGGCTGCCATCAGCAATGATTTATTAACCCGTGTGAAGGTTTGACCAAATGACAAGCAGTTTGATCGACGGCTTGTATGTACAGGTGGCAACGAACAGTCGTTTCTCTATATAGCTCGGGGAACACAGACGTTTATATGCCACCACCAGTCTGTCTTTTTCTTTGGCAGAGCACGTCCATGGTCTTCCCTCCCGACCTAGCCGTGTCAGTGCTGAAATCTATATTCCAGGAAGTCCACGTTCAGGTGAATATCTACTATTTACTTGTACGGTGTCTTACATATGACCGCTGCTAAACCCTTTCTCGTTTGTCTTCCAGTCTTTACTGCAGCTCGACCGTCATACCGTCTATATGATCATCACCAATTTTATGAACAACCGGGAAGAAGGTATTGAGATTAGTTGTTCTTTCATCCTCAGGCCAGACATTGTTTTTGTTTTTCTCAAGAAAACAATGCTGTTTGCTATGCATGTATAACTGTATGTGCTCATTATTTGCTTGGTTCTGGCACTGGTGGGACAGTCCGCTTGTCCTCCACGTTTTTGCAAAATACTGCACTTGTGTAGTGTTTATCCTTTCTAAAGCAGACCATTAACCAAATTTTTCATGTTGATTTGGACACTGACGTCATAGTGGCTGCAGAACGCAATAAAATGTCTGGTTTTTATTTTTATCCATTTTCATCTCTCCATTGTCTAGATCAGTGGTTCACAAACTCCAGTCTTCGCGGACCCCAACAGGTCATGTTTTCAGGATTTCCTTAGTATTTCACAGGTGATGGAAGTATCATCAAGGCATCAGGAATTCTCTCACATGTGTAACACTATGGAAATCCTGAAAACATGACCTAGTGGGGTCCGCGAGGACTGGAGTTTGGGAACCACTGGTCTAGATATTAGCAATCAAAGTGTTTGGCATGTAATGAGTTAACTCAAGTGGGTGTTATCAGACTGTTTTCACTGGGGGTGCATGTACTTCTCGTCCCTGTATGATACTAGCCAATCATAAGCAGGCAGCAACACAGCAGAAAAAGGACACACCCCCACAATAGCTTGAAGTGACTGTCAGCACAGAACGAATGTTCAAACTAAGTCCCACCGCTCGGTGATTCACAGTGGGGCCAAACATTTAAATCCACCTTCCCACCTGATTGTTTTCCCTCTATCTCCACCTCCCCCTCTTCTTTGTTTGACAGCTCTGACTTCATAAAGCCAGAAAAGGGTAGAGATAGATGGCAACCAAACAGGTGGGAAGGTGAATTTAACTATCTTGGCATTGGACAACCTCTTTTCGGTCACCTTGGACAAGAAGTTGTAACTAGTCAAAAAATATATCGATTTTACGAGCTAAAGCTAATGGCTGTACAAACCTATGCAATACCAAAACACAAACATTCTGGTTGGTGTAAATTTTGACCTCCTAACGCCCACCTTTACATATTAGATGGCCAGGCTATATCTGATGTCAGGATAAATCCTTTACTTATTTCTCCACAGAACTCAAGAGTCTTGGAGCCGATTTCACATTTGGGTTCATTCAGGTGATGGATGGAGAAAAGGATCCAAGGAATCTCCTGGTGGCTTTCCAGATCGTGCAGAATATCATTACGAAAAACTACAGCCTCGGTAAGGTAACATCCAGTATGGGACAGTGGCCTGAGGAGGCTTTGGGCTACTTGTAAGTCAACCCCCTTGACTTAAGGCCGTTCCTCCATCTATGAACTAAGTATAGGAGATAGTGGGGCTGATTCCTCCAGATTGGAAGACAGGTTTTGCAGCGTCTCATTGCAAACAGCCCCCAACAGTGATGCCCATACGCCATAATATAGGCTAATAAGAGCAACGGGGCGTGCTACAAATGAAACCCTTTTTTTTTCCTTCACCTTTTTTTTCAGTGCATATAAATTATATTGTTTGTTTTTTTTTTTTGCCAGGTCCGTTTGTGGAAGAGTTATTTGAAGTGACGTCCTGTTATTTCCCCATTGACTTCACCCCTGTGAGTTTCTCCTGCTTCATTTTACTTCCACGTTACTTTTGCAATCCTCCCGTTACATATTTGCTTTTTCTGCAGCCGCCAAATGATCCACACGGGATTACCAGGGAAGACCTGACACTGGGCCTACGAGCCGTGCTCTCCGCTACGCCTCGTTTTGCAGAGGTGAGTTCTTTAGTTTTGATATTACTTTGCTAATGAGCGCACATATTACAGTCATGGCCAAAAGTTTAGAGAATGACACACATATTAATTTTTACAAAGTCTACTGCTTCATTTTTTCTAATGGCAATTTGCATATACTCCAGAATGTTATAAAGAGTGATCAGCTTAACAGCAATTACTTGCAAAGTCAATATTTGCCTAGAAAATGAACTTTATCCCCCAAAACACATTTCGACATCATTGCAGCCCTGCCTTAAAAGGACCAGCTAACATCGTTTCAGTGATTGCTCCATTAACACAGGTGTGGGTGTTGATGAGGACAGGGCTGGAGATCAATCTGTCATGATTAAGTAAGAATGACACCACTGGACACTTTAAAAGGAGGCTGGTGCTTGGCATCATTGTTTCTCTTCTGTTAACCATGGTTATCTCTAAAGAAACACGTGCAGTCATCTTTGCACTGCACAAAAATGGCCTAACGGAAGAGTATCGCAGCTAAAAAGATTGCACCTCAGTCAACAATCTATCGCATCATCAAGAACTTCAAGGAGAGAGGTTCCCTTGTTGCCAAAAAGGCTCCAGGGCGCCCAAGAAAGACCAGCAAGCGCCAGGACAGTCTCTTAAAAGTGTTTCAGCTGCGGGATCGGGCTACCAGCAGTGCAGAGCTTACTCAGGAATGGCAGCAGGCAGGTGTGAATGCATCTGCATGCACTGTGAGGCGGAGACTCTTGGAGCAAGGCCTGGTCTCAAGGAGGGCAGCAAAGAAGCCACTTCTCTCCAGAAAAAACATCATGGACAGACTGATATTCTGCAAGAGGTACAGGGAGTGGACTGCTGAGGACTGGGGTAAAGTCATTTTCTCTGATGAATCCCCTTTTCGATTGTTTGGGACATCTGGAAAACGGCTTATTCAGAGAAGACCAGGTGAGCGCTACCACCAGTCTTGTCTCATGCCAACTGTCAAGCATCCTGAAACCATTCATGTGTGGGGTGGCTTCTCAGCCAAGGAAATGGGCTCTCTCTCAGTCTTGCCTAAAAACACAGCCATGAATAAAGAATGGTACCAGAATGTCCTCCAAGAGCAACTTCTCCCAATGGTCCAAGAGCAGTTTGGCGATCAACAATGCCTTTTTTACTCTTCGCCACGACAGCACCCACTGGAGGTATCGGATCCGCCCATTTGGAACAGGAAACCCTACAGGAAAGATAAAAGGGGCGGTCCGCCTTTCCTCCTCAGTTTTGGTTTCCTGTTCCAAATGGAGCAGGATCCTGCAGGATCTTACCCGGGCCATGCATCCGCCTGTGCGGTCTCCTCGGGAACGGCAGGGGCTGCGGTCCGGAAGCAGCGTCGGGGGAGATTCCGTTTGACGGCTCCCCCCCTCGTCTGGTGGCACAGTGGTAATGACCGGGTCCGGGGAGGGCCGCCCGGTCTTACCAGGGAGCGGGCCGGGCCGGCATCCGGGGGATCCCCCCCCCCAATCGGTGGGGATATAGCGTGGAGGTGAGGCCATGAGCACGCGAGCCGCGCGTGTGAGTAGCGGTGGCGCGGAAGCCGGCCGGCCCCCGACGCTCCTATACCCCGGAAGTAATGGTTGAACTTCCGGGGTAGGATGGCGATGACGCGGCGCATGCGCCCTGTGACAGGGCGACTTCCGGGGGCACGACAAGAAGAAAGATAAAACAGCGCTGCATCGTTGGAACCATGTCGTCCCCCGCAGAGTCGCAAACCCCAGCAGGGGATTCAGCTGGGGGCAACTCCACCAGGGACCGCAGCGCCAGGACAGAGACTGCCCGCAGGAGCGAGGCAGCAGATACCCGATCCAGACCGTCTCAGCCATCCGACCCGGTATTAAGCTTCACTGGGTGAGTGTGCAAAGTATATACTCTACCTATTAAGCTAACCTCCTCCCTCCCCCCCCCTCTCTCTTTACCTTTGACCTCTCACTTCAGTCAAAGAAAAAAGAAAAAACTAAACATAAAGAATGCGCATTATGTTCAGATCCTCTCCCTGACTCCTACCCCAAAAAACTCTGCAAACAATGCATGAAAGAGACCAGGCAGGGGTCGACGATATCTTCCAAAGATATCCGAGCCATAATTAGGGAGGAAATACAAGCCATCAACCGCGCCAGCACTCCCGCAGAGTCCAGTCATAAGAAACAGGTCATTGTTAGTTCAGAGTCAGAGGAAGAACAGGAGTTAAACTCAGGCTCCGCATCCTCGTCCTCATCGTCATCCTCGGAGATGGAAGGACGCGCATGTTTTCCACTGGACAGCGTAGATAACCTTCTAAAAGCGGTTAGAAATACTATGGGATGTGAAGAAGAAAGGGGAGCCCAAACCGCGCAGGACATTGTTTGCGGGATTGGCAGAGAAAAAGAGGAGATCATTTCCGGTGATACCGGCAATTAAGGACCTCATCAAAAGAGAGTGGGAGAAACACGACCAGAGGGGTTTTCTCCCATCAGCTTCAAAACGGAAATACCCGTTCACTGATGAAGATCTATTAAAATGGACTAAAGTACCAAAGGTGGATGCCGTCATATCCTCCACTTCCAAACAGACCTCGATCCCGGTCGAGGACGCAGGATTGTTAGCAGACCCATTAGACCGAAAGGCTGAATCTTCGCTCAAAAGGTCCTGGGAATCCACCACCGGGGTATTCAAACCCGCAATAGCCAGCACATGTACTGCTAGATCAATGCTGGTATGGCTAGATCAATTAGACCAGCAGATTGAGCAAAGAGTGTCAAGGGAGAAACTGCGTGCAGCCATCCCGTTGATAAGAGGTGCAGCTGCCTTTATGGCAGACGCTTCAGCGGACACCCTAAGACTGGCAGCGAGGTCGGCAGCCCTGGTGAATAACGCCAGACGCGCGCTGTGGATAAAGAGCTGGAAAGGGGATGCACAATCAAAATCTAAAATTAGTGCAACCCCATGCGAGGGTGAGTTCCTCTTTGGAAAAGCCTTAGACGAAATTCTCGCCAAGGCAAAAGAAAGGAAAAAGGCCTTCAGTGATTCTCCCATTCCGTTTTATAGGAAAACCTTTAAAAGACGGCCATTCGGGAGAAGAAGGCAATCGGACAGAACGAACAGATGGGCCACGAAAGACGAAAAGCAGAAGGGTACCATCTTCAGAGGGCCAACATATAGGAGAGATAAAAATTAAGAGTTTAGACCCACCAGTTGGGGGTAGATTAAAATTTTTTTTTACCAAGTGGGAACAAATTACGTTAAACCCATGGATTTTGAACATAATCAAGGAAGGAATAAAGATTGAATTCCTTCGGATCCCTTATGAGTTCTTTGTTATAACTCGCCTTAATTCCTCACTTCAGCAAAAGGCTCTCGAAGACGAGATTCGAGTCCTACTAGCTAAAAAAGTTTTAGTTGACGTCCCTGAGGAACAACAGGGTAGAGGCTTTTACTCTCCCCTGTTTTTGGTGCCTAAACCAGACGGTACGTTTAGAACCATTATTAATTTAAAGAAGCTAAATTCATTTATAAAAAATTATAATTTCAAAATGGAATCAATTAGATCCATTATAAAGCTTCTTTTCCCAAATTGCGTAATGGCAGGGATTGATTTAAAAGATGCTTATTATCATCTCCCTATACACAACAGATTCCAGAAATACCTAAGAGTCGCAGTGGAAGTCGAGGGAAGGATTCGTCATTTCCAATACGCGGCAATGCCCTTCGGGCTTTCCACGGCACCAAGAATATTTACCAAGGTGATGGCAGAAGTGATGGCCTACCTTCGCCAAAAAGACACACTAATTGTGCCATATCTAGACGACTTCCTAATAATTGGGAATTCAGTCAAACAATGTACTGAACGCGTAACTGACGCAATCTCCTCTTTTCAGAGCCTTGGCTGGATTATCAATATCCAAAAGTCCAGACTCGATCCGCAATCTCTCCAGACATTTCTAGGATTTCAACTAGATTCCTTGACCCAGAGATGTCTACTACATCAGGTAAAAATCACCCTCACAAAACAAAAAATACAAGCAGCTATAGATAAACCACGTGTATCCTTGAGAGAAGCAATGTCACTATTAGGATCACTAAATTCTTGCACCCCGGCAGTCCGGTGGGCCCAGTACCATGTCCGTACGCTACAACACCAGATCCTCCAAGAGGATAAGCGATATAGTGGTCATTTGCAGAGCAAAATAACCCTGTCACAAGAAGTCTTGACTTCCCTAGAGTGGTGGTTAGACGATAACCATTTATGTTCAGGAGTTCCATGGGTTATAGTTCCATCCTGTATCGTAACCACCGATGCCAGTCCCCAGGGCTGGGGAGCCCACATGGAGAATGGGTTTCGTCAGGGAAGGTGGAGAAAAGAGGAATGCGATTACTCATCTAATTTAAAAGAACTGACTGCAGTGTTCTATGCTCTATACAACTTCCTTCCGCAGCTCCAACAGAAGCATGTAAGGATCCTGTCGGACAACACCACCACAGTGGCATATATAAACAGACAAGGAGGAACTCGATCAGAGACTCTGATGTCTTCAGCGGCAAGAATTTTAAACTTAGCAGAAAACTATTTTTTGTCCCTCTCGGCCCTTCATATCAGAGGCGAGAGCAATCAAAAGGCAGACTTCCTAAGCCGACACACTCTACGACAAGGAGAGTGGTGCCTCAATCGGAAGGTCTTCAGGGACATAGTAGCCTCATGGGGACAACCCGAGGTGGACCTTTTCGCCACATAGGAGAACAGGCAGATAAAAACATTTGCCTCCCTATCTCCGTCAGATCACCCAGACATACTGGACGCCTTTCTAGCTCCATGGAATTTCAACCTGGCGTATGCGTTCCCTCCATTGATCCTCCTACCTCAAGTAATTCGGAAGATCAGAGAAGACAAAGCAAGAATAATCTTAATAGCACCGTTCTGGCCAAAAAGACCGTGGTTTTCGTGGCTGCAGATTATGTCAATAACAGATCCTTGGATCCTTCCGACTGCCAATCTACTCTCCCAAGGCCCCTTTTTCCACCCTCAAGTGCTCAGCTTGCACTTGACGGCGTGGAATTTGAGAGGCAGTTATTGAGGACAAGAGGATTCTCGGAGTCCTTAATTACTACACTACTACAAAGTAGAAAACAGTCCACAACCCAAATTTACACTAGAATATGGAAAAAATTTCTTCAATTCCATACAGTACCTCATACAGCAGAAGTTCCGATAATCCCAATCTTGGAATTTCTGCAGAAGGGGAAAGACTTAGGCTTAGCAGTAAATACACTAAGAGTACAAATATCGGCATTAGGAGCACTATATGGCCATAATATAGCAGGCAACAAGTGGATAACTCGTTTCATTACAGCATGTGAACGAATAGCTCCAATCCACATACCCTCCGTCCCTACATGGGATCTAAATCTGGTCTTAGACGCCCTAACGGTAGACCCCTTTGAGCCGATCGACACAATACCCTTCAAATACTTAGCACTTAAAATGGCCCTCTTAGTATCACTGACCTCAGCTAGAAGAGTGGGTGATATTCAGGCCTTGTCAATAGATCCACCTTTTTTCCAAGAATACCAAGACAGATTGGTATTAAAACCAGACCCTGCCTACCTGCCAAAAGTGGCAACAAAATACCATAGATCTCAGGAGATACTCCTCCCAACCTTCTATAAAAATCCCTCTACTCCGGAAGAGCAGAAGTTCCATACTCTGGACGTCAAAAGAACTGTCCTAAAATGTATTGAGAGGTCCAACAGTTGGAGGCAGAGTAGGGCCCTATTTGTTTCATTTCAGGGCTGTAAGAAGGGGTATGGAGTCACGAAGAGCACCATTTCCCGGTGGATCAGAGAGGCCATTCGTTTAGCCTACTCCGCAAAAAACGAAGATCCTCCAGGGAACATCAGGGCGCATTCCACCAGGGCAATGGCAACCTCTTGGGCGGAAAAGGGAGATGTTCCGATTGAAACTATATGTAAGGCGGCAGTTTGGTCATCCCCTTCTACCTTCTATAACCACTACAGACTTGATCTTTCATCAACCTCTGACTTAAGCTTTGGCAGGACTATCCTTGGCACGGTGGTCCCACCCAGGTGATGGTCTCTGGAATCTCTCCAGTGGGTGCTGTCGTGGCGAAGAGTAAAAAGCCGGATTACTTACCGGTAATGCTCTTTTAATGAGTCCACGACAGCACCCGTTCACTTCCCCCCCTAAGGATATCAATAGTTAAAGTATATTAACCAAATAATGGATAAGAAAGATGTTAAAATAAGAGAACATTGCCTAATCCTTGGCGGTCCTTCTGGTACTCTGAAACGAAAAACTGAGGAGGAAAGGCGGACCGCCCCTTTTATCTTTCCTGTAGGGTTTCCTGTTCCAAATGGGCGGATCCGATACCTCCAGTGGGTGCTGTCGTGGACTCATTAAAAGAGCATTACCGGTAAGTAATCCGGCTTTTCAACATGATGGAGCACCTTGCCATAAAGCAAAGGTGATAACTAAATGGCTCAGGGAACAAAACATAGAGATTTTGGGACCATGGCCTGGAAACTCCCCAGATCTTAATCCCATTGAGAACTTGTGGTCAATCATCAAGAGACGGGTGGACAAACAAAAACCTTCAAATTCAGACAAAATAAAAGCATTGATTTTGCAAGAATGGACTGCTATCAGTCAGGATTTGATCCAGAAGTTGATTGAGAGCATGACAGGGAGATTTGCTGAGGTCCTGAAGAAGAAGGGTCAACACTGCAAATATTGACTTGCTGCATTAACTCATTCTAACTGTCAATATAACCTTTTGTTACTCATAATATGATTGCAATTATATTTCTGTATGTGATAAAAACATCTGACAAACACACATAAAAACCAGAGGGCAGCAGATCATGTGAAAATATAATTACTCTGTCGCCTCATTGGGGGGGAACAGATGAAGAAAAGTGGGTCTCCAGCGAGTCTCCCGACATGGCTCCTTCCTTGGCCCCCTTTTTAGGGGTGCCCGGTTGAAGTTGAGATGGCTATTCCCCATGTCGCTCCTTCCCCAGTCCTGCGGGTACTGGTCCGAAGTTGAGTCCCCCCCTCCTTCCCCAACCCCTTTGGGGTCTGGGTTGAGGCGAGGATGAAGACCCCCTGACGGTGACAGACGCACCCTCCCTAATCCCCCGCAGGGGGCATTAGGTTGAGACGCCTCAGGTAGGGTCGGAGAATAGGCATCATTCCGCAGCTTCCAGGGACCCCAGACCAGCTGAGGGATCCTGTTGGGGCCGGGGGAGGGTGCGGACTGGCATGGCACAGCAGAGACAGGGCTTTTCTGCGTCCCTGTCTCTGCCGCAGCAGCGGCTCCATAGCGCTCCAGGGGCCCCCCATACAAGAACCGCTTCCCCCTGCTACCCCCACCGCTATCCAGTCGACCATTCTGGGGGGGTTTGGTACAAATCCGCCCCCCCCCCCCCCCCCCCCCCCGAACTACCGCGCCGCTCCGGAGCCCTCCTGGGCATCAGGCCTCTAATTTAGACCGCAGCTTCGGCCTAGCCGAAGCCGCCGCCTTTTCCCCGCCCCCCGGATGACTAAAATGACACGCTGGAGTGTCATAGAAGGGGCGGATTGAGGAAGAAAGGGCGCGTTTTTACACAGCCCAGCGCGCCCTTTTCAGCTGCCCCCTCCTCCCTCTCCTCAGAGTCCCGGTGGCCATTTTTTTTTTTTTTTTTTTTTTTTTTTTTTGGATGAGAACCAGGAGAGGAGCATCACAGCGGTCTCCGGGGGGCACAGAACTGGGATCTGTCGGCGCTGGACCTAGGGGCACACCGGTGGGGTAAGCTCACAGCTGGGTTCTCATTACTCAGCTGTGAATCCATACTTCCTAGAAGGCTCTCTGTGGGTTCCCTCTGCGTAGCCACCCCTGTACGATCCCTGATAGCCAGCCTCTGTGCACTATGCCGGGCTCAAGGAAGAAAACCAGGCAGGAATGTTTCTATGCATTCTGCACAGTCTGCAAAGCCACGCTCCCTAGTGGCAGCACGTATCCGCACTGCCGGGACTGCATCCAGAACTCTGGGTCAGAACCCCAGGGAGTCCCTACTGACGCTTCAGTGTCAGAGGCCACGCCGGAATGGGCAACTCAGATGTCACAGTCTATGACATAGTTCATAGACGACCTAACTGCCACATTGCTGCAAGCTCTGCAGAGTCGGGCCCCGGCTATGGACGTTACACAGCAAACGGACAGCTTGTCTCAGGAACATGCTGTTTCCGACACTCACAGACGTAAGCGGACCCACAGGTCACGATCACCTGAGTCAACCCCCCCCAGGGAGAGACAGCGTCATTCCAGGTCTCCTAGGCAGTCCCCTGTCACAGACAGACAGTGGAATTTACCACAGAGATCCCCCACCACAGAAGACCCCCGCCCCAGGTCGCCCTCCAGGGATCACCTTAGCGAGGCACAGGATTCGGAGGGCATCTGTGACTCCGGCTCAGATAACGAAACGGAGAGGTCCGTGGTACCTTCTCCCCCTAGCAATACAGCGCTAGTTGAGGACATAATCTCTGCCATTCATCGGGTGCTAAAAATTCCAGAGTCGGCCCCAGAAGTCCCAGAACATAGGATTTGCTTCGAAAGTGTTCAGAAACCACCTAAGGTCTTCCCTAATCACCATGAGTTTGAGAAAATACTTACCAAACAGTTTGCGCAGCCTGAGAAAAAATTTGCTAATCGCAAATATTTGGAAGCGAAGTACCCCTTCCCACAGACAGACACCAAACAATGGACAGATCCACCTGAAGTGGACCCCCCGGTTTCTAGGCTAGCAGCGCAGACCTTACTCTCTCTGCCAGATAGCTCAACCCTCAGGGACGCAGCAGACCGGCAAGTAGAACGCATGGCTCGTTCTATTTTCGAAGCGGCCTTCGCCTATCTGGGCCCTGCGTTTGCTTCAGTTTGGGCGACCAAGGCCATCCTGGCTTGGGCCAAAAAACTACAGGAGGGTCTTCAAGCTTCAAATCCCGAGCTCTTGGACCAAGCGGTCCAGGTAGCAGTGGTAGCAGACTACATGCTTCATGCAGCCCTGGATTCCGCAAGAGGTGTAGCGGGAATAGCATCAAACGCCATCATGATCCGATGCATCATCTGGCTGCGAGAATGGAAAGCGGATGCGGCCTCAAAGAAGTCCCTCACGCGACTTCCGTATCTTACTGGAAGACTTTTCGGCGAAAAGTTGGACACAATGATAGCCAATGCCACTGGGGGTAAGAGTACCTCTCTCCCTCAACTAAAACCGAAACGCACGTTTAAACGAATAAACCAGATGCGATTCTGATCCTTTCGGAATTCCTCAGGCTGGTCCATCTCGCGCCCAGCGCCAAACCGTAACCGCTCTCCACGCAGGGACAACCCACGGACGCAGCAGCGACCGGACAGGTCTTGGCAGTCGAAAGCAGGCCAAGCGAAACCCAAGGGAGGAAAACCTCAGAACTTCGCTTCATCATGAGTCACGAACTCCGGAAGACACCCCACCAGTAGGCGGCCGACTTTTACTCTTCCAGCAAGTCTGGCTGCCTATTACAGAAGACAGGTGGGTCAGGGAAATAATGTCTTCCGGATACAAGATAGAGTTCACTTCCGCTCCACCGAACCGGTTCTTCCTTTCTATTCCTCCAACACCACCAGACAAGGCTCGTGTTTTCCACCAAGCGGTCTCCTCTCTCCTTCAAGCAGGAGTTGTGGTGCCGGCAGGAGTTGTGGTGCCGGTTCCCGCGAACGAGAGATTCCGAGGGTTCTACTCAAATCTGTTCGTAGTCCCCAAGAAAGGAGGCAGCGTCCGACCCTTACTGGACCTAAAACAGCTCAACAGTTACGTACGGTTCCGTCATTTCCGCATGGAGTCCCTCCGGTCCATCATTGCATCCTTGGAGCAGGGAGAATACCTTGCCTCCATAGACATACAGGATGCGTATCTGCACATACCAATTGCTCCCGCCCACCAAAGGTTTCTCAGGTTTGCGGTCAACCAAAACCACTACCAGTTTGTCGCCCTTCCGTTCGGACTCGCCACGGCTCCAAGAACGTTCACCAAAGTCATGGCGGCCACCATGGACGTTCTGCACTCAAGAGGCATTCTAGTCATCCCGTACCTGGACGACCTCCTCATCAAGTCTCCCACTTTCAAAGACTGCGAGGTCAGTGTCTCAATCACAATAGACACACTGAGTCGCCTGGGATGGCTAGTCGACCTACAGAAATCGTCGACTATCCCAAGTCAGACTCTAACATTCCTGGGAATGTTATTCGACACCTCCAGGGGCCTGGTGCTCCTTCCCAAGGACAAGACACTGGCCATCCGTCTGGGAGTTCGTGCACTCCTTCGCAGTCCTCCTCGATCTCTCCGGTTTGCCATGAGAGTCCTCGGCCGGATGGCAGCAGCAATAGAGGCAGTGCCATTTGCCAAGTTTCACCTCAGGGTCCTTCAACTAGCCATACTCAGATCTTGGGACAGGAATCCCTTCTCCCTCGACAGGGAGTTGAGGTTGACGTCGTCAACCAGGACGTCCCTGCATTGGTGGCTCAAACCAACCTCGCTTACACGAGGGAAGCCCTTTCTCTCAGGACAATGGAAGATCCTGACTACCGATGCAAGCCTGACAGGCTGGGGGGCAGTGCACCTACATCACAGGGCACAAGGCAAGTGGTCACCGAGGGAAGTGACATTGCCCATCAATATTCTGGAAATCAGGGCCATCCTCTTGGCACTGAGAGCCTTTCATCACTTGCTTGCAGCCTCGCACATACGGATACAGTCGGACAATGCCACGGCTGTGGCATACGTGAACCACCAAGGCGGGACTCGCAGCGCCCAGGCGATGAGAGAAGTGGCGCATATTCTCCGCTGAGCGGAAGACACGAGGTCGGTACTTTCTGCGGTCCACATTCCGGGTGTAGAAAACTGGGAAGCCGACTTCCTCAGCAGGCAAGGAATGGACTCGGGGGAGTGGTCTCTCCATCCCGAGATTTTTTACCAGATCTGTCAACGCTGGGGAACCCGGAGGTGGACCTAATGGCATCCCATCTCAATAACAAGGTCCCCATTTTCATGGCCAGGACACACGACCCGCGGTCGCTCGGAGCGGATGCCCTGGTCCAGGACTGGTCCCAGTTCCGACTCCTGTACATTTTTCCACCCCTCCCCCTAATCTCCAGGGTCGTGAGGAAGATCAAGCAAGAGGGAGTTCCAACCATCCTCATCGCGCCAGACTGGCCCAGACGTACATGGTACGCCGACATCGTTCAACTTACAGCAGACGTCCCCTGGCGTCTACCCGACCGTCACGACCTTCTGTCTCGAGGTCCGTTCTTCCATCAGAATTCAGGGGCTCTCAATTTGACGGCATGGCCCTTGAAACCTGGATTCTAACCCAGGCAGGTTTTTCACCGGCAGTCATTTCAACTATGATCAGGGCAAGGAAGCCTGCCTCCGCCAAGATCTATTATCGTACCTGGAGAGCTTTCTTTTCTTGGTCCCACTCCCTTATTCCCTCCCGAAGGTACTAGGTTTTCTTCAATCGGGCCTAGACGCCAAGCTATCCTTAGGCTCGCTTAAGAGTCAGGTGTCGGCGCTTTCAGTCCTTTTTCAAAAGCGCATTGCTATTAAACCGCAAGTAAGGACTTTCATCCAGGGAGTTTCCCGATTGGTTCCTCCCTACAAACGTCCGCTGGATACGTGGGACCTCAATCTGGTCCTGACAGCATTGCAAGCTCCACCCTTCGAACCTCTTAGAGGAGTTCCACACTCCATTCTGTCTCAGAAAGTGGTTTTTCTAGTGGCGATCACCTCGTTGCGCAGAGTGTCGGAATTGTCAGCACTTTTCTGCAGACGGCCTTTCCTAGCCTTTCACCAGGACAAGGTGGTTCTCCGCACGGTACCATCCTTCCTTCCGAGGGTTGTGTCCAACTTTCACCTCAATGAGGAGATTTCACTGCCTTCCCTTTGCCCGGTTCCAGTTCATAGAGTGGAGAAGGCTCTGCATACGCTTGACCTCGTCAGAGCATTGCGGATTTACGTGTACAGGACTGCACCTTTCCGGAAGTCTGATTCCCTCTTCATTCTTCCAGAAGGTAGTCGCAAGGGACTGCCGCCTTCCAAGGCTACCCTTGCCAGGTGGATCAAGTCCACCATACATGAGGCCTACCGACTTAACAGTTCCCCTCTTCCGGCCGGTATCACGGCACACTCTACACGGGCAGTAGGGGCCTCCTGGGCCATTCGGCATCAGGCTTCGGCACAACAAGTGTGTAAGGCGGCCACTTGGACTAGCCTACACACGTTTACGAAACACTACAGTGTTCATACCCAGTCCTCAGCGGATGCGAGCCTGGGTAGACTGGTTCTGCAGGCGGCAGTGCCCCAAATTTAGGGACCTGCTAGCACATTATTCGTCCATTGCTTCCCACCCAGGGACTGCTTTGGGACGTACCATGGTTCTGTGTCCCCCAATGAGGCGACATAGTAAAGGAGATTTTTGTGTACTCACCGTAAGATCTCTTTCTCTTAGCCTCTAATTGGGGGACACAGCTCCCACCCTGTTGCCCTTATGGGCCGTTGTTTACGGTTGGGTTCTCATATTGTTCTTTGAGCTCGTACATAGTAGCCTTCTTACAGGCATGGTTATGTTATTTGGTTACGTTCCTCCTAATGCTTTTGCACAAAACTGGAGGAGGCTGACGCCGTCCAGGGGTGTATACTGCAGAGGAGGAGCCAAAGTTAATCTTTTTCAGATTATGCATAGTGTCGCCTCCTAGTGGACAGCAGCATAACACCCATGGTTCTGTGTCCCCCAATTAGAGGCTAAGAGAAAGAGATTTTACGGTGAGTACACAAAAATCTCCTTATTTGTGTCATTCTCTAAACTTTTGGCCATGACTATATACATTTTCTCATTCCCTTCATTGGGGGACAAAGGAGGCCATGGGTGTTTGTCTTAAAGGAGTTTTTGGGGAATAAACATGCACAGACGAGGTAGGTTTGTGTGTCCCAAGACGACAACCCCTGACCACCGTTAATTTAGGAGTATGTGTGTTTTGCATTTATAATAGCAGCATGAAAACCGTAAGAGAACAGACCAAGCAAAAAATGGTATGCACACCTAATAAAGCTATGAGAAATAGATGTATGAAAAAATGCTTTATTTGGAAAAACAGAACACAAAATTAAAACCAATTAAAACAAGACAATAAATGTCCCAATAACACACCCCTAAATCCAGATACCACATGTCACCTAAAATAGGTATAACAGTCCCCCTATACCAATATCAGATTGCTACAAGCAATGAGAGCCTGTCAAAATGAGCTGTGGACAAATGATGGTGAAAGTGCACATAAAAGATCCACAGATAAACTGGACTCTGTCCACTGCCAAATCATGCAGCAGGCAAAAGTGAAGAGCATAGAAGTGTAAAGGACAATAAGGCTGATGAGATATAGTGCTGAATATCACATACTCACTACCAGGGCCGGACTGGCCATTTGGCAATTCTGGCAAATGCCAGAAGGGCCTGTCTGGTCATGGGCTGCTTTGGCTGCTACATTGTTAACAGAAATGAAGTTCTCAAGACATCCATACTGTTAAGAGTTGTGACGGAGGACAGAGTCACCAAAAATCCATCACTTATCCCAGCAGGTCACAGGAATCAATAATATTGGTCTTGTACTAAATCTTGCTTTCCTCCATCCAGGGTAATATTAGTAATACATTTCATCTGGTGCTTGGGGACGGGAATAACATGGGCCTGTGTGATTTTAAATGCCAGGGCTGAATTTCAGTCTGAGTCCGTACCTGCTCACTACCTGTCCCAAACGTGAACCGAGCCCTGGAGGCCTGCCAGACCCAAGAGGGTGTGATAATAGCCACCACCCCAGTTCCTGTCAGGAAGATGAAAAAACAGGAAAATATGCCTGTAGAGAGCCAAAATTGGCTAAAGCGGCAGGGAGGACATGGAGCAGGGGTCTTGTTTAAATTGGTTTTCATTTTGTGTTCTGTTTTTCCAAATAAAGAATTTTTCATACATCTATTTCTCATAGATTTATTAGGTGTGCGTACCATTTTTTGCTTGGTCTGTTCTCTTACGGTTTTCATGGATTATCCCATGCAATGTTTTTGCACCCTTTCATACATTTATATTGATATGACATTTTGGCACACCCTATATTCTTTTATCCACTGTATAATAGCAGCAGACGTTAATAACATCCACACTTTTAGGCGATGTAGTGGGGGTTTTTTTAACGGATGAGGTATTCTTGTTTTACAGTTTCTGATTCCACTACTGATTGAGAAAATGGATTCTGATGTGCAGAGTGCTAAAGTGGATGCGTTGCAAACATTGGTGAGTAAGCAGGAGGGGGAAACAGAGATCACGGCTACAATGCTGCAATGTGTAAACTGCGCAATATAGAGTGCGCGGGGCTCTAATCTACGCAGTATATAGAGTGCACGGGGCTCTAATCTACGCAGTATATAGAGTGCACGGGGCTCTAAACTGCGCAGTATAGAGTACGCGGGGCTCTAAACGTACGCAGTATAGAGTGCGCGGGGCTCTAAACGTACGCAGTATAGAGTGCGCGGGGCTCTAAACGTACGCAGTATAGAGTGCGCGGGGCTCTAAACGTACGCAGTATAGAGTGCGCGGGGCTCTAAACGTACGCAGTATAGAGTGCGCGGGGCTCTAAACTGCGCAGTATAGAGTGCGCGGGGCTCTAAACGTGCGCAGTATGGAGTGCGCGGGGCGCTAAACGTACGCAGTATAGAGTGCGCGGGGCTCTAAACGTACGCAGTATAGAGTGCGCGGGGCTCTAAACGTGCGCAGTATAGAGTGCGCGGGGCTCTAAACGTGCGCAGTATAGAGTGCGCGGGGCTCTAAACGTGCGCAGTATAGAGTGCGCGGGGCTCTAAACGTGCGCAGTATAGAGTGCGCGGGGCTCTAAACGTGCGCAGTATAGAGTGCGTGGGGCTCTAAACGTGCGCAGTATAGAGTGCGCGGGGCTCTAAACGTGCGCAGTATAGAGTGCGCGGGGCTCTAAACGTGCGCAGTATAGAGTGCGCGGGGCTCTAAACGTGCGCAGTATAGAGTGCGCGGGGCTCTAAACGTGCGCAGTATAGAGTGCGCGGGGCTCTAAACGTGCGCAGTATAGAGTGCGCGGGGCTCTAAACGTGCGCAGTATAGAGTGCGCGGGGCTCTAAACGTGCGCAGTATAGAGTGCGCGGGGCTCTAAACGTGCGCAGTATAGAGTGCGCGGGGCTCTAAACGTGCGCAGTATAGAGTGCGCGGGGCTCTAAACGTGCGCAGTATAGAGTGCGCGGGGCTCTAAACGTGCGCAGTATAGAGTGCGCGGGGCTCTAAACGTGCGCAGTATAGAGTGCGCGGGGCTCTAAACGTGCGCAGTATAGAGTGCGCGGGGCTCTAAACGTGCGCAGTATAGAGTGCGCGGGGCTCTAAACGTGCGCAGTATAGAGTGCGCGGGGCTCTAAACGTGCGCAGTATAGAGTGCGCGGGGCTCTAAACGTGCGCCGTATAGAGTGCGCGGGGCTCTAAACGTGCGCCGTATAGAGTGCGCGGGGCTCTAAACGTGCGCCGTATAGAGTGCGCGGGGCTCTAAACGTGCGCCGTATAGAGTGCGCGGGGCTCCACAGGCATATCGCTGCTTTTATTAGTTGTATTGCTTTCTTGTGCCTGTGCTAGTCTTCACTTGTCATTCTGGCATTCAGTTCACGGAGCAGAAAACTCCAGATGGAAAGTGATCGAGCACTGAAGGTGATAACTGCAAAATTTTAATGGTAAAATGGATTTAAAAAATAAAAATAAATAGTAGCCAGCAGTTCATGCAATAACATATATGTGACTGTGTATAGACACTCAGACCCGCGCTTATCTTCATGAATTTGCTTTTGATTAGTCGGCAGCGTGTGCGGTGTGCGAGCAGAAAGACCTGAAGGAGTTTCTGTCTGGGCTGTGGTCCTCCATCCGTAGAGAGGTTTGTCGTCTTTTTATATAATGTTTTTATGTAATGTGTTATAATATATTTATTATAACGTATATATTTATATTATTTCTCCTTATTCATGACGTATATTCCTGCTTCACATCGTAGCTGTTTAAAGAAAACCTTTCAACAAATTTCTGAAGCTGTGGAAGTATTAGCAATCAAAGTACTTGGCACTAGCAGTTTAAAAAAAAAACAAAAAAAAAAACGATGCACAAGTGGACATTATTCCTATTACTCTGTCGCCTAATTGGGGGACACAGAACCGTGGGTGTTATGCTGCTGTCCACTAGGAGGCGACACTATGCATAATCTGAAAAAGATTAACTTTGGCTCCTCCTCTGCAGTATACACCCCTGGACGGCGTCAGCCTTCTCCAGTTTTTGCTTAGTGTCGCAAGGAGGCACACCTAAGATTTTTTTCTCTCTTCCGTTTTTTTCCTTAATTTTTTTCAACAGATTACAGATGAAGAAAAGCGGGTCTCCAGTGAGACTCCCGGCACGGCTCCCTCCTCGGTCCCCTATTAAGGGGTACCCGGTTGAGGACGAGATGGCTCTTCCCCATGTCGCTCCTTCCCCAGTCCCTCGGGTACTGGTTTGAAGTCGAGGCCCCCCCCTCCTTCCCCAGTTCCTTGGGCTCTGGGTTGAGGTCGAGGGTAGGACGAAGCCACCTGACGGTGACAGCAGCACCCTCCCTAATCCCCCTCTGGGGGCATTAGGTTGAGACACCGCAGATAGGGCCTGTACCAGGCACCATTCGGCCACTTACATGTCCGGGGACCCCAGACCAGCTGCGGGCTCCAGTTTGGACCGGGGGAGGTGAAGGCAGGCATGGCACTTGTCAGAGACAGGGCTCCCTGCGCCCCTGTCTCTGCGGCAGCACCAGCTGCATAGCGCCTCAAAGGGACCCCCCACAGGGCCCAGGTGGCGCTCATGTCCCCACCGATAGCCTACCGGGGGGGTCTGGTTGGAATCCGACCCTCCCCCGGACAACCGCGCCATCCTGGAGCCCTTCTGGGCATGAGCTATCAAATTTAGGCCGCGGCTTCGGCCTAGCCGAAGTCGCCCGCCCCCCCGGATGACAAAAAATTACACTGCAGTGTCATAGAAGGGGCGGATCGAGACAGGAAGGGGGCGCTTTTACTTAGCTCCGCGCGCCCTTTTCAGCTCTCCGCCCCCTTCCCCCTCCACCTCAGAATCCGGTGCCCATCTTGCTGCACTTGATGAAACTGAAGGCAGCACAGCGGTCTCTGGGGGGTACAGGACGTGGGATTTATCAGCGCTGGACCTAGGGGGAGCACTGGTGGGGAAAGATCACAGCTGGGTTCTTTGTACTCAGCTGTGAGTTCCTGTAACCTATAACGCTCCCCTACTCCTCCTTTCCTCTGCGTAGATACCCCTGTAGGGCCTCTGCAAATAGGTACGATGTCGGGCTCAAGGAAAAGGACCAGGCAAGACTGCTTTTACGCAGTCTGCACAGCCTGCAAGGCCACTCTCCCCAGCGGCAGCACTTACCCGCACTGCCGGGACTGTACCCAAAAAACAGGATCAGAACCCCAAGAAGTCCCTACCAACGCTTCTGTGGCCGCTACTGCGCCGGAATGGGCGACTCAGATGTCGCAGTCTATGACAAAAGTCCATAGATAACCTGACCTCCACACTACTGCAGGCTCTGCAGGGTCATGTTTGGGCTATGAACGTTACCCAGCAAAGGGACGTCTGGTATCAGGAGCAGACCGCTTCCGACAGTTCGAGACGTAAGCGGACCCACAGGTCGCGTTCATCTGCGTCCTCACATAGCACTAGGTCGTCCCCCTCCAGGGAGAGGCACAGTGGCCTCAGGTCACCGAGGCCGTCCCCTGATAGAGAAAGACAATGCGGATCTCCACAACGATCCCAGACCACAGAACACCTCCGCCCTAGTTCGCCCGCTAGGGAGCTCCTTAGCGATGCGCAAGACTCAGAGGGCATATGTGACTCCAACTCGGATAAAGAAACAGAACGCGCTGCTCCCTTGTCCCCCTAGCAATACTGCGCTAGTTGAGGATATAATCTCTTCCATTCTTTGGATGCTGGACATTTCTGATCCAACCCCTGAAGTACCAGAACACAAGATTTCCTTTGAAAGTGTTCAGAAACCATCTAAGGTCTTTCCTAATCACCCGGAATTTCAAAAAATACTTTCTAAGCATTTTTCGCAGCCTGAGAAAGAATTCACCAATCGCAAATACTTGGAGGCAAAGTACCCCTTCCCACAGAAGGACATTAAGGATTGGACAGATCCGCCTGAAGTGGATCCTCCAGTCTCTAGGCTGGCAGCACAAACTCTTCTCTCGCTGCCGGACAGCTCAACCCTCAAGGACGCAGCAGACAGACAGGTAGAACTCATGGCTCGCTCAATCTTCGAGGCGGCAGGTGCCTCTCTGGCTCCCGCATTTGCTTCAGTTTGGGCAGCCAAGGCCATTATGGCCTGGGCTGATCTATTACAACAGGGCCTCCAAGCTTCAAATCCTCAGCTGGCGGACCAGGCGGTGCAAATTGCATTAGTGGCAGATTACATGGTCCATGCAGCGTTGGATTCTGCAAGAGGGGTAGCGGGAATAGCATCAAATGCCATCACAATCCGGCGTATTCTCTGGCTAAGAGAATGGAAGGCGGATGCGGCCTCAAAAAAGTCCCTAACAAATCTCCCGTACTTCAGTGGCCGTCTTTTCGGTGAAAAGCTGGATACAATGATATCCAATGCTACCAGGGGTAAAAGTACTTCCCTCCCTCAGCTAAAACCAAAACGCACGTTTAAAAGACGTAATCAATCTCGTTTCCGATCCTTTCGGAATTCTTCAGGCTGGTCCGTCTCGCGCCCGGCACAAAATCGGAACCGTTCCCCTCGCAGGGACAACACACGGGCGTCACAGAGGCCGGACAGAAACTGGCAGTCAAAGGCAAGCCAGGCAAAATCCAAGGGAGGAAAAGCTCAAACTTTTCCTTCATCATGACTCATGCCCTCCGGAAAACACTCCACTTGTAGGCGGACGACTGCTTCTCTTTCAGCAGGTCTGGCTGCCTATTACAGAAGACAGGTGGGTCAAGGAAATAGTGTCTTCAGGATACAAGATTGAGTTTACTACCAGCCCACCGCACAAGTTTTTTTTTCTCTGTCCCTCCAAAACCTCCACTCAAAGCTCGAGCCTTCCATCAAGCGGTTTCATCCCTCCTGCAAGCAGGAGTTATAATACCGGTTCCAGCAGACGAGCGCTTCCGAGGATTCTGTTCCAACCTGTTCATGGTGCCAAAGAAGGGAGGCAGCGTCCGACCCATACTAGACCTCAAGCAACTCAACAAGTATGTTCGAGTTCGTCACTTTCGCATGGAATCCCTCTGGTCAATCGTTGCGTCCATGGAGAAAGGAGAATATCTCGCCTCCATAGACATACAGGACGCATACCTGCATATACTGATTGCTCCCTCCCATCAGAGATTTCTCAGATTCGCAATCAACCAAGACCATTACCAGTTTGTGGCCCTCCCGTTCGGTCTCGCCACGGCTCCCAGAACATTTACAAAGGTCATGGCAGCTACCATGGACGTTCTGCACTCCAGAGGCATAGTAGTCGTTCCATACCTGGACGACCTTCTCATCAGGGCCCCCACCTTCAAGGACTGCGAGGTCAACGTCTCAATCACGATCGACACTGAGTCGCCAGGGATGGTTTGTCAATTTACAGAAGTCCTTGACTACCCAGAGTCAGTCTCTGACCTACCTGGGGATGCTATTCGACACCTCCAGGGGTCTGGTGATCCTCCCCAGGGACAAGGCACTGGCCCTCCGTTTGGGAGTTCACACTCTCCTCCGCAGGTTTCCCTGATCTCTCCGGTATACCATGAGGGTACTGGGCAGGATGGCAGCGGCAATGGAGGTGGTACCATTTGCCCAGTTTCACCTCAGACCCCTTCAACTGGCCATCCTCAAGTCCTGGGACAGGAATCCGTTCTCCCTCAACAGGGAGTTCCGGTTATCAGCGAAAACCAGGAGGTCCCCTGCACTGGTGGCTCCAACCAACCTCGCTTGCAAGGGGAAAATCCTTTCTCTCCGGTCACTGGAAGGTTTTGACCACTGACGCAAGCCTTACGGGTTGGGGCGCGGTACACCTACATCACAGAGCGCAAGGCAAATGGTCACCAATGGAAGTGACCATGCCCATCAACATCCTGGAAATTCGGGCCATCTTCCTGGCATTGAAAGCCTTCCATCACTTGCTAGCAGACTCTCATATCAGAGTGCAGTCGGACAATGCCACGGCGGTGGCATACGTGAACCATCAAGGCGGCACCCGCAGCATCCAGGCGATGAACGAAGTAACACGTATCCTACACTGAGCGGAGGATGCAAGGTCGGTACTCTCTGCGGTCCACATTCCGGGTGTGGACAACTGGGAAGCCGACTATCTCAGCCATCAAGGAATGGACTCGGGGGAGTGGTCTCTCCATCCTGAAGTTTTCCGTCAGATCTGCCATCGTTGGGGGACCCCAGACGTGGATCTGATGGCATCCCATCTCAATGCCAAGGTTCCCAATTTCATGGCCAGGACGCGCGATCCGCGGTCGCTTGGAGCAGATGCCCTGGTTCAGGACTGGACCCAGTTCCAGCTTCTGTACATTTTTCCACCCCTCTCCCTGATTTCCAGAGTCCTGAGGAAGATCAAACAAAAGGGTGTTCCCACCATCCTGATCGCTCCAGACTGGCCCAGGCGTACATGGTACGTCGACGTCGTGCAACTCACAGCAGATGCTCCCTGGCGTCTCCCCACACGTCCCGACCTTCTGTCACAAGGCCCGTTCTTCCACCAGAACTCAGGGGCTCTCAATTTGACGGCGTGGCCATTGAGACCTGGGTTTTGACCCAAGCAGGTTTTTCACCGGACGTTGTTAAAACCAGAGCTCGAAAGCCAACTTCAGCCAAGATTTACTATCGTAAATGGAAGGCTTTCTTCACATGGTGCGAATCTCGTGGGCACATCCCATTCCGCTACTCTCTTCCAAAGGTCCTCGGTTTCCCAGTCAGGTCTGGACGCCGGGCTATCCCTGGGCTCGCTTAAGAGCCAGGTGTCAGCGCTTTCAGTGCTCTTTCAGAGGCGTATTGCTATCAAGCCGCAAGTGAAGACTTTTCTCCAAGGGGTTTCCCGATTGGTGCCCCCCTACAAACATCCGTTGGAGACGTGGGACCTCAACCTGGTCTTGACAGCACTACAGACACCTCCTTTTGAACCCCTTAAGGAGGTCTCACTCCGCTTTCTATCACAGAAAGTGTTTTTCCTGGTGGCAATCACCTCGCTACGCAGGGTGTCTGAACTTTCAGCTGTTTCCTGCAGACAACCCTTCCTGGTTTTTCATCAGGACAAGGTGGTTCTCCGTACAGTGCCATCCTTCCTTCCGAAGGTTGTGTCCACCTTCCACCTCAATGAGGAAATCTCACTACCATCTCTTTTCCCGGTTCCCGTTCATAGAGTGGGGAAGGCTCTGCATACGCTTGACCTTGTCAGGGCATTGCGTATTTACGTGTCTAGGACTGCTCCCTTCCGGAAGTCTGATTCCCTTTTCCTTCTTCCAGAAGGCGTTCGCAAGGGCCTACCGGCTTCCAAAGCCACCCTTGCTAGGTGGATCAAGTCCACCATTCAAGAGGCTTACCGCCTTAACAATTCTCCTCTTCCGGCCAGTATCACGGCACACTCTACGCGGGCGGTAGGGGCCTCTTGGGCCATTCGGCATCAAGCCTCGGCACATCAAGTGTGTAAGGCAGCCACTTGGACTAGCCTGCACACATTTACAAAACACTACAGAGTGCATACCCAGTCCTCAGCGGATGCGAACCTGGGTAGACGCGTCCTGCAGGCGGCAGTAACCCAAATTTAGGGAACTGTCAGTACAATATTCGTCCACTGCTTCCCACCCAGGGACTGCTTTGGGACGTCCCACGGTTCTGTGTCCCCCAATTAGGCGACAGAGTAAAGGAGATTTTTGTGTACTCAACGTAAAATCTTTCTCTTAGCCTTTTATTGGGGGACACAGCTCCCACCCTGTTGCCCTTGCGGGCCGTTGTTACGGTTGGGTTCTCATATTGTTTGAGCTGGGTTCTCATATTCTTTGAGCTCGTTTATAGTAGCCTTCTTACAGGCATGGTTATGTTTCTGGTATATTCCTCCTAATGCTTTTGCACAAAACTGGAGAAGGCTGACGCCGTCCAGGGGTGTATACTGCAGAGGAGGAGCCAAAGTTAATCTTTTTCAGATTATGCATAGTGTTGCCTCCTAGTGGACAGCAGCATAACACCCATGGTTCTGTGTCCCCCAATTAGAGGCTAAGAGAGAGAGATTTTACGGTGAGTACACAAAAATCTCCTTTTCTGACGCTTATGTAATGTATGTGTGTGTATGTGTGTATATATATATATATTTTGTGTGTGTATATATGTGTGTGTGTGTGTGTGTGTGTATATATATATATATATATATATATATATATATACACACACACACACTGTGTTCCAAATTATTATGCAAATGATATTTTTCTATGATTTTCCTAAATAGTCAGTACAAATGACAGTCAGTCTAATAAAAGTCATCACCAGTTAGAGTATACATAGAATTTTATTGAAGAAACCTCCCAATGATAACAGTATAATCTCCAAAATGAATAAAAACTCAAATTGCACTGTTCCAAATTATTAGGCACATTAGAATTTCTAAACATTTGATCTGTTTTAAAGAACTGAAAATGCTCATTTGTGGAATTTGCAGCATTAGGAGGTCACATTCACTGAACAAAAAAGCTATTTAACTCCAAAACATCCTAACAGGCCAAGTTACATGCTATCATAGGAACCCTTCTGTGACATCACCTTCACAATTCTTTCATCCATTGAACTTGGGAGTTTTTGGAGAGTTTCTGCTTGTATTTCTTTGCATGAAGTCGGAATAGCCCCCCAGAGTTGCTGTTTTGATGTGAACTGCCTTCCACCCTCATAGATCTTTTGCTTGATGATACACCAAAGGTTCTCTACAGCAGTGGTCCCCAACCTTTTTTGCACCAGGGACCGGTTTCAAGCAAGACCATTCTTCCATGGCCCGGCAGGGCGGGGATGGAGGTGTGGCAGGGGCGGGGCTTTGGTCATAAGGGGGCGGGGCTATGGACGCGGTTGTAGTGTAGCAGTGCATACTTATAATTAAATAACATTTATAATGTGACTCAACTCACCATAGGTTTTGAATAAGTGCTCCATCACTCCCTTCTCCCCATCATTTCCTTCACCCCATCACTTCCCTCTCCCCATCATTGCCTTCACCCCATCACTGCCATCTCTTCATCATTGCCTTCACCCCATCACTGCTGTCTCCCCATCATTGCCTTCACCCCATCACTGCCTTCACCCCATCACTCCCTTCTCCCCATCATTGCCTTCACCCCATCACTCCCCTCTCCCCATCATTGCCTTCACCCCATCACTGCTGTCTCTCCATCATTGCCTTCACCCCATCACTCCCCTCTCCCCATCTTTGCCTTCACCCCATCACTCCCTTCTCTCCATCATTGCCTTCTCCCCATCATTGCCATCTCTCCATCATTGCCTTCACCCCATCACTCCCTTCTCTCCATCATTGCCTTCTCCCCATCACTGCCATCTCTCCATCATTGCCTTCTCCCCATCACTGCCATCTCTCCATCATTGCCTTCACCCCATCAGTCCCCTCTCCCCATCATTGCCTTCACCCCATCACTCCCCTCTCCCCATCATTGCCTTCACCCCATCACTCCCCTCTCCCCATCATTGCCTTCACCCCATCACTCCCCTCTCCCCATCATTGCCTTCACCCCATCATTGCCTTCACCCCATCACTCCCCTCTCCCCATCATTGCCTTCACCCCATCACTGCCGTCTCTCCATCACTCCCCCCATGGCCTTCTCCTCATGTCCCCATCTCCTCCAGGGCCAGGCTACACAAACACAGACCAACGCACGCACGCACGCACGCGCACACACACACACACACACACACATTATATATACACACACACCACCTCTCTCCTCTCACCTGCCCGCCGCCCACGCTTCCTCGCTCTGACACAGCAGCGGCCGCGCTCTCCTCTCTGTCAGTCAGAGACAGGAAGCGCGGGCGGCGGGCAGGAAGCTGGACGCCGGGTCCTTGCAGCTCCGCTCCTGCTATTCCCTCTTGCAGGCAGCGGAGCTGCTTGATCGCTCCCTGGCCGCCGCTAAGAACTGCTGCGCGCCGCCCCAGCCCCCGCTACGCCACTGACCGGCACTGGCTCCCCTTGTGTCCGCGGACCGGCAAGGGCACTGCAGTGGCCCGGTGCTGGGCCGCGGACCGGCGGTTGGGGACCCCTGCTCTACAGGGTTGAGGTCAGGGGAAGATGGTGGCCACACCATGAGTTTATCTCCTTTTATGACTATAGCAGTCAATGACTCAGAGGTATTCTTTGCAGCATGAGATGGTGCATTGTCATGCATGAAGAGGATTTTGCTCCTGAAGGCACATTTCTGCTTTTTATACCATGGAAGACAGCTGTCAGTCAGAAACTCTATATACAGTACTTTGCAGTGGTCATTTTCACACCTTCAGGAACCTTAAAGGGCCCCATCAGCTGTTTCCCCATGATTCCGGCCCAAAACATGACTCCTCCTCCTCCTTGCTGAAGTCGCAGCCTTGTTGGGACATAGTGGCCATCCACCAACCATCCATATGGACCATCCAGGGTTGCTCGACACTCATCAGTAAACAAGACTGTATGAAAAATAGTCTTCATGTATGTCTGGACCCACTGCTACCATTTCTGCTTGTGAACACTTTTTAGGGGTGGCCGAATAGTAGGTTTATGCACCACAGCAAGCCTTTGAATGATCCTACACCATGAGGTTCGAGGGACTCCAGAGGCACCAACAGCTTTAAATATCTGTTTGCTGGTTTGTAATGGCTTTTTAGCAGCCACTCTCTTAATCCAATGAACTTGCCTGGCAGAAACCTTCCTCATTCTGCCTTTATCAGCACAAACATGTCTGTGCTCAGAATCAACCACAAATCTCTTAACAGTACGATGGTCACGTTTAAATTTTTGGGAAATATCTAATGTTTTCATCTCTTGACCAAGGCATTGCACTATTTGATGCTTTTCAGCAGCAGAGAGGTCCTTTTTCTTTCCTAAATTCCTTGAAACCTGTGCCCTGCTTAATAATGTGGAACATCATTCTTAAGTAGTTTTACTTTAATTGGGCTCACCTGGTAAACTAATTATCACAGGCATTTGAGATTGATTTCAGTGATCCAAAGAGCCCTGATACACAATACCATCTATGAGTTTATTTGAAAAACAAAAAATTACATCTTTATGACACTTAAATCCAATTTGCATAATAATTTGGAACGCAGTGTATGTGTGTGTATGTATGTGTGTATATATATATATATATATATATATATATATATATATATATATATATATATATATATACTGTATATATTTTCTGCCATAAAGAAATTAAAAAAAAAAAGAACAATAGTTGCTATTTTTTGTTTTTTCTGCTTACCCCCAAAATGTAATAATGCAGAGCGATCAACACATTATGTGGACCCCAAAATGGTATCAATAAAAATTACAACTCAGTATGGGGGGTGGGGGGGGTGGAAGGCTTTTGTACAGCATCATTGATCGTTAAATAGTTACAGGTGTTGGAAAATAGCGACACAAGCCACATATGATTTTTAAAAAGTTTAAAATTATTTTTTTAAGCCCCTAAAATAAAAAAAAGTTGTCTATTAGTTGTAGAAATGTATAATTGTAATGGTACTGACACGAAAAATTGTTTCCAGGTCATTTTCACCGTACAGTGGACACTGTATAAGCAATCCTCCACTTAAAAAAATAGAGGGATTTTTGGTACTCACCGTAAAATCTCTTTTTTGGAGCCTTCTTTGGGGGACACAGGTAACTATGGGTGTATGCTGCTTTCCCTTGGAGGCTAACACTAGGCGAAAAAAAAGAAAATAGCTCCTCCTCAGTAGTATACACCCACCGACAGGCACCAAGTACCTCAGTTAGTGTTAAAGCAGTAGGAAAAGCAACTAAAAACTCAACATATGTACCAACCCAACAACAAACAATTAGGGAGGGTGCTGTGTCCCCCCATGAAGGCTCCAAGAAAGAGATTTTACGGTGAGTACCAAAAATCCCTCTCTCTTTATCGCTTCATTGGGGACACAGGTAACTATGGGACGTCCCAAAGCAGTCCCAAGGGTGGGAAACAATGCAAAAAAAACAAACTCGGGTCAGCTGTTGTGTAACCTCCGCCTGCAGCACCTTCCTTCCTAGACCTGCATCAGACGAGGCATGGGCATAAACCCTGTAGATCCTCGCAAAAGTGTGCAAAGAAGATCAGGTTGCAGTCTTAGGCCTGTTTCACACTTCCGTTTTTGTGTCCGCCAAACGGATCCGTTTCCGTTTTTTTAACGGAAACTGATGCAAACGGATCCGTTTAAAAAAAAACGGATCCGTTTTTTTGACGGATCCGCGGTAACCACTAATGGAAGTCTATGGGACAAAAAAAACGGATCCTGCAAAAAAATGGCGGATCCGTTTTTTTACGGAAACCAACGGATTTTGACGGATTTGAAAAAACGGAAGTGTGAAACAGGCCTTACAAATCTGTAAACCTGAAGCATGGTGACATATTGTCCAGGAAGCTCCCACCGCCCAGGTGGAATGAGCCTTTACCCCTGGAGGAGGCTGTTTGTCCTAAATGCGGTTTGCCTCCATTATTGCCAAACGAATCCAACGGGCAACGGTGGATTTGGAAGCTGGAAGCCCCTTAGGGTAAGTGCCCACATTGCGGAATCCGCACAAAGAATTGACATGCTGCGGATTTAAAACCGCAGCAAATCCGCAGCATGTGCACTGCGTTTTTTTGTTATCATAGAATTTAAATCAGATGATTTTTATTTAAAAATTGTCAGCATGAAACTTTGACAATACATTTAAACTTTAGCATATAATATAAACCATGTTCAACCTGACAGGCGATATAACTGTACTTACATCCTAAATCCCCTACCCTCCCCCCATCCACCCTACTCCCATCCCTTTAAATCATTGCACTTATCACACACCATGTCACATTTTGAATCTTTTTTCGAGACAGCCACTTAAGATCCCTGTTTAAAGTACCAACACAGAGGGTCAAGGGCACGTAGGTAGACGCATTCTTTCTCTCATAAGAGCCTCCGAAGCCAGGCCTGGGTGCTCCATCCAGCCACCCCACACATTCTCAAACTGCATGTGTTGACCTCTTCGCATATATCTTCTGTTCCATCAAAACAATAAAGTTAACCTTATTAATCCGTTCCGGTCTAACTGGCGGTTTGTCATCTAACCAGTGGGCCGCAATGAGCTTTCTGGAAGCATATAGGATTCTGGCTATGGTCAGCTTCCCCCACTCATCAACTGCAATATCCTCCATGCATCCCAATACACACGTCAGCGGGTTTCCATAGAATTTAAAGGTACTGTACAATGCAGTCAAATCTGCTGCAGATCCGCAGGGCCAAAAACTCTGCGGATCCGCAGCAGAATCCGCAACGTGTGCACATAGCCTTACGACGACCTTCAGAGATAACAAATAGGGCATCAGAGTTGCAAAAGGAAGCAGTCCTTGAGAGTTGGACTCGGATAGCTCTGACCAGATCCAACTTGTGGAGGGACTTTTCCAGGGGATGAACAAGTTCTTCGTTAATGTGGAATGAAGAAACCACCTTAGGCAAGAAGGAAGGAACAGCTTTGAGAACTACCCTGTCCTGATGAAGAATCAGAAATGGAGGACGGCAGGACAATTCCGCCAACTCAGAAACTCTCCTGATGGATGTAATGGCAACTAAGAAGGCAACTTTCCATGATGGGAGAGAAAAGGAAATGTCATGAATATGCTCAAAAGGAGCACGCTGGAGTGCGCCAAGAACAAGGTTAAGATCCCAGAGAACGTCCATGAGCATGTTCACCAGCTCTGCGTACCAGACCCGTCTTGACCAGTCTGGAGCTATCAGGATTATGGGAATCCCTTCTGCCTTTATCTTTTTCATGACTCTCGGAATCAAGGGGAGATGCGGAAAGAGATAAGGCAGCTGGAATTGGGACCACGGGATCACTAGGGCATCGCAACCGATGTCCAGGGGATCCCGGGACCTGGCTGCAAATTAAAGAACCTTGTGGTTCATCCGAGATGCCATCAAGTCGACGTTCGGCGTGCTCGATCTCTGGAGTATTTGGTTGAAAACGGCGCGAATGAAAGACCATTCGCCTGATGCGAGACTCTGACGACTCAGAAAATAGGCTGCCCAATTTTCCACACACGGAATGTGTACAACTGATAAGTCAGAAACATGAAGCTATACCCATCTCAGAATCCTTGTTACCTCTGCCATCACCTGTTTGCTGTGAGCCCCTCCTTGATGGTTTATGTAAGCCAAGGCCGTGGCGTTGTCCGATTGTATACAGACCAACTGGCCTGCGAGAAGGGACTGCCAGTGGTGAAGGGCAAGAAAAATTGCCCTGATCTCCAAGAGATTGATGGGGAGAGTGGCTTCTTGGGTATTCCAGCGACCCTGTGCTGTGTGGTGAAGAAAGACTGCTCCCCAACCGAGGAGACTGGGGGAGAGGAAGAAAGGACTTCCCTCGTAGGACTGACGCTGATAGCATCCACCAGGTCAGGGACTGTCTCACCTTGGGAGGCAGTAGAATAGGCCGGTCAAGGGAAGCAGCCCACTTGTCCCAAGCAGACAAGATGGCCAGCTGAAGGGAGCGGGTGTGGAACTGGGCAAAGGGTACTGTCTCCAAGGTGGCAATCGGCTTCCCCAGAACTCTTATGGAGGACCGTAGTGGGAGAGGAGCTGGTCGCTTTTAGAGTGCGAATCCCTGACAGAGGGATAAAAGCTTCTCCTTTGGAAGGAATATACGATCTTTGATTGTGTCGAATCTCACACCCAGAAACACCATGTGCTGAGCTGGAGTCAGGGAGGACTTCTCTCTGGCCCGTCTCAGATATATTGTCAACAGTGTCCAAGGTGGTCACAGTCTCGGCGGGTCGGCCCCTTGATCAAAAGATTGCCCAAGTAAGGGATTATGAGTATCCCCTTGGAGCAAAGGATGGCCATGACCGCTGCCATAACCTTCGTGAATACTCTGGGAACAGAGGCCACGCCGAAGGGAAGAGCCATGAACAGATAGTAATCCTCCTGGATCGCAAACCGTAGGAATCTCTGATGCTGAACACAAACAGGAATGTGAAGATAGGCATCCTGAATGTCTACAGAGCAAAGAAATTCTCCTGGCTCTATGGAGGCGATTACCGAACTTAGAGACTCCATCTTTGAGACATGTTCCGTATCAGACAGACTCAGACTGGGAATCTGCATCTGACCCAAAAGCCGCCCCCGAGGAGGGGGCATGGGGAGAGAAGGGCATCCTAGATGATGCAGAGGGACCCGGGGAGCTGGATGAGAAGCTGGAACGAGTCCAATTCTTTTGCTTTGTACCCGATCTGTCCCTGCAAAAGTCATGGTCAGGTGCGTGCGAATCCACCGTGAGAGGCGTTGGAAGCACTGGTGGCGGCAGACAAATGTGGAAGATGTCCCAGGACCTGGACCAGGGACTGTGATACTTTTGTCAGGTCATAGACCAACTGTAACATGGCAACAGCCCACTCCGGAGGGAGGGGTGTGTTCTCATCCCGGGCGTTAGGGGACTCCTGTGGGGCAGACATGGTGGAAGGTGTGCAGGATAGGCAGAACGGGGAAGGAAGAAGAAATATAGCCGTCGTGCCCCATACCAGTAATGCAATGGCCGTCACTATGCAGGGCTTTCTATTATTGCCGCCCTGCTACCCGGACCTGTCACACTACAGGGAAGGAATCATACATACCTGCAAGGTGAGCCTCTGTCCTCTTCGTCGATGAGGATGTCATCAGGAGCCCCCGGGTGGACGGGGGTCACTGGTATGGTAAATCCTCCTTCCAGCACCGTTTCCAGACGGTGCGGAAGACTGAGTCAACCCCTTACAAGAAGGGGGGAGGCCACCGTTGGTGACAGTCTTCTCTCAGCCCTCTCCAAGGAGAGGGGTGAGGTGGAGAAAAGGCAAAGGACCGGCCACCGGGAATCACCTTGAAGCACCCCTAAGGGTCCTGCCTTGCCTGCCGATAGTGAGTGATGTGGGTGACACCACACTGCTCGCTCGGTCGCATGAATGAGAGAAAACAAGGTGAAAAATTACACCCTGTTACCCTAAGGAAGAAGAACCTGAAAATCAAAGGAGAAAAAGATTAATAAAACACAACAGGTGACCTTAAAAGGAAAAAACTGCGGATCTGGGATCAGATCCAGGTCCGCCTCCTACAGACACTAAGCTTAAACTGGGGTATTTGGTGCCTGTCGGTGGGTGTATACTGCAGAGGAGGAGCTATTTCCCTTTTTTTGCATAGTGTCAGCCTCCTAGCGACAGCAGCATACACCCATGATTACCTGTGTCCCCCAATGAAGCGATAAAGAAATTTAGTTTTTTTTTCTATTTTTAGTAAATTATATGGTAAAATTAGTGCTGTCGTTTTAATATGGTAAAATTTAAAACTGCAATTCATTCCGCAAAAATCAGGTTATATCGGTGGTGAAGAAAAAAAAGTCATGGCTTTTGGCCGAAGTGGAGGGAAATGGCATATAAATATAAAAATGAAAATTGGCTGTGACATTAAGGGTTTAAATGATCGGTGATATAATGTATTCCGGATAACGGTTTGATGTTCTCTCTCAGGTATTTCAGACGGCGAGTGACAAAGTAGAAGCTGCCGGCCTGGCCGCCCTCCATGCTCTGTCCGCGTGTCTGTCCCACTCCGTCCTAGGTCCGGACTCGGAAGACTTATTAGACAGTTTCCTCGCTAATATCCTACAGGGTAAGACCCCCGGACCCTGTGAGCGGTGTAATCTACATTTACCCTGTGCACTAATAATATTACTGTTTTTTTTCTCAGACTGCAAACATCATCTGTGTGAGCCAGATATGAAGCTGGTGTGGCCCAGCGCTAAACTGCTGCAGGCCGCCGCTGGCGCCTCCTCCCGGGCGTGTCTGAAAGTGACCGCTAATGTCCTGCCTCTGCTTCTGGACCAGTATAACCAGCATGCACAGGTATGGCGACCGTTAAAGGGGTTGTCCACTGCTTTTACCTTTTAATATCACTTCCCTAGGGTGTTATGAAGCAGCAGTCTGCAGGCTTGGTCACCCTGCATGACCGCTCCTGTTATAACGCTATGCCGTATGCCTCTTCCATTAGATTTTTGGGGCTCTGGGACCCCCTGACAATCTTGGTAGCATTTTCTTCTGCACAGCAGCGCCCTCTGTAGACAACAGGGCATCATCCGAGGGTTACGTTGTCATTCTCTGTGCAATGAGGGTCTTGCTCAGAACAGAAAGTCAGTGAAAAACCGCTCTGCAGACCATTATTTTTTAAAGTCTTGATCGGCGGACCCCCCCGCACATTTGGAAGTGATGATTTATCCTGATGTTATCACTCCCTATAACTGGAAAATATTTTATTGGACTTTTAGGGAGATTTATCAGAAGTTGTCGTCTATAGGCAACTTCATTGTTGAGTGATGTTGAGGGCACTTCACCCACTTCAGGGCCTGCGTGCACATAACTACAGCAATCTCATTTTCTGGAGATTGGGTTTTGCTTGGCAGGAATGCTCGGAAAATAATGAAACCCGCAGCAGCTACTCACCATTGACAGAGACGCCACAGTTTGCAAAGCCCCCCCCATTAGAGGATTGTACTGACCCCCTTATGTGCTTTACTTTCAGAGCAGCCATCGGCGGACAATACTGGAGATGACACTGGGATTCCTCAAACTGCAGAGCAAGTGGCTGGAAGATGAAGGTACCGTGTCCATCCTACAGCGTTAGTTCACAGGAGTGTTCCCCGACTGCAGATCTTTGCTTGGAATGGATGTAGCATATTATGTAGATCTGCAAGGTCCAAAAATGTACAGATCGGGACTCTAGATTGTTAGCCCCATTGGGAACAGTGATGATGATGTCTGTAAAGTACTGCAGAATTAATGGAGCCATATAAGCAAATAGGGCTAGATTTGCAATTAAATGGAACTTCTCTTTTTTTTTTTTTTTGCAGATGGAAATGGTCTTGCTAGTTTCAAGGACCCATTGTGCAGTATGGTGTTCTCTGCAGTGACTGATCCCAGTACACATCTCCACCAGGTGGCAGTAAAAGTCCTGACCGTGCTGGGCACACACCAAGGTACCTGTTCTACAGTCTCATTATATCCATTAAGGCCATCTTCAATGTAAAGTTAGTGCTGCTCCATACTGGGTCTTACATCAGAGTCCCGCGTCCCTCTCCCCACACACAATGAATGAATGACATGACACTCTGCATACAAGAAAAGCAGGACTCACAGGCTTTCTCTGTGTGACGGCGGGCTGAGCAGTACTCGCAGGCTTTCTCACTGTGACGGCGGGGTGAGCAGGAGTTGGAGGCTTTTTCTCTGATGGTGGGGTGAGCTGGACTCGCAAGCTTTCTCTCTTTGGTGGCGGGGTGAGCAGGACTTGCAGGCTTTCTCACTGTGACTGCGGGGTGAGCAGGAGTTGGAGGCTTTCTCTCTGTGACGGCAGGGTGAGCAGTACTCGCAGGCTTTCTCATTGTGACGGCGGGGTGAGCAGGAGTTGGAGGCTTTCTCTCTCATGGTGGGGTGAGCTGGACTCGCAAGCTTTTTCTCTGTGATGACAGGGTGAGCAGGACTTGCAGGCTTTCTCTCTGTTATGGCGGGGTGAGCAGGAGTTGGAGGCTTTCTCTCTGTGGTGGCGGGGTGAGCAGTACTCGCAGGCTTTCTCACTGTGACAGCGGGGTGAACAGGAGTTGGAGGCTTTCTCTCTGTGGTGGCGGGGTGAGCTCAACTCGCAGGCTTAATCTCTGATGGCGGGGTGAGCAGGACTTGCAGGCTTTCTCACTGTGACGGCGGGGTGAGCAGGACTTGCAGGCTTTCTCACTGTGACGGCGAGTCGATCAGGACTCGTAGGCTTTCTCTGTGTGACGGCGGGGCGAGTTGGACTCGTAGGCTTTCTCTGTGTGACGGCGGGGCGAGCAGGACTCGTAGGCTTTCTCTGTGTGACGGCAGGGTTAGCTGGACTCGTAGGCTTTCTCTGTGTGACGGCGGGGCGAGCTGGACTCGTAGGCTTTCTAATATCATGTCCTCACTATATCTGAAACTGAACCTGTCAAAGACTGAACTCCTGGTGTTTCCTCCCTCTACTAATGTACCTATACCCGACATTGCCATTTCTGTGTGTGGTTCCACTATTACTCCCCAGCAACAGGCCCGCTGTCTTGGGGTCATACTTGATTCCGAGCTTTCCTTTGCCCCCCACATTCGATCACTGGCTCGCTCTTGTCATCTGCACCTCAAAAACATTTCTAGAATTCGACCTTTTCTTACCTTTGACTCTGCAAAAACTCTTACTGTTTCTCTTATTCATTCTCGTCTCGACTATTGTAACTCTCTTATAATCAGTCTCCCTCTTACCAAACTCTCCCCTCTCCAATCTGTCTTGAATGCTGCAGCCAGGATCATATTCCTCACCAATCGTTACACCGATGCCTCTACCTTCTATATTCATTCTCGTCTGGACTACTGCAACTCTCTTCTGATCGGTCTCCCTCTTACCAAACTTTCTCCTCTCCAATCCATCTTGAATGCGGCAGCCAGGGTCATATTTCTGTCCAGCCGCTTCACCGATGCCTCCATCTTATGCCAGTCATTACACTGGCTACCTATTCGCTACAGGGTCCAGTATAAACTCATCTCTCTCACCCATAAAGCTCTCCACTGTTCTGCACCGCCTTATATCTCCTCTCTCATCTCTGTCTATCGCCCTACACGTGCCCTCCGTTCTACAAATGACCTAAGACTAACATCCCCCGTAATCCGAACCTCGCACCTCCGTCTCCAAGACTTCTCTCGTGCTGCTCCAGCTCTCTGGAATGCACTTCCCCAGACGATCAGACTGATACCTAGCCCTGACCTATTCAAGCGCGCTTTGAAAACCCATCTCTTCAAAGAAGCCTATCACATCAACTACTCAGCAAGCTAACTTTGCCCTGTTCCCTCCTTCCAAATATTATTCTGAATCTGCACCCTACTATTCATCTGTCTCCACACCCTTCATGCACATAACTGCACTTGATACTTGTCTATTGCACTTAAACACACGGGCTGATGACCGGATCATGCAGCTTTATATGAAAATCCCTATTATAATTGCCAGACCTGAATTAACAAGCACTTCTCACCTACTGTGTCCCCCCATTTCCTTGTAGATTGTAAGCTTGCGAGCAGGGACCTCACTCCTAATGTCATTGTTTGAATTGTCTTAACTTGTATTGAATTTATTGTCTGTACATGTCCCCGCTTAATTGTAAAGTGCTGCGGAATATGTTGGCGCTATATAAATAAAAATTATTATTATTATTATTATTACCTTGTGCCAGTCATTACACTGGCTACCCATCCACTCCAGAATTCAGTATAAACTTATTACCCTCACTCACAAAGCCCTCCATGGCTCAGCACCACCCTACATCTCCTCCCTTGTTTCAGTATACCACCCTACCCGCGCCCTCCGTTCTGCTGATGACCTGAGGTTAGCATCCTCAATAGTCAGAACCTCCCACTCCCGTCTCCAAGACTATACACGTGCTGCGCCAATTCTTTGGAATGCACTTCCCAGGTCAATACGATTAGTCCCCAATCCCCACAATTTTAAGCGTGTCCTGAAAACACATTTATTCAGACTGGCCTATCGCCTCAACACATTAACCTAATCTATCCCTGTGTGGCAGAGCCAAAAGTTTTACCATAACCAGGGTCCCCGCATCATTCTCCCACATGCTTTATGCATCCATTAGCCCTCTGTGTCTGTACTGTCACACACTTAACATTATGGCTGGTCCATACAATCAGGGCAACTGTTACCACCCACCTTTCGTGTCTCCCTCTTTCCTCATAGACTGTAAGCTTGCGAGCAGGGCCCTCATTCCTCTTGGTATTTGTTATAATCTACTGTATGTGATTATTGTTATGCTGTAATGTCTATTGTCTGTACAAATCCCCTCTGAAATGTAAAGTGCTGCGGAATATGTCGGCGCTATAGAAATAAAATTTATTATTATTTCTCTGTGTGACGGCGGGGCGAGCAGGACTCGTAGGCTTTCTCTGTGTGACGACGGGGTTAGCAGGACTCGTAGGCTTTCTCTCAGACAGCGGTGCGAGCAGGACTCGTAGGCTTTCTCTGTGTGACGGCGGGGCGAGCAGGACTCGTAGGCTTTCTCCCTGTGACGGGGTGAGCAGTTGTTGAATGCTTTCTCTCTTGGAGACTTGGAGGCTGTCTTTGAGTTGCTTTCTTAATCTTTTTCTTTCCTTTGTGTTTGAACACACACCTTGAATCTTTCTTCTGACAGAAAATGCAACCCTTTGATTTACATCTAGAGGCCGAAGACCCGTCTTGATCTCGCCCTGGTGCAGATCTCTTTTCTCTTAGCCTGCATCGGAGATGATTAGGACGGACACTAGATAGTTTCTATTCACTGACACAGTAACACAGATCTTGATGATGAATTTTTATGTAGTACCGGTGCTTGCTCTCTGATATATCTCTGTGCTTCTTCCCCCAAAGGTTTCTTGTCATCTCGTGACATGGATCTGGTTGTTGAGCATTTGACCCGGCTTATCCTAGAAGAAACAGATCCTCAGAGCTGGTATGTCTCTGTCCTTACCATTCCTGTAAGGGATCGTTTGGACATCTATATACAGTATAAGGCCGGTTTCACATTTGCCCTTCAGGGCGCAGCGCCTGCGCACAGCCGCCGCTAAGCCCCGCCCCCTGCCGCGCCTCCGGGCGCATGACGCTTCACGCGTCATGCGTCCCCTATCTTTACCACTGAGGACGCAGGCTGTGCGCAGTATGCGTTTGGCGGCGCCTGCATCCTTTTGACGGTGCACCGAGCGCAACCAAATTGCAACAGGTTGCGTTTGGCGCTGGTCGGCAAAAACGCATACTGCGCATGGCCTGCGTCCTCAGTGATAGGGTACGCATGCAGCGTCATGCGCCCGGAGGCGGAGCTACCGGCGGAGGCGCGGCTTAGCGGCAGCCGTGCGCAGGCCGTCGCTGCGCCCTGAAGCGCAAATGTGAAACCGGCCTAATTGAATGATCTATCTAGCGGAGATTGCAGACAGGGTCCTGCTTGTTGTATGATATTTTTAGTCTTCTGTTTTTTTGGCTCCAGCCAGGCTGCGATTGAATCTTCAGGATCATTGGCCAGAGTTCATCCTACCGTGTTTATTAGTCGTATGGTGCCCCCGCTGTGTGCAAGGCTACAGACAGGTAAGCGAATGATCGCACAGAGTTTCTCTGGATTCAACAAGATTATTTTTGTGCCGCAGATGAGGGTTGAAGCGGCACCTCTCCCTTTCACTTCGAAAGATGAGAGACGCCACTGAGATTGCATTGACGGACGGCTGCAATGCATCGCCCATGTTGGTGCAACGTTATCGGCACCTTTTGCAGATTTCTGGAATTGGAGGTTTTCACATAAGGTGTTTGCAGTCTCCCTACACCACTCCACTGAATCCGCGCCTTTTTGTGGGTTGTGTCTGGAATGGCATTTAAGGAGCCGAGATGCAATAACCAGTTACAGCCCATCATCGATTGTTCCTTATATTTATCCTCTACACCAGGGGTCCCCAACCGCCGGTCCGCGGCCCAGCACCGGGCCGCTGCAGTGCCCTTGCGGGTCCGCGGACACAAGGAAAGCCAGGGGCGGTCAGTGGCGTAGCGGGGGCTGGGGCGGCGCGCAGCAGTTTTTAGCGGCGTGTGTAGCGGCGGCCAGGGAGCGATCCAAGCAGCTCCGCTGCCTGCAAGAGGGAATAGCAGGAGCGGAGCTGCAAGGACCCGTCCACTGCGTCCATGAGGAGAAGGCCATGAGGGGAGTGATGGAGAGACGGCAGTGATGGGGTGAAGGCAATGATGGAGAGACGGCAGTGATGGGGTGAAGGCAATGATGGAGAGAAGGCAGTGATGGGGTGAAGGCAGTGATGGGGTGAAGGCAATGATGGAGAGACGGCAGTGATGGGGTGAAGGCAATGATGGGGAGAGGGGAGTGATGGGGTGAAGGCAATGATGGGGTGAAGGCAATGATGGGGAGAGGGGAGTGATGGGGTGAAGGCAATGATGGGGAGAGGGGAGTGATGGGGTGAAGGCAGTGATGGGGAGAGGGGAGTGATGGGGTGAAGGCAATGATGGGGAGACAGCAGTGATGGGGTGAAGGCAATGATGGAGAGAAGGGAGTGATGGGGTGAAGGCAATGATGGGGAGAAGGGGGTGATGGAGCACTCATTCAAAACCTATGGTGAGTTGAGTCACATTATAAATGTTATTTAATTCTAAGTATGCACTGCTACACTACAACCGTGTCCATAGCCCCGCCCCCTTATGACCAAAGCCCCGCCCCTGCCACACCTCCATCCCCGCCCTGCCGGGCCATGGAAGAATGGTCTTGCTTGAAACCGGTCCCTGGTGCAAAAAAGGTTGGGGACCACTGCTCTACACGGCCCATATATGTGTATCCATTGACATCATTTTTACTTTTTACAGTGCCCATGGATGGTACAGACACCCCGGGCAGCGTTATACCCCCACACACTTTATGGCAGCGCTGTCTTGAAGCTTTAGCTGCTGTTTCTACGCATCACAGTATCGTTCAAGAGACTGTGCCGATACTACTGGATTACGTCCGTCAGTCACAAAGAGGTATCTGCCATTCACGTGGAAATACTGACTGTAATACAGTCATATGCGCTTTACTGTTAACCCCGTAAATGCTATCCTTTATACTGTATATTATACTCCTCCATAGTGACCCGCACACTCTCCAGCTATTTTTTTTTACGTTTACATACATTTTTTTCCCCCTCCACAAACTGGAGAAACAAGTGCAGAAGACGTGGTCGCTGTGTGCAAGAGCCTTTATCACGTGGCGGTACTATGCCAAGAAAATGCAGAGTCTCTCTGTTATTATCACCAGAAAGTGATGCCATGTCTGCTGTCGCTCACCGTGCAAGCTGCAATGCAAGGTAACGGGACGGTGTAGTGTTATGGTGTCCATCGAGCCTCATCAGTGGACAAGTGCTCTGAAAATTGCCTGGTGCAACGTCAGCATTGCGATATGACGCTCGTGGGCCGTTTAATCAAAGGAAGAGCCGCTGATGCCGGCAGCTAGGAGGCAGTTCACAAGGCTCCTATCCACTGATGTTGCTGATGGACGAGTCCTGCGAATCGAGTCGTGCCAGTTCTACTAACTCTCGTAAGAGATGAAATTGTATTGTGTCCTCTTTCTCAGACAGGGGGCACACAGCAGATCTTCACGTCCTCCTTAACGACAGCGTCCTCACAGCTATGGCGTCATTAATCATTGCGTCCAGCACACGGCTCAGTCCTGAGTGAGTATTCGTGTAATATAATGGTGGTCGTGGCCCTCCGTGGGACCGGTCTGTCACTCGCCTTCTCTTCTGCACTCGCAGGTTATCGTCTTCGAGTGCATCTCAGATTGTGAACCTGTTCCTGGACGGGGATGTTTCCATTCTTTGTGAAAATAGCCTCACCTCTAAGTTCCTTCCTTTCCAGGTAATGAAGTTGGATTTTTTTTTTTGTATATGAAATACTGAGGTTTTATTTAATGCGTCTCTGGAATCGGCTGTATGTAATTGTACATTTTGCAGCTGCTTCTTAGCAGCGAGCCACAGGACGAGCATGCAGCAAATCCCAGCGGGGATGAATCGAGGACATTTGCGTCTGATTGGATTAGCAACATCTTATTACTCGGTGTGCTCCACCAACTACATCTCAGAGGCCAATGACTTGTGCTTCATAGATGAACAATCACATCAATAATTGCAGTAGCTGACGCTCCAGCCGTCCATATACAACCTGTCTGGTTCTGTCCCTCTAATCATTATTCACCCGCTCTCCCACCTAAATGCAGGATAGTCACCCCAAATTGGACATTTTACCCTTTTCCCTGACGAAGCTTAATGGAAAGGGGAAAAAAAATGTGTTGGGACATTTATACATAAAGGATTGCGCAGCTTGGTCTCACAAGTGGGAATATTGGGAAGGACTGGACAGCAGTCACCTGAATATGGACTGATAGGTGAGGGGCATTATTCCATATTCTGCTATTACACATAAAGCAATATAAACTTTTAATAATGATGGTACCATTAGGAAATCTGCAGTCTCCATTTGATTGGTTCTCTCTGGTGCCAGACTATCAGATCCTTGTTCAAGGGCGCAGTCAGACGGTGATTGTCGTGCGTGTTATCCGGCTATTTTACTGCACCCTAAAGGATGTGTATTTTTATTTTTTTATTTTTTTTTTTTTTTAATTCATTTATTAATCTTTAAAACAAGAAAAAAAATGTAATGTACAAAATACATATTTGCTTGTGGCTGTAACCATTGTACAGAGCATACACATTACCATCTGTTTGTTAAATACTAAACAAAAAAAAAGAGAAAATTGAATACTCTTATTAATATACGGATAAGATATGCATAATCCCCCAAGCATATACAGAGAGCAACAGGCTATACATTCTAAGCATGTACATCAGTCTTATCTCACCAGCCTTTACCTTATCACTCAAATAATATAGATTGATTATAGATTCCTAAACTAACCTACGGCTACATCAACCATATACTAATTCGCAGCCTACTATCTTGCACTATATCATCTCATATGCAATGTCTTCATTCTACAAAGTAAGATGAGAAGAATTCCACCTCCCCCAGATCTTTTCAAATTTACCCAAGCATCCCCTCTTCTGATATAATGTGCACTCGTATGGAACAATCGTATTTACCAAGTCAATCCAGGTTTTAAGAGAAGGACATGAATTACCCATCCACCGTAATGCCAATACTTTCCATGCCATAAACAGCGTCTCCAGTAGAAAAATCCGAACATGGTGACCCCAAACCTCCTCCTCCCATACCCCAAACAAGCAGACCAGTTGTTCAAGAGGGACAGGAGTTTGCACCAGTGATGACAAGAACAACGTCACCTCTTTCCAGTACTGTAGGACAGTGGGACATTGCCATATCATGTGAATATAGTCTGCATCTGGTGAATGACATCGCAAGCATTCCGATGACTGGAATCGACCCATCCTAAAAAGTCGTATCCGAGTTAAATATGATTAGTTTATTATATACAACTGTATCATTCTATTATTAATAGATGGTGAGACTCCAATCGGAGATTCCAGGATCTCTTCCCACTCCTCTCCCTGCGTATTAGGGATGAGTCTTTCCCACTTCCCTTTAACAGAGCTTATGGCAGATTCCGCTCCCACCGACAGCATGTACGTATATAAAGAGGAGATGAGGCCCTGGGGACCCTGCGAGTTAAGGATTTCTATCAAAGGTAGGGACGAAATGGCACGACCCACACCCATACACCTTATGTGCGACTGGAGAGCTGATCTTAGCTGTAAATAGCGGAAAAATTGAGATCTCGGAACCTCATATTTCGCCTGTATCTGCTCAAAAGACATTAAGGCCACATAATCATACAAGACTCCTATCAGGGAGACATTATGTTGGATCCAAAAATCAGCGGACGGGTGACTTAGTAATAACGGGAAATAGGCATTTTCCCATAGGGGCATTTCAGCTATGATACCTTTGAATCCAATCACTTTCTTAATTTGCCTCCATACTAATCGTGCCAGACGGAGCAGGGGCAGTAAACGAGGGACACCAGGCCTCTCCAACTCCAGGAAACCCAGTGGGCAATCAGTTCTTGCAACGTGAAGCAAGTGACTTTCAGAATTAGGGAGATAATTACCCGGCATCAATTTACTTAGGGCTCTAGCCTGTCCAGCCAAATAATATAGGAAGAAATCTGGTAGCGCCGCCCCGCCTCCCATTATAGGCCTCTGCAGAGTGGACAATTTAAGCTTGGGTCTGGTTTTCCCCCATATAAAAGACGTGACCTGGGAATTAAGATTCACAAAGAAGGACTTGGGTATCATTACAGCACTGTGCTGAAGGGAATAGCTAAGTTTGGGAAGTAATATCATTTTAATCAGGCTGATGCGTCCGGCCACAGACAGCGGTAATTTACTCCAGGTTGCAAATTTAACTTTGACCAGTTCCAGCAGTGAGCAGATATTAAGTTATAAGTCGAGTGTACTGTTATGGGATATATGGACACCCAGGTATTTAAAACTAGATACAATAGACAACAAGGAGAGAGCCTCAAGTTGGGGCATCAGGGCATGGGAGAGGGGTAACAGGGCAGACGTTTCGCAATTTATATATAAACCCGAATATTTACTGAATCCCTCTATGGTGGCAATCACTTGAGGCAAAGTTTCCTCTGCCTCGTCCATAAATATCACCATATCATCTGCAGATAGACTTATGGTATCTACCCGACCCGCTATATCTATACCCCTAATGCCAGGGGAAGACCTTATACGAATTGCCAATGCCTCAATCGCAAGTGCGAAGAGGGCCGAGGAAAGGGGGCACCCCTGACGGGTCCCCCTGTGTAATGAAAAGGACTCAGATATGGAATTGTTCACAATAATACGGGCCTTAGGCTTCATATACAATGTTTTGACCCATTTTATAAACTTATCACCAAAGCCATATCTCTGTAGACATGCGGAGAGGAAAGGCCACTTAAGGGAATCAAAAGCCTTGGCGGCATCTAACGATGCCAGTGCCCATTTGTTGTCTGGCATTAGGGAGCTATATTGGACTATTGACTGGACTCGTCTGATTTTAATTGAAGTGCTCTTACCAGGCATAAAGCCCGTCTGGTCAGGATGTATAAGGTTCAATATAATCGAATTTAATCTGGTGGCGAGAATCTTAGTAAAACTTTTATAGTCCACATTTACTAACGATATGGGACGATAGGGTCCACATTCTAAAGGGTCCTTCCCCTCCTTCCTAAGTACTATGATGTTAGCCTCGTAAAAGGATTCAGGCATAGATTCCCCCTCCCATATTCCCCGAAATACCTTTATCAATAGTGGCGTTAATATGTCTCGGTATTTCCTATACAATTCAATAGGGAACCCGTCCGGCCCAGGAGCCTTCCCAGATGCCATGTCCGCTATAGCATTCTCTATCTCCTCCATAGTGAATTCAGCATCCATAAAGGCTCGCTGATCAGGATCTATGGTAGGGAATGTTACATCCGACAAGTAATCCAAACACCCCAAATCATCAGAGCCACTTTTAGACTCACATAGTGACTTATAGTAATCGTAGAAGCAGCCGAGAATCTCCTCAGTTGAAGACACCAACGAATCATCCGACTTACGGATCTGTAATATTGTATTAGAGGTATTATGTTGGCGCACCAGATAGGCCAAAAATTTACTTGCTTGGTTTCCCAGCTCAAAATAAGACTGGCAGGCAAAGAATAATTTGCGCTTAGGTTTAGTGTCCATATGCTGGGTGTATAGTCGCTGGGCAGCCAACCACTCAATCCTATTGCCATTGGTTTGGTTAGATATGTATGTAGCCTCTGAATCCTTCAAACGCCGTTCCATCACATCATCCTCCCTTGAGGTTACCCGCTTAATGTAAGAAATTGTGGAGGACAAGCAGCCCCTCAGATATGCCTTAAGGGTATCCCAAAATAAATTAATATCCTGAGGTTCCTGGTGGGACAAAATGAAGCAATGCAATTGATCGATTGTTCTATCGGGGGATACTATCAGTTTCAACCAGAAAGGGTTCAACTTCCAAACCATCCTGTTTTCTCGTTCGCCTTATTGGAGGACACAGAGACCTTGGGTGTATGCTGCTGACACTATGCACAAAAAAAGGTTAGCTCCTCCTCCGCAGTGTACACCCCACCGACCGGCAGAGAATTCCTCAGTTTAGCTTTAGTGTCAGTAGGAGGTGGACACGGGTCTTTTATTAGACCCTTATCTACCTCGTCGTGCGTCGTTCCTTTTCAGGTTCTACGGAGGGATACAGAGTGAAAAGTCACATCTGTACTCCCACATGGAGTCTGCAAGTACGGCGTGTACTGCCACCCCGTATCCTTGCAGTTCTCCGCGGCAGGACCAGCCAGACGGACGCCGACACCAAGACGTGCCAGCGACTCCAGGGGTCCTTGTCGCCAGTCTCCCTCCCACTTGCCTACCAGAGCCTGTTGGTTGGATGAGACGCAAGACTTCTTCAGACAGGTAACGGATCGTGGATGGGTGAGTATTTTTTTTTTTTTTTTTTATTTTACCTGGCTGCCCATTCCCGACGGTTGCCTCTTCAATGGTCACAGGGGAACCCCGGTTGTAGGCGCTGCGGTCGCTCGCAGTCGCCACAAGGCTATAGGCAGCTCAATGTTGCTGGGCATCCCCCCCTTCCCTCCCCCCTTTCTGGGGACAGGGAGCACAGGGTTTTTTCCCATTGAGAGCGGCTTGCGACTGCGGCGTCCCACTTTTTCGGACCTCCGCGCCGACCCCCTGCTGACAGGCGGCCGCCGCAACTAATTTAGGCCCCGGCTTCAGTTCGGGCCTACCGCTGCGTCGCGGCCACGCCCCCCGCCCCTTTCTTCTAAGCGGGCTTCTCTCCCGCTCTTCCCAGGCCCTCCCACCGCCTGTCCTTCACCTGCCCAGCCTGTTATTGGCTAGAGGGCGGTGAATTGTTAACCCTGCGTGGTGCTCCGCCCTCCCTCCTCTCCTGAACGCGCGCTTTTCCTCAGGAAGGCGCCATTTTCCCAGCCTGTTAGCCGGGCACCAGCTCCTCACTGGATAGCATCTTCTCCAGCTGGTTTTTTCAGGAGGTCTGTCGGCCGGATTTCGCTCTGACCTGCATCCACTGACAGGTCGCAGAGCATCGCTTCTGGGGACACCGGAACGTGAGTAGATCTGCACTGCAGACTGACCCTTCTCCGCCCTCTGTTCCCCAACCTTCCGGCATTACCTCAGCTTTTCACTATGTCTAACTCTAAGTCTCATCGTACCCGCTCTACCGCCCCCCCCTGCACTTTAGTCAAGTACTTTGCATGTTCTTCGTGCAATCGCAAACTTCCCTCAGGCCAGTCCACTCCCCTCTGCCTGGATTGTAGCAATCCAATTCAGCCTGACGCCGTCCAGGAGCCATCTGCGGCCCCAGGTGAGAGTGAGCCCCCCATGCCTGGCTGGGCCTCCTCGCTATCTCAATCAGTGGCAGACCTCACCAGGGTGTCTCAGTCCCTGGTAGCCGTTCTTGATAAGTTGCCCCTGGACTCTTCAGCAGGGCCAAGCAGGTCCCAAATTGTTCCATCTGAATCAGCCAGCGGTAATCGCAAAAGACCCAGGCAAGATTCCCAGCCGGAATCCTCTCCTAGTCCCATCTCACCGCATAGCCCTTCTCACCAGCCTCCCTCTCGGGCCTCCTCTCCCGAGTCAGGGGAAGCGCTTTCGGACAGGTCATCTGAGGGGATTTTAGAGCTGGATTCAGACCAGGATGCAAGCATGAAGGTCACAGTGCAGGACCTCATTGCTGCGATCCATCATACCTTCGATATTGCTGACTCCCCTGCGAAATCCTCAGATCAGGAGGTTTCGTTCAGACGGGCAGAAACTCCCTCCAGGGTTTTTCCTTTCCATTCCGAGTTTGGGAAAATTTTTACCAAGTAAAGAGAGGATCCGACCAGACGCTTTCAAAGAGGAAAACGTCTCGGCATACTCTACCCGTTTGCTAAGGAGCTCACGGACAACTGGTCGGCCTCTCCCTCGGTCGATCCGCCCGTGTCCAGGCTATCCAATAACACGGTTCTCCCGCTTTCAGGCGTGGCGTCCCTAAAGGATTCTAATGACAGGATTATAGAATCCCTGGCGAAGTCTGCCTTTGAAGCGGCTTCAGCGGCGGTGTGTCCAATCTTTGCTTCATCCTGGGCAGCAAAGGCCATAGCCACGTGGGCAGACTACCTTCGGCAGGGTATCTTAGATAAGGCGCAACCGGAGCATTTGGCCGATCTCGCCAATCAGATCTCCCATGCTGGGGACTATCTTCTCTCCGCTTCCTTGGATGCCGCATCCTGTGCAGTTCAGGCGTCAAGCAACGTTGTTGCAATTCGACGTACAATTTGGCTAAAGGCATGGCAAGCGGACTTGTCTTCTAAAAGGTCCCTCACTAACCTACCTTTTCAGGGGGTGCGCCTCTTTGGGTCCCAATTGGACCAGATTATTAAGGACGCCACCGGAGGCACGAGTTCACTCCTCCCTCAGTCCAAGCCTCGCAGACCCCCACTAAGGCGTCAGTTTCGACCCTTTCGGACTTTCCGCCGTTTCAATACGGCGGACAACTCCTCCAGCCAACAGAGACCGCAGGCTCGCCAGGAGAGAAAGAAAGTTTCCTTCAGACCCACTCCTTCCTGGCGACCCCACTCCTCCCAGGGCAGACCGTCCAGATCTAGATCTGGACGGTCTACTTCAGCATGACTATCATCGGGCACGCGAGGGGCCTTTCCAATTGGGAGGTCGACTTCTTTCCTTCAGGGACGTTTGGCTGGCCGCCGTGGAGGACGCCTGGGTCAGGGAGGTCGTATCCTCAGGATACAAGATAGAGTTCGTCTCTCTCCCACGGGATCGTTTCTTCGAATCCCGGCCTCCAAAGGATCCAGCCTTGATCCCGGGGTTCTCTACGGCTATCGCCGCTCTCCTCAGTTCCGGGGTGATTGTGCCCGTTCCCGAATCGGAGCGCTTCACGGGGTTCTACTCGAACCTGTTTGTAGTGCCGAAAAAAGACGGCGCAGTTCGACCCATCTTGGATCTCAAGCTGCTCAACAAGAGGGTCTGCCTTCGCCAATTCCGCATGGAGTCGCTTCGCTCGGTCATCGCCTCCATGGAGGAGCAGGAATTCATGTGCTCAATAGACATCCAAGATGCCTATTTACATGTTCCAATTTTCTCCGGACATCAGAAGTTCCTGCGCTTTGCGATTCGACAGCACCACTACCAGTTTGTCGCACTGCCCTTCGGTCTTGCCACCGCTCCCAGAGTCTTCACCAAGATCATGGCTGCGTTGATGGCTTTGTTGAGAGTCAGAGGCCTCGTTCTTTTCCCGTACCTAGACGATATTCTGATCAAGGCTCCCTCATTCCATCAGGCTCACCAAAGTTTGTCAATCGTCCTGGACACTCTTTCCAATTTCGGGTGGATCGTCAACAGGAAAAAGTCCTGTCTGGTTCCTACCCAACGCCTGGTCTTTCTAGGTCTTCTGTTCGACACTCGTCGGTCAAGGGTCTTTCTCCCACAAGAAAAGATTCTCTCTCTGCAGCAGGAAGTACGATCGCTGCAGACCTCGCGATTCCCATCTCTCCGTACAGCCATGAGGGTCCTGGGAAAGATGGTGGCGGCGATAGAGGCAGTTCCCTTTGCCCAATTTCACGCCAGGCCTCTCCAGCAGGCCATTCTGTCGAAGTGGAACAGGTCGCCTCGGTCCCTGGATGGCCCTGTCCATCTTTCTTACCGGATCAAGCGGTCTCTCAACTGGTGGTTGTCGTCACCTCTCATTCTATCGGGTCGATCCTTCCTTCCCATTCACTGGCAGATAGTAACCACAGATGCCAGTCTCCTCGGTTGGGGTGCTGTGTTCCGCAACCACACTGTTCAGGGTCGATGGTCGGATCGGGAATCAGCGCTGCCGATCAACGTTCTGGAGATTCGAGCGATCCATCTTGCTCTGGTCCACTGGGAAAGGCTCCTCAAGGGACTGCCGGTACGGATTCAGACAGACAACGCCACAGCGGTGGCATATATCAACCGCCAAGGGGGAACACGGAGTGTCTCAGCCCTGGCGGAGGTGTCCAAGACTCTTCGTTGGGCGGAGATTTCCGTTCCGACAATTTCCGCGGTTCACATTCCCGGCGTAGACAACTGGGCCGCCGATTTTCTCAGCCGCTAGGGTCTCGCGGCGGGAGAATGGTCCCTACATCCGGAAGTGTTTCATCTGCTCTGCCTTCGGTGGGGAACCCCGGATGTAGACCTCATGGCGTCTCGCCTCAACAGGAAAGTCCCACAATTCGTGTCCAGGTCTCGGGACCCTCTGGCAGTGGGCGCCGACGCCCTGGCCGTTCCTTGGTCCCAGTTCGAACTTCCCTACCTGTTCCCTCCTCTGCCTCTTCTTCCCAAGCTGTTGAAGAAGATCAAGGCAGAAGGACTTCCGGTCATTCTCATCGCCCCGAATTGGCCCAGAAGGTCTTGGTTCGCGGACATTGTCAACCTTCTCGTGGACGCCCCCTGGAAGCTTCCAGACAGAACAGATCTGCTGTCTCAGGGTCCGATTTGCCACCCCAATTCTCGACCGCTCAATTTAACGGCGTGGCTGTTGAGACCGAGGTTCTGAGACGAGCAGGATTTTCCGACCACGTAATTCAGACCATGATCCGAGCCAGAAAGCCATTATCTTCCAAGATTTACTACCGTACTTGGAAGGCCTATTTCACTTGGTGTGAGACCAATGACGTCGCGCCCATGTCTTTTTCGCTCCCTTCAGTCCTAGCGTTTCTTCAGGCAGGATTGGATGCCGGGCTTGCCCTCAGTTCCCTGAAGGGTCAAGTTTCGGCGCTGTCCATTCTGTTTCAGAAAACGTTGGCTTCCCGTCCTCAGGTTAAGACCTTTCTTCAGGGCGTGGCTCACACGGTCCCGCCGTACCGGGCGCCCGTGGATCCATGGGATCTTAATCTGGTTCTTGAGGTTCTGCAAGGTCCGCCCTTTGAACCCCTCAGGGATATTTCCCTTTCTCTCCTTTCTTGGAAGGTAGCCTTTCTGGTGGCCATCACCTCCGTCCGGCGCGTGTCGGAATTGGCAGCTCTTTCGTGCCGCTCTCCCTTTCTGGTTCTCCACCAGGATAAGGTAGTTCTGCGGCCTCCGCCCTCGTTCCTTCCGAAGGTGGTGTCCTCGTTTCACCTCAACGAGGATATCGTGCTACCGTCCTTTTGTCCGAATCCAACTCATCCCCGAGAGCGGTCCTTGAATAAGCTGGACCTGGTTAGGGCGGTAAGAGTCTATCTGTTTAGGACGACTTCCTTGCGAAAGACAGAGTCTCTTTTTTCATTATCCCTGATGGAGCGCGGAAAGGTCACCCGGCGTCAAAAGCCACCTTTGCTCGCTGGATCAGATCGGCTATCCTGGAAGCCTACCGTGTTAAGCGTCGCGGAGCCCCTCCGGGTATCAGGGCCCACTCTACTCGAGCAGTGGGTGCCTCCTGGGCGGTGCGCCACAGAGCTTCCGCACTGCAGCTTTGCAAAGCTGCAACATGGTCATCGGTTCACACGTTTGTGAAATTCTACAGAGTCCACACCTACGCTTCGGCGGACGCCAGCCTAGGTAGACGGATTCTGCAGGCCTCGGTGGTGAGTCTGCTGGCCTGATGGAAGTTTGTTTCCCACCCCAGGGACTGCTTTGGGACGTCCCAAGGTCTCTGTGTCCCCCAATAAGGCGAACGAGAAAACAGGATTTTTGGGTTGCTTACCGTAAAATCTGTTTCTCGGAGCCTTCATTGGGGGACACAGCACCCTCCCATGTTTTACAGCTCCTGTTCTTACTTTGGTTGAATGGTTACAGTTGAGTTGTTTATGTTGTCAACCTATTCTGTTACTTCTCCTACTGCTTTCTCACTAACTGAGGAATTCTCTGCCGGTCGGTGGGGTGTACACTGCGGAGGAGGAGCTAACCTTTTTTTGTGCATAGTGTCAGCCTCCTAGTGGCAGCAGCATACACCCAAGGTCTCTGTGTCCCCCAATGAAGGCTCCGAGAAACAGATTTTACGGTAAGCAACCCAAAAATCCTGTTATTTAATTGCCCGTACTTAAGTTTGAGGATGACTGGGCTGTGATCTGAGATCCTTCTGCTGCCGTGCTCTATGTTATCTACCCACATCGCCAGACCACTGGATTCGAATATGTAATCTGTACGCGATAGGGAACGCTTAGTGGATGAGTGGCGAGTATACTCTGTCAGCTCAGCATGCCGCACTCTCCACAAATCTAACCACCCGCTACCCTCCATAAATAGCGACAGCTGGGTTGTTGTCGGCGGAGGAACCCCTCCAGATACTCCATCATCCAATCTCAATTTATCAAAATGGTTATTCATGACCATATTGAAGTCCCCCATACAGATAACATCCGCATCCGGATAATTTAGGGCAAAGCTCATCGCCTTCTGAAGAATGGACATATTAGCAGGGGGTGGATTGCAAACACATACAATTACATATTCCCTGGTATTTATTGATGCATATATGAAGACAAAACGACCCTCAGGAACCCTCCGGGTCTCCCTGGCTTCCCATCTAAAATCTCTATGCACCAACATTGAGTCCCCCTCGAGTAACTAGTATAGAATGCATGAACAGACCATTGTACCCAAGGCTTCTGCACGCACCGAGCTGTATCCCTAGTCAGGTACATCTCCACCAAGGCCACACTGTGAGGGCGGTAATGTCTAATCTGCGAGAAAACTTTGATCTTTTTCCGGGGGGTTTTTATACCTCTCACATTCCATGTCATGCATATCATCTCAGACCCCATATTTATTCCACTGGATATGGCCTACATCAGTACTCGAGCAAAATTTAAAGACACCACACAAAGATTGAAATTGCTCTTGGCTGCGAATTCTACCTAAAAGCCAAATAAAACCACTATAAAGAAACATCAAAGTGGAGAAACAATACGGGAGCAAAGTCCTGCTCTCCCGTCATGAAATAGACAAGGGGATACCATCACTGAGCTCAGTGTCCGGTATTGTTGGTAATCCGGACGCCTGTGGAAAAAAGAGCTCCAATCAAACCATCACTAAAAAAAAAAAAAAAAAAAAAGAAAATTCTGATTAACAGTAGAAACATTAGGATTCCTTCGCTGCAGACCCTTTGTGGGACCGCAACCACTCAGCTGCCTCCGCCGGATCTGTAAAAAATATAGAACCCCCATGGACCACCCGGAGCTTGGCCGGATAGATCATTGAATACACAACATTCCTCTCCCGGAGCCGCTTCTTGATGTCCATGAATTGTGCCCGTTGTTTCTGGAGTTCCATAGAAAAATCTGGAAAGATTGAGATCGTGGCATTGTTGAACTTGATGGGACTTTTCTGTCGAGCTAGACGTAGAATCACATCCCTGTCCCTGCAATTGAGGAGACGCGCCAGAAAAGGTCTAGGTGGGGCTCCAGGAGGAAGAGGTCTTGTAGGAACCCTATGAGCCCTTCCCACAGCAAATGTTGGGGAGAATTCATCTCCCAGAGAAGTTTTGAGCCAGTCTTCTAAAAATTGTTCCGGATGTTGACCTTCCGAGCGTTCCGGCAGACCAATAACTCGGATGTTGTTCCGACACATTCTATTCTCCAGGTCGTCTGCTTTTTGCCTCCATGCGTTCACCGAGCCCATCGCTTTCGTAAGCTTGGCCTCCATTGGTACAATGGTGTCCTCTACCTTGGACACCCTTGTCTCCACCTCCGTAATGCGCCCTCTGATGGCCTGCATATTTTGTCGAAGACGCCCCACCTCGGTATACACCTCCTCTATTTTCCCCGTCGGCGATGTCCTAGTTAGGGAGATGGCCTGCATCAGTTGCTCAGATGCTTGCTTGAGGCTTAATTCCTCCTGCTTACTCTCCTCTTCACCCTCAGAGGGACGGTTTTTACGCTGAGACTGTGAGGGGTTATTTCTGAGGGACTGTGTGGTGTCATAATAGTAAGGTCTAGCAAACTCTTTCAATTTCTCGGCTGCTCCTGCCCCCCTGGAGCGGTTCATTTTCAATAGCAATATGGCACAGCCAGGTAACAGAAACGGTGCACTCATGGGATTCCCAGATCCAAGTTATGAGCACAGCAGTGCTATAATATAACGGTGACAGGTGTCTTAAGGGCAACACAGCAGTAGCACAGGAGAATAAGAACCGGCTCTAACAGGTAAACGAGAGGCCTTATGGCTAGGGAGGGATCCGCAGTGCACACAAAGAAAGCAGCCAGGTGGGGGTCCAAAGGCCCCTAAGGTAATGACACTGGCAAGTCAGGTGGCTTAGCAGAGGGGAGTGCGGGGCCCAATCTTCCAGAGCATTCACCACTTCTCCCCTTTAGTTCCTCAGGATGTGTGTTCACCGTCCTGTCAGCGCTGCGAGGAGGGAGCCAGCGCCGCGTCTCTCACTGCCAGAGCGCGCGCTTCTGAAAATGGCCGCCATCCCGTGCAGGCCCCGCCGTCTGCCCCGACCCGTGCAGCTATCAGCCCGCCGAGATTCGGCCTCCCAGGGGGTCCACAGGTGCTCCGCGGTCCAGAGGGATCGATACCAGCAGGTATATCCCGGTGGCCCGAGTCCACTGACCGGATGAATGTCAGGATATGAGGAGCTCTCCCCAAGGGCGTCCTCTCTCCGACGCTACATAGCCACGCCCCATGTGTATTTTATTTTGATAGTAAAACTACTTTGTCTTTTTTCCCCCCTCACCCATGACAGCATCTGAGAGAGTAGGATTTCCCCTGATGACCAGACAGGAAGCCAAGAGCAAAAAATTAAAAGGCCACTTCCTCCTTCAATGTGGTTTCCTGTCCTCTAGTTGTAGGAGCCTTGAGCAGACGTCTGGATCTGAGTTTTGCAACACCATGGTGTGTTCAGTAGCAACTTATAGTAGGAAGCGCACCGAGTACACGGGCCCAGTTGAGTGCTAAAATACTGACAGCAGTCTGGGAGAATCTACATTTAATGCTTCAGTACCTATCTAGGCTTGGTGTCTAGCCTGGCGTTGAGGCTGGCAGCCTGGCGTTGAGGCTGGCAGCCTGGCGTTGAGGCTGGCAGCCTGGCGTTGAGGCTGGCAGCCTGGCGTTGAGGCTGGCAGCCTGGCGTTGAGGCTGGCAGCCTGGCGTTTGCCCCGGCAGTATAATGTACTGATCCGCATTTAATATCTCTGTCCCAGTTGTCCCAGTGTCAGAGTTTCAAAATGGACTGGTCAGCTTTTAGCTTAGTGAGATACCTACATCCCAGTTATCCTTTTAATTGGAGTTGGTCATGGATGTGATAAGCCAAATTAAATAATTGTAAGTCCAGTTAATCTTCGGGGTTTGGAGTCATGATTTGGACTGGTTGGCATTTAGGTTGGTTCATCATTTGGGTTCCAGGTTATCCTTCTAGTAGGATTTATAGCTTGGGCATGGCTAAGCTAACGGAACCAGTGTAAGTCCAGTTGATCTTCCTGGTCTGGTATGATAAGATGAACGGCTAAGAATATGTTGATAAGCATCTACATTTAATATACCCTGATAGATTGAATGTGCATGATTGACATAAGTCTAGTTAAGACTCCTAGTTGGAGTCATAAGATGGCCTTGTGGACGCTAAGTGATTAAACTCCTAATGTCCCAATGGAGTGGGAAGATGAACTTGATTGTGCTAAGTAGGGCAGCACTATACTGGACTGTCCGCCTCATGGAGGTGAGAGCTGGACTCGCCAGGATTTGGCTGATGAACCATCAATATCTCAGTCTGTCCTCCTAACTGGAGTTAATAATAATAATAATAATAATAAATTTTATTTTTATAGCGCCGACATATTCCTCAGCACTTTACATTTCAGAGGGGACTTGTACAGACAATAGACATTACAGCATAACAATAATCACATAGATCATAACAGATACCAAGAGGAATGAGGGCCCTGCTCGCAAGCTTACAGTCTGAGGAAAGAGGTAGACACGAAAGGTGGGTGGTAACAGTTGCCCTGATTGTATGGACCAGCCATAATGTTAAGTGTGTAACAGTACAGACACAGAGGGCTAATGGATGCATAAAGCATGTGGGAACATGATGCGGGGAACATGGTTATGGTAAAACTTTTGGCTCTGCCACACAGGGATAGATTAGGTTAATGTGTTGAGGCGATAGGCCAGTCTGAATAAATGCGTTTTCAGGGCACACTTAAAATTGTGGGGATTGGGGACTAATCGTTATTGACCTGGGAAGTGCATTCCAAAGAATTGGCGCAGCACGTGTAGTATAGTTGTACGACTGACATGGTTACACTGGACCTGGTGAAAATAAGACCAAGACCAGCGTAGTCAGATAATAGACTCTTGGAAATTAAGTCGATGGAGCCATTATACCCAGTAAGTATATTGGGATTGAAGTAATAAAACTGGTAGATTGAACTAAGTGGTGAGATGACTAAATATCCAGTCAAAGCGACTTTGGAGTTGTAAAACGGCAACTTGGCAGTGAACCTATAAAGGGAGGAACCAATGGATGAGTTAAAATGTCCCCTTACCTGTCAGACTTTTCTGGCGAAGAGGAACATCTTCACTAGGTCCAAATCAATTACTTCACACTGATGTAAGACCAATCTGATTACTACTCAAGGAAAGGCTTCTTATTGTCCAAATTGTGACCTTAAAGGGGCCTTCAATGGAAAAGTGTCAGCAGTGTCCTACTTGACTTCTTGGAAACCAGTGATGGAGGAAGTGGGAGCTGCGGTTTTATTGTTCACTCTTGGGCTCCTGTCCAGTGATCGGGCGGATCCATTTCTCATTCTCTGGTGCTGTCATGAATTTCAGGAAAATCAAATTACCAGTAAGTGATTATCCTTTTTCTAATTCCAGGTGGATGGTCCCACAGCCCCTCAGAGCCGCCTCGTTGCACTGCTCATGGCATTTGTATGCTCATTGCCCAAAAATGTAAGTACAACAGCAACAGATGGAACCATTCTGCACAATCAGTAACACAACTCACGCCTGCCGTTCATAATACTGGCAGCTTATGTGCTGCCCACTATATCCGCTGCACCTTATGTGCCTGCTATCGCTCTGAGAAGGTGTTACTTCCATTTCCTTAAGAGATCCATTTGGTGGGGATTCTTTAGGAAATGGTATGCAAAATAGTTTTCCTCCTTCTGGAGTACAGCTCTCACTAGTGCCTCCTAAACTACCTTGTAAGTCCATCTTCAACCCATTAACGAGCTTTAAAGAAGTTTTAAGATTTCCTGCATTAAATATATATGTATGTTAAGGAAATTTGGTTAGGATAAATCTATCCTTGTGTGTGCTGCGGCCGTTCCCAATCAGGCTAAGCATTCAGACTAAGGCATAACAAAAAGGCCGATTTAGCAATATATGATTAACTGTCTCCTTTTTCCTGCTATTCTGCAAAAATCGAGACATCAGTTTGAACATCTGGTGTTGGTTCCTGTTTTGATGTCTGGAACATACCAAGGAGTTGTCTGGTTTGCACTGGCCTGCTGCACAGGCTTATTAGGTCATTCTAAACAATTGATTATAGGGTACATATTAGCCGTGAATATGAGTATATATGCAAGTGAGATCTATATGAAGTGTATATATATGTGTGTGTATATATATATATATATATATATATATATATATATATATATATATATGTATGTACCATATAGCTAATAATTAAGAATGTACAACGCACCATGATTTTGCTTGATTTTTTGCTCACGTCAATTCTTATTTTAAACTTTCCTCGCAGGTGGAGATCCCACACCTGAGCCGCTTGCTGCAGGAGTTGCTGTCCCTGAGCCTGGCGGGATGCTGTGCATTCGCATTTACATCAGCTGCTAAATGCTTTGCTGGTCTGATAAATAAATGTCCCGCAGGTCAGTGATTATTGTCCTTACTCTTCGGCTTCGATACTATAGTATCCGAGATTAAAGGACTAGACTATATCCGCGTTTAGCATTGATCAAAACTCTTGCAGGACACTAATCCAGTGGTCGCTGGAGCAGAGCCCTGCGAACCTCCTCCTGCCTACCGGCATCCCTGGCACCATTCCTCATAGGCCCAGGGCGACATCTTAATTGTAGCACAACTCATACATGATATCTTTCCGGGCCTACTAACCAGAAGAATAACAAATAGTAACTTGGCACTCAACTTGAATGATCCTTTTTGAAAGAAAATTTTATTATATGCAGTCTCAGAAACGTTTCGGCCCACAACAGGCCTTCATCGGTCTGCCGACTGATGTCACAGTGTGGTGACTAAATGCAAGTCCAAAATTTCGTATATATTGATTCCTGCTATCAAGGTTGGTGCAGGTGTGTCATACAAGCGGTGGATACCGCGTTTTGATCTACATACCCCAACAGACCTCCACAAGCACATACGCAAACAGTATCAAGTGAGTGCACAGTGCACACCGGCACCAACCTTGATAGCAGGAATCAATATATACGAAATTTTGGACTTGCATTTAGTCACCACACTGTGACATAAGTCGGCAGACCGATGAAGGCCTGTTGTGGGCCGAAACGTTTCTGAGACTGCACATAATAAAATTTTCTTTCAAAAAGGATCATTCAAGTTGAGTGCCAAGTTACTATTTGTTATTCATTTGGGTCTGGGTAACCTACTTGTGCACCCTGCGGTAGTGCCACGCTATACTTATCATACTAACCAGAAGAGGCGCCAGAGATGCCGGCATTTAGGAGGAGGTTCACAGCGCTTTGCTTGCCAGCAGCGACCATTGGATTAGACTCCTGCAAATCTTTTCGCTCAGCTCTTAACCAGAAATCCTACTGATCGCCGTTCTTGACATCCCACTTCTGATCACAAAGTTTTCCCTTGTGATCATCTTCAATCATGGGTACTAGTGGCAGTAATTATCCAGTTTCCCTGTAGCACACAGGGGCATCTGGACATTACACAATGCCCATTAAACTCATTGGAACAACATAAGCGCACCTGTAATGGCTGTCCACTCCGATCAGGTGATGGCGATACTAAAAGGGCACTCTCCCTCTCCGAGCTCTCGAAGAGAATATATATATATATTATTTTTTTTTAACTTGGACTACCCATGACCTGCTGGGGTCAGATCATTAGTTCTGTAAGTAATGTATGCTGGTGCAAAATGTTAACATTTGTGGGGTTTCCACTTTAGGGGAGCAGCTTGATGAAATACTTCAGAGCGCTTCGGAAAAGATGGAGTCAGGACTGGAGGACGAAAGCAGAAGAACTCCGGCGGTGACGCTCCTGGCTTGGGTGAGGATGAAGATGAGCACTGATATCATACAGTAGATCATTTTCTGATGATCGCTTCCTTGTAATGAATTCTGGGACCGTGTAGCTGACGACAGATCTTGTTTTTATGCAGGTAACCAAAGCATTGATACTACGGTACCATCCCATGAACGGGCAACTGACTAACAAGGTAAATAAGGCACAGGGACCCTCATGACATCCCGTTTTATAGTTTGGCTTTAGACAATTTCTGACACCTATCCGATCGTGTCCATTAATCTTTTACGGGACCATTTACAACTTCCTAGGCTACAGAATTGCAATGTATCCGTAAAAATCAGCTGTCATACTGCACTCATCCTGTTTACACGCAAGTGTGATCGATTCCTAAATACAAATAACAAGTCTGTTGTTCTCTATGGGGATTCTATCACTTTGGCTTTTTATCTCCATTCTGAGCATATTGATTGGTTTTTCCATGCACATAAGAGCTGTATTCATTATAATGGGAAAACCTGGAGCCCTATGTATCATTTTTTTTTTTTTTTTTTTCTTGCGATATTCTTTGAATTTTTTTTCTACCAAATCGTACAAAGTTATGCACGTGATTCATGAATTATGCATAAATAAAAAAAAAAAATACTGTTTCTCTTTTGCCTTTTAACCTCTTTTTAAAGCAATAAGGCGTACGTTTCGCTAAAATATAGCAAAAAATGTGCAGAAAAAAATTCAGCATATAAAATCACTCCAAGGAGGGGAGGTTACTGGAGAACATTTGCACCAAAAATGTTGAAACTTTTTAGAAAGTCATTAATCAGGTGAAAATATCTGGAAACCCCAAATTTTACCCACATTGGCTAACTTAAAAATAAATAAACAGTCAAAGAAATATATAATAAGCGCAGATTGAAAGAAGCACGGTGCAAGTGAAAAACATGAGATAAAAACTAGACAGATGTAAATGCAATAATGAATCGGGCCCCTGGAGATCCTAAATTGATTGCAGTGGGCACCAGTTTGAGATTTGGAAATGTGGTTTTCTAATAATTTTGACTTGGCAAGAGTTAAAACTTGTATGCAGTGTAAAATTGATTGTGTTAAACTTGGAGTTCTTCTCGGAAGATTGACAATCGACGCCTTTACAGCCGGAGACTAAATAAATAAATAAATAAAAAAAAAAAAAAAAACGCGTCTGAAGTCTGTAGAAGTCTGGACAAACCCAGCTCCTATTGTTTATATACTATGATCGAAATAAAATTCAGGTGACATGATGGAAATTCCAGAAATATCTGTATATTTTTTTTTATATAAATTTATCTTTATTAAGTTTTGATAAGGGAGTACAAGTGCGAACACCGGGTACTAGTTGTGCCACAACTAGTTAGTGCAAACATGACCATATAGCCATAACAATAAACAGTATTTCTAAAACACTTGAAAAAGTAATTAAAGAATTAGACTCAATCCAAGGTAGAGTGGCTGGTAGCACATTGGTTCACCATGGTTTAGGATGAGCCGGCGTGGTGACTCAGACTTAAACACTAAGTCATTACATAATCATGTGAATTAACAAAGAGGGGAAAGAGGAAAAAAATAAAAACGAGAAGCAGCTAAAACCAAAAACACAAATACACACAAAGACAAGGGGAAGTGGGGGAAGGGATGTAAGGGTAACTTCAGAGAGGCTCCTGAAGTATAGGCTTAGTTCTTCCGTGTAAGGTCAAGGTAATTGGCGGAAGATTTAAACTCCCAGCCAGTAGAACCTTGTTTATTAAAATGTATAATGGTAGTTATTGATAGTGGAAGTGAGCTTTCCAGTAACATAATCTCCTTTATTTTGGAAAACCATCAAGTGTCTCAATATCGAATCTTTATATGTTTAGTAAAGGGATGTTGCTGTGATGGAGAAGTACGAGAGCTGGGTCAAGGTCTGAGATAAGATCAGTGAATTTACGAATTACTAGATGTACTTCTTCCCAGAAAGGAGTTGACAGGTCCAGAAAATATGTAGTATGTCAGCCTCCTCCTCCCACATCTCCAACACCATGTGTGACTAGCATCTGAAAATATAGAGTGTAGGTGAGTTGGGACCCTATACCCCCGAGAAAGCAGTTTATAGCTGGCCTCCTGAAATCGCGAGCTGATGGATGATTTATGTGTCAAGGTGAATATACACTCACTGGCCACTTTATTAGGTACACCATGCTAGTAAGGGGTTGGACCCCCTTTTGCCTTCAGAACTGCCTCAATTCTTCGTGGCAGAGATTCAACAAGGTGCTGGAAGCATTCCTCAGAGATTTTGGACCATATTGACATGATGGCATCACACAGTTGGCGCAGATTTGTCGGCTGCACATCCCTGATGTGAATCTCCCGTTCCACCACATCCCAAAGATGCTCTATTGGATTGAGATCTGGTGACTGAGGAGGCCATTTGAGTACAGTGAACTCATTGTCATGTTCAAGAAACCAATCTGAGATGATTCGAGCTTTATGACATGGCGCATTATCCTGCTGAAAGTAGCCATCAGATGTTGGGTACATTGTGGTCATAAAGGGATGGACATGGTCAGCAACAATACTCAGGTAGGCTGTGGCGTTGCAACGATGCTCAATTGGTACCAAGGGGCCCAAAGAGTGCCAAGAAAAAATTCCCCACACCATGACACCACCACCAGCCTGAACCGTTGATACAAGGCAGGATGGATCCATGCTTTCATGTTGTTTACGCCAAATTCTGACCCTACCATCCGAATGTCGCAGCAGAAATCGAGATTCATCAGACCAGGCAACGTTTTTCCAATCTTCTACTGTCCAATTTCGATGAGCTTGTGCAAATTGTAGCCTCAGTTTCCTGTTCTTAGCTGAGAGGAGTGGTACCCAGTGTGGTCTTCTGCTGCTGTAGCCCATCTGCCTCAAAGTTCGACGCACTGTGCGTTCAGAGATGCTCTTCTGCCTACCTTGGTTGTAACGGGGGGCAATTTGAGTCACTGTTGCCTTTCTATCAGCTCGAACCAGTATGCCCATTCTCCTCTGACCTCTGGCATCAACAAGGCATTTCCGGCCACAGAACTGCCGCTCACTGGATTTTTTTTCTTTTTCGGACCATTCTCTGTAAACCCTAGAGATGGTTGTGCGTGAAAATCCCAGTAGATCAGCAGTTTCTGAAATACTCAGACAAGCCCTTCTGGCACCAACAATCATGCCACGTTCAAAGGCACTCAAATCACCTTTCTTCCCCATACTGATGCTCGGTTTGAACTGCAGGAGATTGTCTTGACCATGTCTACATGCCTAAATGCACTGAGTTGCCGCCATGTGATTGGCTGATTAGAAATTAAGTCTTAACACACAGTTGGACAGGTGTACCTAATAAAGTGGCCAGTGAGTGTACACCTCCACTGATCCCTAGTTAAGGTGCAACCCAGATCTGTCTGCCATTGAGATTGGAAGCGTGCTTTAGACTGGTCCAGTGGTTCAATCAGTAGAGAATAGAATGACTAAAGTATGTCTTAATGGGCCAGTATTGGAACATTGCACTTCAAAAATTGTTTTTTCTCCTTCGCCACATTGGGGGACACAGGACCATGGGTGTTATGCTGCTGTCGCTAGGAGGCTGACACTAAGTGAATGCATAAAAGATTAGCTCTTCCTCTGCAGTATACACCCACAAACTGGCTCCAGCCGAACCAGTTCATGTTTAGTGTCCGTAGGCGCATGGGTCTGATCTTCAGACCACCATTTTTTTTTTTTTTTTAATCAGATATTTTTTATTGAAAATTTTAAAACATAACATCACTTATTCCAAAGTACCCCACATTCCTTACCACATTCCCTACCACCCCCCCATCCCGTTCCCTGGTCCAATGCTAAGTTATACCAAAATAGATACAAAGCATACATAGATAAGGCACACATCCCAAGGCGGATAGTATGATAATGTACACATAAAGAGGGATTTGGGGTTCTTACCGTAAAATCTCTTTCTTGGAGCCTTCATTGGGGGACACAGATAACCATGGGTGTATGCTGCTGCTGCTAGGAGGCTGACACTATGCAAAACAAGAAACTTAGCTCCTCCACGGCAGTATACACCCACCGACAGGCACCAAGCACCTCAGTTGGTGAAAAAAGCAGTAGGAGAAGCAACCAAAAACCATAAACATATGTACCAACTCAACAAGGGACTCTCAGACCCAACACGGTACTACTTAAACAGGGAGGGTGCTGTGTCCCCCAATGAAGGCTCCAAGAAAGAGATTTTATGGTAAGAACCCAAAATCCCTCTTTCTTTATCGCCTTATTGGGGGACACAGATAACCATGGGACATTCCAAAGCAGTCCCGAGGGTGGGAACAACAATAAAGGAACGAAATATGGAAGAGCTTGGGTCGGTCGATGCGCCACCGCCGCCTGCAGAACCTTCCTACCAAGAGCTGCATCAGACGAGGCCTGGGTATGAACCCTGTAGAACCTCGCAAAGGTGTGCAAAGACGACCAGGTCGTGGCCCTGCTGAGCTGTAAGGCCGAAGCCTGGTGCCGCACATCCCAAGAAGCCCCTACAGCCCGGGTGGTGTGGGCTTTCACTCCCAGAGGGGGCCGTTTCTCCTGAAGACGGTAGGCCTCCAGGATGGTAGACCGAATCTAACGAGCAATTGTGGATTTGGAAGCCGGAAGACCTTTCCGGCGACCCTCAGAAATGACAAACAAGGAATCAGATTGGCGAAAGGAAGCGGTCCTGGCAAGGTAAACACGCAAGGCTCTCACTACATCCAGTTTGTGGAGCGACTTTTCCAGAGGATGAGCAGGCGCAGGACAAAACGATGGAAGGACGATATCTTCGTTAATGTGAAAGGGAGATACCACTTTCGGAAGGAAAGAAGGAACTGGCCTGAGAACAACCTTATCTTGGTGGAGGATAAGGTACGGAGAACGACAGGATAAGGCCGCCAGCTCAGAAACTCTCCTGATGGATGTAATGGCGATTAGAAAAGCCACCTTCCATGAAAGAAAAGACAGAGGGATATCCTGGATTGGCTCGAACGGCGCCTTCTGGAGAGCGCCAAGAACAAGATTGAGATCCCATGGATCTATCAGAGAACGATGAGGAAGAGCCACATGGGCGACTCCTTGGAGAAAAGTCTTCACTTGCGGTAAGGAAACTAGATCCTTCTGGAAGAGGATTGCTAGGGCAGACACCTGGCCTTTGAGGGTACTGAGGGATAGGCCCGCATCCAAACCGGATTGGAGGAAACCAAGAATGGGAGGAATGGAGAATGATAGTGGAGAAACATCGTTTTCGTCACACCAACGAAAAAAGGCCTTCCAGTACCTATGGTAAATGCGGGAGGAAGCCGGCTTCCGAGCCTTAATCAAGGTCTGAATGACCCGGTCGGAAAACCCTGATTCCCTCAGAATCGCGGCCTCAACGGCCATGCCGTTAAACTCAGAGACTGAGAACTCTGGTGGTAAAAGGGGCCTTGCGAGAGAAGATCTGGACGGTCTGGAAGCCTCCAGGGGACGTCCGCGAGCATGTTCACCAACTCCGCGTACCAAGGGCGTCTCGGCCAGTCTGGAGCCACTAAGATGACTGGGATGCCCTCTGACTTTATCTTTTTGACCACTCTTGGGATCAGGGCAAGCGGAGGAAACAGGTAAGGTAGTTGAAACTGGGACCACGGAATTACTAGGGCGTCGTAACCGACGGCTAAAGGATCCCTGGACCTGGCTACAAAGTGAGGAACCTTGTTGTTCATCCGAGATGCCATGAGATTGACGTCCGGGGTGCCCCAACGCTGGCATATCTGACTGAAGACTGTGGGATGAAGGGACCATTCGCCTGACGCTAGACCTTGGCGACTCAAGAAGTCGGCTGTCCAGTTTTCCACCCCTGGAATGTGAACGGCGGAAATCGCCGGCACGTGACGCTCTGCCCAACGGAGTATCCTTGCCACTTCTGGCATCACCTGCCTGCTGCGAGTACCGCCCTGGTGGTTTATGTACGCCACGGCCGTGGCGTTGTCTGACTGAATGCGGACCGGTTTGCCTACGAGAAGATGCTGCCAACGAAGGAGAGCGAGGAAGATTGCCCTGATCTCCAGAAGGTTGATGGGCAGAAGAGTCTCCTGGGCGTTCCAACGCACTTGGGCCATTCTGATAGTAGACCGCCCCCCATCCTAGGAGACTGGCATCGGTGGTGATGACCTGCCACCGAGGCGGGAGAAAGGATCTTCCGCGGAGAACTGACACCGGCAATGTCCACCAAGTCAGCGATTGTCTGACTCTGAGCGGAAGAAGAATGGGGCGATCCAGAGAAAACGAGGTCTTGTCCCAGAGTGACAGGAGGAACAGTTGGAGAGGGCGAGACTGGAATTGTGCAAAGGGCACTGCTTCCATAGAGGCTATCATCTTCCCCAGGACTCTCATGCAGGACCGAAGGGACATGATCCTCGAGCGTTGAAGGGACTGGATCCCCTTGCGAAGGGTTGAAAACTTGTCCCTCGGTAGAAACACTCGGGCTAGATTCTTATCGAACTCCATGCCCAAAAAGGTCAGACGCTGGGTAGGGCGCAGAGTGGACTTGTCCTTGTTAACTATCCATCCGAGGCGTCTTAGGGCATCCAAGGTTATGTGAAGACTGTGAAGACAGTCTTGGCGGGACGAGCCCTTGATCAGGAGATCGTCCAGGTAACGAATGATAAGAATCCCTCTGGATCGAAGGATGGCCATGACTGTTGCCATCACCTTCGTAAAGACACGAGGGGCGGAGGCTAGGCCGAAGGGAAGGGCCGCAAACTGATAGTGATTGTTCTGAATCGCAAAGCGGAGGTATCTCTGATGCCGCAGAGAAATGGGGATGTGGAGGTAGGCATCCTGTATGTCCACCGAGCAGAGAAACTCTCCGGGCTCCATCAAGGCTATTACCGAATGCAGAGACTCCATCTTGAAGTGGCGGATCTTCACGTGGCGATTGAGCAGCTTGAGGTCCAAAATTGGACGAAGAAAGCCGTCCTTTTTCGGGACTTCGAAGAGATTCGAGTAGAACCCTAAAAACCGTTCGTTTTTAGGAACGGGAACGATGACCCCAGCGGAAAGGAGAGAGGAGACTGCCTGAAGGAACCCTGGAACCTGTGATCGCTGTCTTGGGGATCGAGACAGACAGAAACGACTGTTTGAGAGGGAAGAAAACTCGATTTTGTATCCGGATGTGATGATTTCCCTGACCCAAGCGTCGTCGACAACGGATAGCCACGTGCCCCTGAAAAAGGAAAGTCTGCCTCCCACCCTGGAAAGCTTTCCAGGTGGGGGTGACCCGTCACTTAGATGAAAACCTTCCGGATCGAGAGCCTGAGGACCTGGAAGGCTGATCTCTGGATCTCCAGCGAGGGGCCGGCTTATAAGATGGCTTTCTCCGGTCCCTTAAAGCAGTTTTCCGGTCCTGCTGGGATGAACCTTCTGCGTGAGAGCTGATCCAGCTTGGCGCCAAAGAGCCTAGTACCGTGAAATGCCAGGTTGGTGAGCGACTTCTTTGAGGTGGTATCCGCATTCCAAGACTTCAACCAAAGAATGCGGCGTACGGCCACAATGTTGCTGTTAGCTCTAGCTACGCACCCTGCCACGTCCAAGGAGGCGGCCAAAAGGTACTTGCCTGCATGATTAATTTGGTCTGCTAAATCTGCCAGCTCGTCCTGAGGAGCTGCCGCTGAAATGCCCCTGCGCAGAATTTTTGCCCAAGCCGAAATGACTTTCGCCACCCAAGCGGATGCGAAGATAGGACAGAGGGATACGCCAGATGCCTCAAAGATTAACTTAGCCAATGACTCTATTTGCCTCTCTGATGGGTCCTTAAGAGAAGCTCCGTCCGGAAGGGAAAGAACCGTCTTAGAGGAAATACGAGAGACTGGTGGATCTACCTTGGGAGCTTTGGTCCATTTCGTGACTAGATCCGCATCGAAGGGATAAAGTACATCTAAGTACTTGCGGCCTGAAAAACGTTTCTCAGGATGTTGCCAGTGATTGGCTAAGGAAGTGTCGAAATCCTTGTTATTAGGAAAGGTTCGAGATGGAGGCCTCGCTTTCTTAAGGGAAACAGAGCATTCCTGAGGGGGGGGGGGCCTTATCCTCCTTTATCTTGAGTGTTTGGTATATAGCCGATATGAGACTATCTACCATATCCCGAGTTCTAGCTATATTGTCCGCCTCTGAGTCTGATCCAGATTGTGAATCCTCGCCTGACCCAGGATCGTCTGCCGATGAGGGAGACAAGGAGCGTAGCCTGAGAGAAGCGGAGGGACCCTGCGAACTGGAAGAAGAGCCAGACAGGACCCGCTTCCTAGAGCCCCTACCTGGTCTGTCCGTCTGAGGGTCACGGTCCGGTGCTGTCGACTCACTATGAGAGGCGGTCGGTGCACAGGTGACTGCAGATAATTGAGGTAACCGCTCTAAGACCTGGACCAGCGATTGAGACACTTTTGTCAGATCAGAAACTGACTGAGACATCGCCACGGCCCATTCAGGGGGTGGGGTGGTCTCCACCAGGGGTTCGGAGTGCTCCTGAGGGGCAGACATGGCGGAAGGGCTGCAAGACGGGCAGAGGGGAGACGACTGACCCGAAGCCCACTTCTTTTTACAGCGCGCGCAGGCGTAGTGAGTAGCGGTGGGTCTGGAGCAGAAGGCCCTTGCCGGGTTGGGCATAAGTCTCAGTGGTAGAAACACTACCTGAAAGAAACTGCGGGGGGGGGTGGGGAGTGGAGCTAAGTTAAGCGTCAGGGAGGGTCAGAGTCGAGCCTACCAAGGTTCAGAAGCAGACACACTGGTGTTGTGGCCCCCAGGCAAAAATCCAGAGAGAAGGAGGAAGCAGCTCCGGAAATCCAGGAAGAGGACGCTGGCGGTGGGCGGAACTTAGCCACCGCACTGCGTGATTGGCTGAGACCTGGGGAGGGGGCGCGGTTAATGACACGCTTACAGGGCTAAAGAGAAAGGAGCCCTGAGATAGGTTGTAGAAGCGTGCGAAGAAAGCGCGCGCACAGGGAGAGGGAGGACCGCTTTGAAAATGAAAGTGAAAGCGCTCCCTCTGCTTTCACTAGCGACGGCGCTCCCGGGATGCCTACTACCGCAGTTAAAGGAGAACTCCCTCTGGGCTGAATACTGAGGGAATCGGCTAGGACCGTACATCCATGGCCCCTAGCACCCGAGGGTGATAGGGGAAGGTCCTGCCTGCGGGCCTGAGAGTTGTGATGTGGGCAATACCACATTGCTCGCTCAGCCGCATTAAAAGGAAAAGCAGGATGAACTCACATCCCGTTTCCTGATGCTGTATCTGGAAAATAAAGGGGAAAACATTAAAAAACACAACAAAAAGCTGAAAAGAAAATGATTAAATGCGGATCTGGGGAGATCCCGGTCCGCCTCCTACAGACACTAAGCACAAACTGAGGTGCTTGGTGCCTGTCGGTGGATGTATGCTGCCGGGGAGGAGCTAAGTTTCTTGTTTTGCATAGTGTCAGCCTCCTAGCAGCAGCAGCATACACCCATGGTTATCTGTGTCCCCCAATAAGGCGATAAAGAAATAATATTTAGCGTATCATGAACATGTTATGATAACAAATTTACAGACAATAAACCTGGAATGTTCAACCATCCTGCCCAAATTTTTTCAAACATCGCCGGCCTTCCTCGTTTAAGATAAATGGCCTTCTCTCTGCACAATGTAAGGTTAAGCTTATTTACATATTCTTTCCGCGTGGGGACTTTATCCGAGATCCAGTGATACGCTATTAGTTTCCTAGCAATAAAGAGCATTCTAGTAACTGATGTTTTGTAGATGATCGTTACCCCTCACCTCCTGCACACATCCCAGTACACACACAGTGGGATCTCTGGGAATGTCCTGCTCAGTGGCTACATATATTAAGTTAAGAACCATAATCCAAAATATCTGTATGCACGGACACGTCCAGAGCATATGTAGAATATCCGCATTGTCAAGCGCACATTTGGGACATTTTGAATCCTATCTCAAACCCAAATCAAACAACCACTTTGGAGTTCTATAAACCCTGTAGAGGATGTATAGTTGGGACAGACGACTGGGCTCTCTAAGGGACAACTTAGGGATCATTTGCATTATTGATTCCCATTGGTCTGCCGAAATCCCACCTACTTCTTGTTCCCATTTCATTAGTGCCGTTATCGGGTGACATAATAGCACCTTTGAAAGGAGTTCCCCATACACAAAAGAAATCAATCCTCTCGTGGATGTCAGCAGACCGAGCCTATTAATTACAACATCGTGATGTATAATAATAGGGTGCATGCGAGTCTGCTCTGTATAAGCATGCCTCACCTGTAAATACTGGTAGAATGTAGAGTGTTGAAGTGGGAAATCTCTTCGCAGGTCATCGAATGATTTGAAGACCCCCCCCCCCCATCTATCAGCTGTGCAAGCCACCAGATACCCACACGTTCCCTTCAGCGGCAAATGCGGATTATCCCATATGGGAGCATACCTCGTGAACCCAGCAATTCCTCTTAAACTTTTGATTTTAACTTGATCCTCGCACCTTTTTTAGCCAAATAAGTTCCCTGAATAGTGCATTCATTTTAAAGAACCTATTTTGATGAAGCCAAACCGGGGAGTTATGAAGAACATACAAAAGTTGTGGCATAATCACCATTTTCAACAGATTCACTCTCCCCACCATTGACAGATGTAACTTAGCCCATGCCTTAATCTTTTGATTAATCTTAGCTTCAAGCGGTGAGAGATTTAAACGCTCATAGTATGGTATGTTATTAGATATATTAATACCCAGGTATTTAAGGCACGACACCACCGGCACTTGTGGAACTCTGATCACAGTTGGGTCTAATGGGAGAATAGCAGACTTTTCCCAGTTTATAACTAGTCTCGAGACAGCTCCAAATGAGGTAAGAAGTGACATTGCACTATCCAGTGATCTGTCAGGGTCGGCTAAGAACAAAAGAATATCATCTGCGTAAAGAGCCACTTTCTCCTCCAATGCCCCATACCTAAATCCTTCAATTTCCGGGTTTAGTCTTATCCTCGAAGCCAAGGGCTCCACCGCCAGGGCAAAGAGCAGCGGAGATAGAGGACAGCCCTGCCTCGTAACCCTGTGAAGAGGGAAGGGCCCAGACAGCAATCCGTTCGCCCGCACTCTTGCCAGTGGTGCAGAGTACAGAAGCTTAATCCAACCAATGAAGCCTGGACCGAAACCCATGCATTGAAGTGTGGCAAAAAGGTATTTCCACTCCACGCTGTCAAATGCCTTAGCAGCATCAAGAGACAGGACCGCCCTCCTCTCCACATTATCCGCCCCCACCTGCATGTTAAGATACAATCTTCTAATATTTAGGGCCGTTGACTTACGAGGCATAAATCCCGTCTGATCCGGGTGTACTAAAGATTCCACTATCTTCGAAAGACGAGTGGCCAGTACCTTTGCTAATAATTTGATGTCTACTCTCGGAAGGGAAATTGGCCTGTACGAGGCCGGGAGGGTGGGATCCTTATCTTTTTTCGGTAAGACAGTAACGATAGCTTCCCGCATGGATGGCGGGAGGACCCCAAGTCCAAGACTATCATTAAGTGTAGTCAGCAGCAGTGGGAGTAATATCGACTTATATTTTTTATAGACTTCCGCTGGCAGGCCATCCACCCCCCGGTGCCTTGCCATTAGACATTAGTGCTCAAGGCCTCCTCAAGCTCATCCAAACCCAGGGGTTTGTCCAGCAAATTTCTGTCTGCGTCAGAGAGTCGTGAGAGCTTGGCTAATCCCAAAAAATCCTCAAGATCTTCCGCGGAAGCCCCAGAATGATAAGAATACAGGTTAGTAAAGAAGGCCCCCAAAACTCCCAGGGTTCCTGGCGCATCAGTAACAAGTGTCCCATTTTCACCACTGAGCCCAGGTATGAACGATGACCCCTTTTGTGCTGATGTTATAACTGAGAATAGGTGCCCCACACTTTCTGCATTTTCAAAGAATTGGGTCGATTGGAACATACGTTTCTGCGCTGCCACTTCCAGAGACATTTTGGTCACTCGCAACTGAGCATCTTTAAGTCTCTGTTGTGCACTGGGAGTGACCAGTATTGAAAAAGCCTGCACTGCATCTTCCAATTCCTGGAGCAAAAGTTTGGATTTCATTCTAGAACTAGACTTAATCTTTGAAATCTCACGTATGAACATACCACGCAAATATGCCTTCAGAGACTCTCAAACCACCGGACTAGAGGCCGAGTTCTCATTAAACCCAAGAAATTCCTGTAATTCAAACATGAATGAATCAGTCTTGTCCACTAGTTGTAGCCAAAACGGATTTAAACGCCAAAGCGACCTATCTCTTGACATATTATCTCCTTTAATTATCATAGACAGGGGCGAATGGTCCGACACCGTCCTCGATAGATATTCAACATTCATAATTTTCCCCAGTATGAGACCGTCGCCCAAGCCAAGTCGATACGAGACAAGGAGGAAAAAGTGGAGAAGAAACATGAGTACTAATATACCCCAGGATTCCTGCATCTCCACAGATCAGTTAAGGCTAGTTTGCGCAGGAGCGCCCTCAATGGTGTGCAGTTGCCTTCCGGTTTCATAGGTGCATGATTACCTCTATCCCAATGGGCATCCAAAATGTTGTTAAAATCACCCACCACTAAATATGGGACTCCTGGAAAATCTCTCAAAATAGTTAGGATTTTATATAGGATTTTGCTACTATATGGCGGTGGAAAATATGTAGATGTGAGTACCATCGTGACCGCAGACAACGTACAATACAAAAGAACAAATCGCCCCTCTTCATCTACCACCGCCCGATTACATGAAAATTGAGCACCCTGTCTAATTAGTATACTGACACCTCTAGAGTACTGGGAATATGTAGACTGATACCCCGGCAATATCCACCTTTTATCCAGAATATTAAGTGTTTCACGTGTAAGGTGCGTCTCTTGCAAGCAAATTACAGTTGGTTTGCGATCCATAATAAAAGAAAAAATCGCCTGTCTTTTTACTGGGGATTTCATCCCTCTAACATTCCAGCTAAGAGTTTTAACGTCCCGGATAATTGGTATTTTTAAACTTAAAACAATATCCAACTAATCTTGGCTAAATACCTTTGGACATATGTGCACCTATCAAAGGACCTAACACCCCCCCCCCCCCCCAAATTCCCTCCCTCCCCCCTAATAACACATCCCAACGTAACTCTCAACTGTATTAGGCCCATCACAAAGAAGGACAATGTTATCCCCCTTAAAATGTATAAAGCCAAATACCGGGCGCTTTAGTTCCTATCTCGCCCCCCACATATTTCAGGATAATGCCCCACAGCACAAAGCAACCATCTAGACACAGGAACAGCTCAAAACGTCCAGAACGTCCAAAAGATTCATGTTTCTTCGCCACAGTCCTCCACCTCCTGTTCGTTCAGATCCAACCATTCAGCTGCCTCTTTAGCTTCCAGAAAAAAATGAGATTTGTTCCCAACTTCGACCCGCAATTTGGCCGGGAAGATCATAGAGTACTTGATGTCAAGGGCCCTCAGTCATTTTTTAATATCAACAAATTGAGCTCTCGTTTTTTGCGCTTTCGGTGAAAAATCTGGATAGAATGAAACTCTAGAACCATCAATAGTTAGATCAGGGTGGTCTCTTGAGAACCGAAGAATACTGTCCCTGTCTCTGTAGTGAAGTATTTTAGCCAGGATGGGTCTTGGTGGATGGCCAGGGGGAGGGGGACGAGCCGGGACCCTATGAGCGCGCTCCACCGCATACAAGTGAGTCAGATTGTCTGGCCCAACTTTTTCCTTTATCCAGGCTTCGATAAAAGTAGTAGGGTTTTTGCCCTCACAGCGCTCCGGGACTCCAACAATACGGACATTATTGCGCCTGGACCTGTTTTCCAGGTCGTCCGTTTTATTCCATACAGCAGCAAGATCTTTTTTGAGCTCCTTATTATGCTGCGCAGAGTTAGACTGTATTTTCCACCACACCAACTCTTTTTTCTAATTGCCCAGTTCTGTCCTTAACTGTGTGGAGGTCATATTTTACATTCTGCATTGACTCCTGTAGAAAGCCCAGCTGAGTGAGCAGATTAGTAATGGCTGATCCACAGTGCATAACAGCCACCAGCACGTCTTTTATAGTGGGTTCAGCAGGAACCTGCAGCTTCAGCGCTGTGAGCTGTTTCTTATTTTTGCTCCACCAGTTCTCCCCAGCTAGCTAGAGCCTCCTGGTTCTTCTGCCATCCAGCACTCTGTCTCCTCATTCCCCGCTCTGTACCTTCTCCTCCGGTGCCTGGATCTCCTCCAGCTGTTTGAGGAGATTCCTTCTCCACTTCCTCCACTCGGGCAAATCGCTGCAGACGAGCCGCTACTTCTCTATTTCTAGCTGCACCATCAGCTTCTGCATCTGCCAAAGCACGCGCTGATGCAGCGGCGCCATCTTGGGAACCAGCGGCCATCTCTCCTGCAATCCTCCTTTTTTCGGCATGTTGCACGCCAGGAATGCTCCCACCATGGCCCTACCACCTCCACCAGTCCCAAGGGCCTCTCCACAGGTAATTACCGGCTGTGCTGTGGGGATTTAGCAGCAGTAATTAACTTCGACATGCGGGAGCTCTGCAGGCACACATCCTCCTCACATGCCGCTAGGCCATGCCCCCCAAACCACAATTTTTTTTTTTTTTTTTTTTTTTTGTATTCTATTTTTTACTTTAACAATTTTTCTCAAGGATTATAGGGGCCACGGATCCCTTTAGGGTTCTGAACTCCCCCAACCAACAGGCAGGAACGTGGAGTGTCGCCTCCACGTACCCCCTCCTGCACCGTTCATATGCCTGAGCTCTATTCTAGGGACGACGGATCCCTTAAGGGAGCATGGAGTGTCGCCTCCATGTACTCTCTTCTGCAGCCAGGCTCACTGCAGCCGAACAACAGCCCTGTCCCATCCTGGGGGAGTTACTGCACCACCACTGATAGAGCAGCGGTGATGGAAGGACATGGACGGTCCCGCTCCACATCCCTGACAAGGGGCTGGTGGATTAAGGGTTCCTGCACCGTTCACGCTGCAGCACCTGACCTGCAGGCAGAGTAGTCCGGTCTCCTGGGTTGATTCCCTTACCAAAACCATTCAGGACAGCGACCTTTCCCCGGAAGCAGCGGATCTGGCCAATCAGATCTCCCTGGCCGGGGACTATTTGGTGTACACTTCCCTGGATTCTGCCAACTGCGCTGTATTGGCAGCATCAAACGCCATCACCATCAGAAGGGCTCTGTGGCTCAGGGAAAGGTGAGCGGAATCTGTGTCCAAAAACTCCCTAACCTTTCTGCCCCCTGTGTGGGCTGTTGCTATATCTCAGTCGGTTTCTGACCTGACTAAAGTCTCTCAGTCCCTGGTCCAGGTCTTAGAACGACTTCCGCAACTATCTTCATCCACCTGTGCTTCGACCGCCTCTCACGGTGAGTCGTCTGCACCTGACCGCGACCTCCACAGGGACAGGCCGGGTAGGATTTCTAGGAAGCGCGTTCTTTCTAGCTCGTCTTCCAGCTCACAAGGTCCGTCCGCTCCACCCAGACTGCTTTCCTCGTCTCCCTCGTCAGAAGACGACCTTAGGTCAGACAATGACTCTCAATCGGGATCTGACTCAGACGCAGATAACATGTCCAAGACTCAGGACATGGTCGATTAATCTCATATCGGCCATTTTCAAAACGCTGGAAATAAAGGAAGATAAAGCTCCTCTTCAGGATGGCTCCGTTCCCTTTAAACTAACGGAACCTCCCTCCTGAACCTTTCCTAATCACAAAGAGTTCGAGACCACTTTATCCAAACACTGGGAGAACCCTGAGAAGCGCTTCTCAGGCCGCAGGTACTTAGACGTCCTGTATCCATTCGATGCGGATCCTCTTACAAAATGGACGAAAGCTTCTGAAGTGGACCCACCAGTTTCTCGTTTATCTTCTAAGACAGTTCTATCCCTTCCGGACGGGGCATCCCTTAAAGATCCAACAGACATGGCTAAATCAACAGGAAGCATCTGGCGCCTCTTCCTGTCCTATTTTTGCTTCTGCCTGGGTGGCAAAAGTCATTTCAGCTTGGGCAAAATTTTTTCGCAGGGGCATTTTGCTGCCTCCTTAGATGCGGCCGGGTGTGTAGCAAGAGCTAACAGCAACATAGTAGCTATACGCCGTATCCTTTGGTTGAAGTCTTGGAGTGCGGATACCACCTCCAAGAAGTCGCTCACTAGCCTGGCATTTCACGGCTCTAGACTCTTTGGCGCCAAGCTGGATCAGATAATCTCCAATGCACAGGTGGTAAAAGTACCGCTCTTCCCCAGTCTCGGCCTAGACGTTTTTTTCAACATAAAGGCTCCTCGGCCGTTTAGGTCCTTTCGTCCCTTCCCTTCAGCAGAAGGATCATCCCAGCAGGACCGGCCTTCTGTCTCCAGAGATCGCAGAAAACCATCGTATAAACCCGCTCCCCGCTGGAGATCAAGAGCCCAACCCTCCAGGTCCTCAGGCTCCCGCTCCGGTAGATTTTCCTCAAATTGACGGGTCACCCCCACCTGGAAACTCTTCCAGGGTGGGAGGCAGACTTTCCTCTTTCATGGACGCATGGCTGTCTGTTGTCGACGACGCTTGGGTCAGGGAAATTATCATGTCCGAATACAAAATCGAATTCCCCCCCCCCTTCCCCCAAGCAGGCGCTTCTTCCTGTTGCGATCACCAGACAGCGGTCCCAAATTCCAGGGTTCCTTCAAGCCGTGTCCTCCCTTCTTTCCGCCGGAGTTATCGTCCCTGTTCCTTCAAGCGAACGGATTTCAGGGTTCTACTCGAATCTTTTCATAGTTCCCAAAAAAGACTGCTCCCTTCGTCCAATCTTGGACCTCATGTTGCTTAACCGCCACGTAAGGATCCTCCACTTCAAGATGGAGTCCCTGCGCTCGGTGATAGCCTCAATGGAACCCGGGGAGTTTCTCTGTTCTGTGGACATACAGGATGCATATCTTCACATCCCTGTGTGTTTGCAACATCAGAGATATCTCCGCTTTGCGATTCAGGAGAACCACTATCAGTTCACGGCCCTCCCCTTGGGCCTAGCTTCCGCTCCCCGGGTATTTACGCAGGTGATGGCAACAGCCATGGCTATTCTTCGCTCCAGGGGGATTCTCGTCATCCCTTATCTGGACGACCTCTTGATCAAGGGCTCGTCCCGCCAAGACTGTCTTCAGAGTCTTCAGATAACCCTGAATACTCTCGGCCGCCTCGGATGGATAGTCAACAAAGAGAAGTCTATCCTGCACCCTACTCAGCGTCTGACCTGTCTGGGCATGGAATTCGACACGAATCGATCCTGGGTGTTTTTTCCGAAGGACAAATTTTCAGCTCTTTGCAAGGGAATCCGATCCATAAAACGCTCAAAGCCCATTCCCCTTCGGTCCTGCATGAGGGTCCTGGGGAAGATGATAGCTTGCATGGAAGCAGTGCCTTTTGCACAATTGCACTCTCCCCCTCTCCAGCTGTCCCTCCTTTCAGTCTGGCACAAGACCTCACTTTCTCTGGACCGTCCCATTCTCCTTCTGTTAAGGGGAGAATATGACATGAATATATACAAGAATCAAAATTATATTACTATATGCACGCTTTGCAGAAAATCAGAATCATGTAGCTTTAAGGTATTTCTGTTTCTCTAAGACTTATTTCTGTGCTGTATAATTCAGCTAGTTTCACTAAAGCCAGGTTAGACTTATGAACAATAATCCGTTGTAGAATAATTATATATTAGGACATGAAAGTTCAATAGATAGGACGTTGCATGAACAGGACATTATCTAGTAAATGGTACATTCATTGTATGAATAAGACATTGTATAGTAGATGGGACATGTGAGCTCAAATAGTAAAATGTGCTTTGTTATAACTAATAATTTGTTAAAACCCATGATGTAAACCAACTCGATTTCTTGCTATAAAACTGTACACCTCTCTGATTAAAGGCAGAGGAGACTCCTTTAAGACACGATATACTTTGTCTTGTGTGTTTCTTTTCTCCGTGCACGTATCACCTCTACCAGAGATCCAGTTCGGCCACAGACAATTAAGACGGGTCGCACCCTAGTGTGACAGAAATTGACAGGAAATCCACACTTCCTCTCAGAGTAAGGCAATCGCTGACTTGGTGGACATTGCCGGCGTAAGTTTTCCAGGGAAGATCCTCTCTTCCGCCTCAGTGACAAGTCATCACCACCGATGCCAGTCTCCTAGGATGGGGGGCGATTTTCCATCGGAAAACGGCCCAAGGGCGCTGGAACGCCCAGGAGACTCTTCTTCCCATCAACCTACTGGAAGTCAGAGCAATTTTTCTTGCTCTCCTCCGTTGGCAGCCCCTCCTCGTAGGCAAACCAGTCCGCATTCAATCAGACAACGCCACGGCCGTGGCGTACATAAGCCACCAGGGCGGTACTCACAGCAGGCAGGTAATGTCAGAAGTGACAAAGATACTGCGTTGGGCAGAGAGTCACATTCCGGCGATCTCCGCCGTTCACAGGCGAATGGCCCCTTCACCCCACAGTCTTCAATCAGATATGCCAGCGTTGGGGCATCCCGGACGTCGACCTCATGGCATCTCGGATGAACAACAAAGTTCCTCTCTTCGTAACCAGGTCAAAGGATTCTCTAGCCGTCGGTTGCGATGCCCTGGTAATTTCGTGGTCCCAGTTCAAACTGCCTTACCTGTTTCCTCCTCTTGCCCTGATCCCAAGGGTGGTCAAGAACACAAAGTCAGAAAGCATCCCAGTAATTGTGGTGGCTCCAGACTGGCCAAGACGACCTTGTCTCAGTCTCTAAGTTTAACGGCATGGCCGTTGAGGCCGCGATTCTGAGAGAATCAGGTTTTTCCAGCCGGGTCATTCAAACCATGATCAGAGCTAGGAAGCCAGCCTCCTCCCACATTTACCATAGGTACTGGAAGGCTTTTTTCCGATGGTGCGACGATAACTATGTCTTTCCATTATCATTCTCCATTCCATCCATACTTGGTTTTCTCCAGTCCGCTTTTGATGCGGGCCTGTCCCTCAGTACCCTCAAAGGCCAGGTATCTGCTCTGGCGATTCTCTTCCAGAAGGATCTGGCCTCCTTACCGCAGGTGAAGACCTTTCTCCAAGGAGTCGCCCATGTGGCTCCTCTTCATCATTCTCCGATAGATCCGTGGGATCTCAATCTAGTTCTTGGCGCTCTCCATAAGGGGCCGTTCGAACCTATCCAGGACATTCCTCTGTCCCTTCTTTCATGGAAGGTGGCTTTCCTAATCGCCATTACATCCATCAGGAGAGTTTCTGAGCTGGCGGCTTTATCCTGTCGTTACCTAATCCTCCACCAGGATAAGGTTGTCCTCAGGCCGGTTCCTTCCTTCCAAAAGTGGTGTCCCCGTTTCACATTAACGAGGATATCGTCCTTCCCTCATTTTTTGTCCTGCGCCTGCTCATCCTCTGGAAAAGTCGCTCAACAAACTGGATCTAGTGAGAGTCTTGCGTGTCTACCTTGCCAGGACCGCTTCTTTTCGCCAATCCGATTCCATACTTGTCAACTCTGAAGGTCACCGGAAAGGGCTTCCGGCATCCAAACCCACAATCGCTCGCTGGATTCGTTCTACCATTCTGGAAGCCTACCAACTTCAGGAAAAACGGTCCCCTCCGGGAGTGAGAGCCCACTACACTTGGGCTGTGCGACACCAAGCTTCGGCCTTACAACTTTGCAGAGCTGCGACCTGGTCGTCTTTGCACACCTTTGCGAGGTTCTACAGGGTTCATACCCAGGCCTCGTCTGATGCAGCTCTTGGTAGGAAGGTTCTGTAGGCGGCGGTTGCACATCGGCCGACCTAAGCCCTTCCTTCTTTCGTTTCTTTATGGCTGTTCCCACCCTCGGGACTGCTTTGGAACGTCCCATGGTAATCTGTGTCCCCCAATAAAGGCAATAAAGAAAGAGGGATTTTGGGTTCTTACCGTAAAATCTTTCTTGGAGCCTTCATTGGGGGATACAGCACCCTCCCTGTTTAAGTTGTATCGTGTTGGGTCTTCGAGTCCCTTGTTGGGTTGGTACATATGTTGATGGTTTTTGGTTGCTTCTCATAGTGCTTTCTCACCAACTGAGGTACTTGGTGCCTGTCGATGGGTGTATACTGCCGGGGAGGAGCTAATTTTCTTGTTTTGCATAGTGTCAGCGTCCTAGCAGCAGCAGCATACACCCATGGTAATCTGTGTCCCCCAATGAAGGCTCCAAGAAAGAGATTTTACGGTAAGAACCCAACATTCCTCTTGTCTCCCGGCATGTTTCTTTCCCTCTCGTCCCCCCCAAAACAGAGGTAAGGTCACGGTTTTTTTACCGAGCCATCAATTCGCTCCGCCAAGATGGGGTCATTATTCCGGTTATAGAAAATGAGCGGTTCAAGGGGTTCTAATCAAACTTATTTGTGGTTTCGAAAAAGGACGGAACGGTGCAGCCCATCCTGGGCCTGAAACTCCTAAACAAATTTGTCAAAGTCAGACACTTCAAAATGAAGTCCCTCCATTCGGTCATCACCTCCATGGAAAAGGGGGAGTTCTTGGCATCCTTCGACGTTCTAGATGCGTACCTCCATATCCCGATCTTTCCCCCTCACCAGAAGTTCCTGCGATTTTCTGTTTGCGAGGAGCATTTCCATTTCACAGCCTTGCCCTTCGGACTCGCCACCGCTCCCAGAGTGTTCACGAAAGTCATGGCGGCCGTCATGTCCATTCTGCACTCTCGGAGCATGGTCGTTTTGCCATACTTAGACGACCTTTTGATAAAGGGACCCTCTTTCCAAGCCTGCGTGGAGTGCGTGTGAATCTCTGGATACACTTTCTTGCCTGGGCTGGCTAACACACCTAAGCAAGTCCTCTCCCGTTCCAGCTCAGCAGATATCCTTTTTAGGGATGCTCCTGGACACTTACTGAGTGTTGGTGATTCTCCCTCGAGACAAGGTCTTAGCCCCTCAACAGGGACCCTGGGCACTTTGCAGTCTATCCCCTCTTTCCATCCGTTTCGGCATGAGGGTCCTGGGGACGATGGTGGCAGCGATGAAAGCTGTTCCCTTCACCCTCTGCAGTATGCGCTTTTGGCGACCTTGAACAGGAACCCTTTCTCCCTCGACCAGCCGTGCAGTCTGTCCCTTCGGGTAAGACAATCGCTCTGGTGGTGGACGTTGCGCTCTTCCCTCAACCAGGGGAAATGATTTCTTCTGGTTCAATAGCTGGTGGTCAAGACCGATGCCAGTCTCCTCGGCTGGGGGAGGTCTTTTGTCACCACACTGCCCAGGGGCACAAGTCCCCTTGGGAAGCACGCCTTCTAATTAACGTTGAGATTTGGGCGATCTGGTTATCCCTGCGCTGGTTCCATCATCTTCTGGTGGGTTGCCTCGTCCGGATACAATCGGACAATGCCTCGGCCGTGGCATATATCAATCATGGGGACACTGGCAATGCGCAAGGTAGCTCACATTCTCCGCTGGGCCAAAAGGAATCATTCGGTCATTTCAGCAGTTCACATCCCAGGCGTGGAAAACTGGTCTTGCCTCCGGGGAGTGGGCACCTCATCTGGAGGTTTTTCACCAGATCTGTCTCTGCTGGGGGACTCCGGAAGTGGATCTCATTTCTTCGAGATTAAACGCCAAGGTGCCAAAGTTCGTAGCTCAGTCTCGGGATCCAGAAGCCATCGGGGTGGACGCACTGGTCCTTCCATTGCGTCAGTTTCGTCTTCCATATGTATTTCCCCCGCATCCGATGCTCCTGAGGGTCATCAGGAAGATTAAAGTGGAGGGAGTTCCGGTGATCCTAGTCGTCCCGGACTGGCAACTCAGGGCGTGGTACGCGTAGTTGGTGCAGCTTGTCGCCGACGCTCCCTGGCAACTGCCGGATCGACCAGATCTGCTCTCCCAGGGTCCGATTTGTGACCAGAACTCAGGGGCCCTGTGGTTACGGCTTGTCCGTTGAATCCTGGATCCTAACTCATGGGTTCTCCCAGTCGGTGGTTTCCACCATGATTGCGCCCGAAAGTCTACATTGGTGCGCATCTATCACCGCACGTGGAAAACTTTTTCCTTATGGTTCAGAGATCGCGGGCTTCCTCTTGCCTTCGCCATCCCAACCATTTTGTTTCTCCAGACCGGCTTTGATTTAGGTCTGGTGCTTAATTCCTTCAAGGGCCAGATCTCTGCCTTATCCGTATTGTTCCAGCGCAGGATTGCTTTCAATCTGAAAGTGAGGACTTTCATCCAGGGAGTCTCCCATGTGATGCCCCCCTATAAAATGCCGTTGGAAGCCTGGGACCTTAACTTTGTCCTGGGTGTTCTACAGGAGACGACCTTCGAACCACTGCAGGATGTCTCGCTGACTTACCTTTCTACCTCTCACAAATCCTGTCTGGTCCGAATGGATAATATCTGATAGTCTGGATGCAATCATTTTTGCAAACAGCTTATTGTCCACATTAAGAAGTGAAACAGTTCTGTAACTTGCACATTGGGATAGATCTTTCCCTTCCTTATGTATAACCATTGTGTGCTCGCAGAGAATCTCCTGGGAGAGATTCCAGAAATATTTGATACAGATTACATAAGTATAATTTCAGAACAAAGCATCTATTTCAGAAATACCTTCCTTCCAAGGTCATTTTAGCATGTGCCCCCTCAGTTTCCCACACTACTGGGGTTCCAAGTCCTGAGTGAATAACAGCCATAGTCTGTATTGCAGAAATAGTTAACCCTTGAAAAAGTTGTCAATGTCCTTTTTATGTTGATCTGGATATATGTTGTAATAGTGGCTGCAAAACAAAAAATGTGTTTTTGTTTTTCTTAATTTTGTCTCTTCATTGCAGAGATATTGGCAGTCAAAGTATTTGGCACCAAATGAGTTAACTCACTTGGAAGTAATGAAAATTATCAAATAGTATTCACTGGGGGCGTGTTCTTCTTCCTATATGACCCTGACCAATTGTAAACAGGCAGCAACACAGCAGAAAGTAGAACACACCCCTACAATAGCTTAGAGCAGATATCTCAGTATGTGAGATGTAATGTCGGATAGTCTTGATCTCCTGGTCTAACCATCTGCATGAATAGAAACTACAGGGAGAAGAGTACAGATGACTGACACCTTTCAGATAAGATCGATGTGGGGAGTGGGGTTGCCACATTGCCAAACCTTCTGTCAGCTGCTCTCCTCTCATAGCGCTCAAAGGTGTCAGTCATCTTATTTGCTTATGTCTGTTGTGCTTATGGTAACTTTGTAGTAGCTATTTAGTGAGAGCAGAACAGTCTGCGCCTGTGTGAGACCTATGACGGCCTACTCTGCTCTCACTACAGAACATTTACAGCCTCCGGGGGTACAACAGACTTAGGTGTGATTACTGACACAGGCAGTATGAGGAGAAAGCAGTACATCAGAGCTGACAGTGCTATGAGGTGAGAAGAGCTGATAGAAGGTTTTGTAATGTGACACAGCTAAACTCAGCTGTGCCACTCCTTCCCCACACTGACAGTGCAGGGACCTTATCTGAAAGATAGTAGTCCTCTGTATCATACTCCAAGCACTTTCTAATCATCTGATGAATGAAGGAGTTATGCAGCTCACGGGTAAACAGCGTTTCTTTATTTAGTTGACTATAGTACAGAGGATTAAGGATAAAATCTTCATGTTGGCAATAGAATCTACATTTGTCAGGTGGATACATATAGCGCTACTACATCAATACATACACAGCAATGCTACATCAAATCCCAGGATCCGGAGAATTTGTGGATAGCTCCCGCGCTGCCGATTATTGAAGATGTCAATTCACATAATATTAAGTGTGTTGTTTTTATTAAATGCAATTCAAACTAACGGGCACTTCTTCAGGAAACCACATCGATACACACACACACACACAGCTCTGCTAAATCACTACAAACCCACACGTTTATGTCCAGTTCTTTTTTTCTTTATCTTCACTGCCAGTCACATAACTCGAGACTCACGTTACAAAAATGTCCTGGCGCAGGACCTTTTGGTCTTTGGAAAGACTGAACAGTGGAGTAAAGACCTTTCGACTCTTTTCTTCACTGTTCTGTTCAGTTTAGGACACAGAAACAGCTGCTATAATGAGATACCCCCCAACCTCCCCCAATTTTTGAAAGTCCCTCTGGATCCGGAATGGTTGGGATTTATGTCATCACTTCTCACACACTGAGAAACCTGCTCTAAGCTATGGTGGGGGAGTGTTCTTTTTCTTCTCTGTATTGCTGCCTGCGTATGATTAGTCAGCGTCATAAAGGAGGAGGAAGATCACACCCACAGTGAAAAATGTCTGATATCACCTACTTGGACTTAACAAAAAATAACGCCTTAAACTCAAGTGTCAAAATCCCCTCGCATAAACATTTTATTGCATCGTGTGTCCAGTTCAACTTGAAAATGTTGGTGAAAAGTCGTCTTTCACTTCCACAACTTTCCCACTTTTTGTAACTTACTCTGGCCTGTGTGTTTGTATCTATGCCTACCTATCAGGGAGTCTTGAGTCCTTCTTACACAACATAAACAGCTTATCTCATGTACATTATGGGAGGTCCCGCACCATCCAGACAGCCTCAGGGATAAACTCCCTTATCTTGTTCCTATATCTGTCTCATACTACAGGGTGGGCCATTTATATGGATACACCTGGGTGTGCCATGTATATGGATACACCTAAATAAAATGGGAATGGTTGGTGATATCAACTTCCTATTTGTGGCACATTAGTATATGGGAGGGGGAAATCTTTTCAAGATGGGTGGTGACCATAGCGGCCATTTTGAAGTCGGCCATTTTGTATCCAACTTTATAAATGGCCCACCCAGGTGTATCCAAATAAATGGCCCACCCTGTTGTAAATACTTCATATACAGATGGGTACAGAGATACAGTATGCCAACATATTCACGGAATATATATGTATATACTGTAAACTGTAAATGAGGTTCTTAGAGAGTTGCATCTGTCATCATGGGATTTTCACGATGGATACAATCCTTAAAGCGTAACCTTGAATTTAATTTTTATTTTATATATTCATTGTACATATGAAAATAACACATTTTGTAATTTATCTTATCAGAGGAATCTTCCTCCTTCTCCTGGGCTGATCATTAATTTTGAAAAAAAAATAAAGAATTTCACTGGTAAACTGTCTTCAGTGAATACAGTGAATATAGATTTTCCTATTTATAGATGTCAGTTAGTGCTTGCAAGTTCTATGGAGGGGAGAAGCTCTGTCTAGGTCCTCCTCCTTTTTTCCCTGTATATGGGAGATAACGGTTGCTACTAATAAGATTCAGCTATATCTCAGTAATGTGAAAATCTGTTTAAACTGAAGACTGATTATACCTGAAAATTTTGATAAAGAATAATCAGTCCTGGTAGAGAGAGAATTTATTTTGAAGAAAGAATTTGATTTATTTTTGAAGATGTTACAAAATTTCTTATTTCATGTCTACTATTGACTGACTTATAAAATAAAAATGATGGTTACTCTATAATATCTGCAGGGGAGTCCTTGCCACGTAGCCTTCACTTGTATGGAGTTATCACTTGTGTTGTGGACTCCTCATGTAGATTAAACTTCCCTGTAAAAGATTTACAATTAGGTTTCAGAATTTCTTAGAATAATGAGCAAAACCTTTCCCATAACTATGGAAACAAACCAAATTAGATAACCCACCTGCAGAATATGGAAAATTCCTGTTACTCATGCACCTAAACTTTTAAACCAATAAAGAGGGTTCTGGCTAAGTTAGGTTAAAAATCACCTTTCACCAATTTTTTACGTGTTTTTAAATATTTTTTTTTTAATTTCACCTCTTATATATTGGCAATGTATTTTGCACCTAATGAGTTATCAGATAGTTTTCACTGGGGGCGTGTACTTCACGCTGTATGACACTGACAAATCATAAGCAGGCAGCAACACACTAGAAAAAGAACACGCCCCCTCCATAGCTTAGAACAAGTTCTCAGTATGTTGAGATCTTCCTGGTCTAACCTGTATGATTATAAAGCGCTGGGAGTAGAGAACCAATGACTAGAATACGTCCCCAGTTAAAACTATGTGATAACTTTTGTTAAATCCAAGTGGGTGTTAACTCGTTAGATGCCAAATATGTTGGTTGGTAATATCTCCGTAATGAAGAGGCGAAATAAAAAAAAAAAAAAAATTATACCGTCCCGCATCCACTATTACATGTTGTGTCCAGTTCAACATGAAACATTTAGTGAAGGGCCCTCTTTAAGTTTCAAACTTGCTTTTACCTGGAAATAATTATAATCCCCATTTCCAGGTAAAGGTAAAGCTGGTGGCGCCTTCTGTTCCTTGCTCAGCAGATACTGTCGGATACACACCGGGGATACCTTCAGTTTCAGTTCCATTATTGCCTGATAACTTTAAAAAGTCCCGCATCTTTTTTTTATCTTTCACCCATAATGTAGAATCTTTTTTTTTTTTTTTTTTTTTTTTTTTTGCATCATTTCCCCAATATCATCACTAAAGGAATTATTTTAGCGGAGTTGCTGCTCTCAAAACAGTAAGTTCCCGCTCCTGTAATGCTCCTGCCGCTGTAACCCCCTCACTTCCCTAACAGTATTACTCTGTTGATTGTCCCCATTAGATATTCCGTGAAGTCTTCTGACGCTAATGATCAGTATGGATTTAGTCTGTTTTTCAAGGTACAAAGTGTTAGGACATATTCTGTTCTGGGGAACAGATTAAAACACTTTCTTTATGTACTTGTTTTCTGTGGTTATCATCTGTGTTTATATGAGCATTCCTTTCACTGTTTGACGCAATGGTTGACCTTAACCAGATCGATCTATCTTCTCACATTTCTAAGAGTTCCTTCAAGACAAAGTGATTTATTTGACATCATTAGCGTCATAATCAATCATATCCAAAGTCATTATCTCTGACAAATAATAATTAATAAATAAAGTAAGGGAGGCACAATAGGGTCTTAGCCGACAATAAGTTAGCACTTTTTCGTAAAGAGCTGCTCACCTGGTATTAGGTGGTCAAAGCACATGTAGTGAAGATAGGCCGCCGCAGATCCACCGGTCGACCAATGACCAGATAATGCAGTACACTCCAGAAAGGATGTGGATTTTTTTCCGCGCTGCCCACGAAATAAAATTCCTAGACTTAGTGACAGTTCAGTAGTGGTTTAATCGACGCGTTTCAGGGTGCATGCCACCCCTTCCTCAGGAAACACCACATATAGCTTACATAGGACTAACCGTATGTTATTTAAATACATCCAGGATTCAAAAAAACAGGCACCAAGCAGTCAGATGACATATGTCAAAGTTAATCAATGGTTAAGAAATTTATTTCTCAAAAAATATAAAATGATTTATTTGAAAACAATGTTGTATTAACCATTGATTAGCTTTGAACTTTGACATGTGTCATCTGACTGGTATTCACCCTGAAACGCGTCGATTAAACCACTACTGAACTGTCACTAAGTCTTGAAATTTTATTACGTGGGCAGCGTGGACAAAAATCCACATCCTTTCTGGAGTGTACTAAATAATATTTGAGAGTCCTCAGTGGTTGATACCTTTTAATGGCATCAGGCATAGAATAACACAAAATATGGAGTCATATTTATGCACAACAGGACACAGGAATAATGCAATAGATAAGACAAGTGGCGTGAAGCGGATCTATCATAGATTTGGCCATGAAAAGATTTGTGTACTGTGGAGCCATTTTACTTCCCAACACTGTACCTGTCTCATGTAGATGTATCTTGTTATCAAATTCAAAGCAATTGTGGAAGAGGATGAAGTTTGTAAGTTTCACCACAGAATCTGCATCAGTTCCTGGAATGTTAGAGTACGAAGATTCCACTTCCATGGTGGCCAGGATGGTTCCTTCTTTCTGGTAGATGACCTATTGATGCTAGTCTATTCAATAGGCCAGTTGTGTCCTGAATGTAGCTGGGTACATCCTTTACCAGGGGTTTAAGAATACCCTCTACCCATCCAGATACCTGCTCAGTAAGGGTGCCGACACATGAGATGATTGGTCTAACTGGATTTGTGGATTTTAGGTAGGGTGTAGAAAGTCCCTAATCTTGGGCTCGCGGGTATCAGGTTATCAGCTCTTACGGATTTGTCTGGAAGACGATACCAACTTTAAAGTTCCTTGTAAAAGTCCTTTGTTGGGTCAGACTCCAATTTTTGTAGTAGCGCGTTTCCATCAGTTGTTTGCTTTCTTCTTGTAGTCTGATGTGTTCATCATGACTATCGCACCTACCTTGTCAGCAGGTTTAGTGATGATTTCTTTGAAAACCAGCAAAGACTATGGCCTTTTTCTCCTGGGCACTGATGTTGGATGCTTTTCTCCTGTTTGTGTCTACGATGGTGGATTTTATCAAATCTTTGACGGCGTCTGTATATTTATTTATCCAAATGAGGGTTGTGTCCAGGTGGAGGTGTCCAGTCTGACCTCTTCTTGGTTGTCAGGATCCCTCTTCCTTCAGTCCGAGTGGGTTTTGAATCTTCTGTATCATTGAGGCGTAGTCTCCTGAAATAATTTTCCATATCACTGCAGAGTTCAATTTTATCTAGGACCTTAGTAGGACAAGATGAGGGTCCTCTAGAAAGCGCGGCCAGCTCCACTTTGTTGGGTCTACAATCTGAGAGATTGATGACACAGATGCTTTTGTGTCTGGAATGGAGTGATTGTCCAAGTTCTCAGGTTTTGGCTTTGTTTTGTAATCATTTTTATAGAGTCCTGAAATGAGGCGCAATCTATGTAGTTTCTTTTCCCTGTTATGAATGAGAATGGTCTGTAGATTGTTGTAGTTTTTGCTCTGTTTTCTGTAAATGTGATCTGACAGGCAATTATTTATACTAATATTTTTGCCAGACATTGTAATATTTTTGTAATACGTTCTGTATTTTTTATATATTATTTCTCTGCTCTGCCCCCCGTGTTCACCAGATAAGTTTGTTTTTGTCCTCTAAATAAATTTTAATTGTTTAATTTCAGGATTGTGTTTTGAGAAGGAACTACAGAATTGTCCTGGGGGGTTGCTTATTTCTCATTGGTAGCATTGGGGGAGACGGAACCATGGGTGAAGCTCGACACTAGGTGAAATAGAGTGCGGTCACTCCATGGTGAGCAATGTCCTCTCCTCCGACACTACGGAGCTCAGTTTTAGCCTAGTGCCCATAGAAGGCAGATACGACCTGTCTAAGCTCTTGAGCACATTTTTTTTTTCCCAGGTGGCACGGATATCCTCCACCTTGGGTCACCATCCTGGGAGGACTCGTTGTGCGCACCACAGTAGTATATCTCCCTGCGGACGTCATTCACCGCTTGTCATCAGTCTACCAAGGTTGCTGCCTTAGTCAAGTGCCGGTGTCTACACAAGAGTGAGAAGGGTGACCCTGCCAGCGTCCAAAGATGTAAGGGTCTCCCTACTCGTTATTCCCCCTGGGCCATCTTTCTCCCCTATTTACCTCCTTTAGCTGTTGTTTTTCGTTTTACCCTTGCCTTCTTGCCGCTTCTCGGGTCATGTTGGTTCCTGGTTGTTTTCTTCTTTGGGTTACTCGCTTTCATCTTTCGACACCAGACTGAGCGGCGTCTTGTCTGAGGAGAGGGTATAGCTCACCAGGTGGAGACCTCACGTTTTTCTTTCACACAATGGCAGGGCGTCTACCCACCGGCCTGTGTTCCCCAACATATTTAAATGGTTGTAACATTTTTTGGGCAGTATCCTGTTTTCACATTTGATGCCTAATTATTAGTGATGAGGAAACGTTCTCGGATAAGGTGTTATCCACATGCTCGGGTGCAAACCAAGTGTCTTCGGCGTGCTTGAAAAATATGTTCATGAGACATGCAGCCGCGGGGAATCCAACATATTATTCGAGCACGCCGAAGACACTCGGTTACCCCCCGAGCATGCTGAGATAACACCTTATCCGAGCACATTCACTCATTACTGCTAATGAACAATTAGTCCTATTAACCCCTTCACATGCATAGAAAAACCCGTGATAATGCTGACAAGAACAAATGACTTGCAATGTACAACATGCATCACATATACAACATTGTGTGACAATTGTACAAAAAACAAAACATATGGAAAAGCATTATATATACAATATACAGGATATGTGCAAAGTGCAAGAGATAGTGTATTGTATTTTATTTTATTGTTCTTACAATATTTATATTATCCATAAACATTTATACCTCAATGTGACAAGCAATGGGGAAAAATGGGAACTTTCTGGTCTGAATCCATTCAGTCTTTCAACTACTCTGATGGAAAATATGGATAACTAATAATGGAGCACATTTTTTGTGCTGAAAAATCCCCCTTCAGCTTATCTTTGAGTGAGGGTCCCAGAATACGGAGGGGGAGTGGCAGCGGTGGGTCACAGGAGGCAGAAGCTGGCTGCTGCGGCTAAAGCCTGTGCCCGCTGCTAAAGGGAAATGTTCACTGAGCTCGCAGTGAATACTCATTTCTCTTTAATAGCGGGCACAGTAGTCACAGCCGACGGCTTCCAGCAGCGACCGGGCGATCACGTGTGCACGCTACTTAACGGAATGAATATTCACTCACTGCTAAGGCAGTGAATATTAATTTCTCTTTAGCAGCGAGCACACGTGATCGCCTCGCCGCTGCAGCTGCTGCTGGCATCAGAACAAGATGCTGCGAGGGAGCGCAGGGACTGTAAGTAGGATTTTTTATTTATTTTTTTTCATGGGGGCAATGTGTACCAGGATGGGGATGGGGGGGGGAGCAATCATATCAGGATGGGGGGCCGTGCATACCAGGATGGGGATGAGGGGGGGCGTGCAAACCAGGATGGGGGATGAGGATACCGGGGGGGGGGTTGTCCCGTGCGTACCAGTGTGAGGATGAGGGGGGGGGCGTGCGTACCGGGATGGGGGATATGGGGGGGTTCCCGTGCGTTCCGGGATGGGGGATATGGGGGGGTTCCCGTGCGTTCCGGGATGGGGGATATGGGGGGTCCCGTGCGTACCAGGTTGGGGGATATGGGGGGGGTCCCGTGCGTACCAGGATGGGGATGAGAAGGGGGCCGTGCGTACCAGGATGGGGATGAGAAGGGGGGCCGTGTGTACTCGAGTCAATAAGTTTTCCCAGTTTTTTGTGGTGAAATTAGGTGCCTCGGCTTATACTCGAGTATATACGGGATATACAGTGGGGCAAAAAAGTATTTAGTCAGTCAGCAATAGTGCAAGTTCCACCACTTAAAAAGATGAGAGGCGTCTGTAATTTACATCATAGGTAGACCTCAACTATGGGAGACAAACTGAGAAAAAAAAATCCTGAAAATCACATTGTCTGGTTTTTTTTCATTTTATTTGCATATTATGGTGGAAAATAAGTATTTGGTCAGAAACAAAATTTCATCTCAATACTTTGTGATATATCCTTTGTTGGCAATGACAGAGGTCAAACGTTTTCTGTAAGTCTTCACAAGGTTGCCACACACTGTTGATGGTATGTTGGCCCATTCCTCCATGCAGATCTCCTCTAGAGCAGTGATGTTTTTGGCTTTTCGCTTGGCAACACGGACTTTCAACTCCCTCCAAAGGTTTTCTATAGGGTTGAGATCTGGAGACTGGATAGGCCACTCCAGGACCTTGAAATGCTTCTTACGAAGCCACTCCTTCGCTGCCCTGGCGGTGTGCTTTGGATCATTGTCATGTTGAAAGACCCAGCCACGTTTCATCTTCAATGCCCTTGCTGATGGAAGGAGGTTTGCACTCAAAATCTCACGATACATGGCCCCATTCATTCTTTCATGTACCCGGATCAGTCGTCCTGGCCCCTTTGCAGAGAAACAGCCCCAAAGCATGATGTTTCCACCACCATGCTTTACAGTAGGTATGGTGTTTGATGGATGCAACTCAGTATTCTTTTTCCTCCAAACACGACAAGTTGTGTTTCTACCTAACAGTTCCAGTTTGGTTTCATCAGACCATAGGACATTCTCCCAAAACTCCTCTGGATCATCCAAATGCTCTCTAGCAAACTTCAGATGGGCCCAGACATGTACAGGCTTAAGCAGTGGGACACGTCTGGCACTGCAGGATCTGAGTCCATGGTGGCGTAGTGTGTTACTTATGGTAGGCCTTGTTACATTGGTCCCAGCTCTCTGCAGTTCATTCACTAGGTCCCCCCGCGTGGTTCTGGGATTTTTGCTCACCGTTCTTGTGATCATTCTGACCCCACGGGGTGGGATTTTGCGTGGAGCACCAGATCCATGGGAGATTATCAGTGGTCTTGTATGTCTTCCATTTTCTAATTATTGCTCCCACAGTTGATTTCTTCACTCCAAGCTGGTTGGCTATTGCAGATTCAGTCTTCCCAGCCTGGTGCAGGGCTACAATTTTGTTTCTGGTGTCCTTTGACAGCTCTTTGGTCTTCACCATAGTGGAGTTTGGAGTCAGACTGCTTGAGGGTGTGCACAGGTGTCTTTTTATACTGATAACAAGTTTAAACAGGTGCCATTACTACAGGTAATGAGTGGAGGAAAGAGGAGACTCTTAAAGAAGAAGTTACAGGTCTGTGAGAGCCAGAAATCTTGATTGCTTGTTTCTGACCAAATACTTATTTTCCACCATAATATACAAATAAAATGAAAAAAAAAACAGACAATGTGATTTTCTGGATTTTTTTTTCTCAGTTTGTCTCCCATAGTTGAGGTCTACCTATGATGTAAATTACAGACGCCTCTCATCTTTTTAAGTGGTGGAACTTGCACTATTGCTGACTGACTAAATACTTTTTTGCCCCACTGTACTTCTGCAATAGCAATGTAAAATACAATACACTGTATCTCTTGTATTTTGCATATGTCCTGTATATGGTATATATAATGCATTTCCTTTTTGTTTTGTCTTTTTGTACAATTATCGCACAATGTTGTGTGTGTATATAGGGCATCTTTTGTATTTTGCTTTGTATATTTATCTGTTTTATTGTAGGTGTTTCATACATTTTGTGTATTTTGTACATTATGTCGCTTGTTGTCAGTCGTGGGTTTTGTTTTCTGTGCATGTGAAGGAGTTAATATGATTGATAATTAGGCATTAAATGTGAAAACCGGATTCCTCCCTATTGTATGGGAACATGAGTTAGGATTTCACTACCTGAAACGCGTTGTTTCTATCACTATGGCATTTTAAATTCATTGACTGAAGTGTTTCTATTTACACCCATAAAGAATAGTTTTGTATTTCCGTGGAGCTGGATTTTTCTTTCCCTGCAAAGTGACACTGACAAGAAGCCTGTGTCATTGAGGACGGCTGATGGCAACTTTTCTTAGTTGGTGCTGGTCACCGTATAATGCGCTGGGCTTACATACACGGACTGTATCACACGCTGGAATTAGATACACAGCTCAGTGTAATGTATCACCCAGGATGGGATTAGATACGCAGAGTATAATGATAGCGCTGTGTAAGCAATGCATAGTGTTTGTAATGTGTGACACCACTCCGTCCACTTCTATGGGAGCAGTAGTATAATGTGATCCTGCTTCACCCTCTTCTATGGGAGCAGTGGTGTAATGTGATCCTGCTTCATCCACTTCTATGGGAGCAGCGGTGTAATATGTGACACCTCTCTGTTCACATCTATGAGAGCAGTAGTATAATGTGACACCGCTCTGTCCACTTCTTTGGGAGCAGTAGTATAATGTGACACCGCTCTGTCCACTTCTTTGGAAGCAGTAGTATAATGTGACACCGCTCTGTCCACTTCTTTGGAAGCAGTAGTATAATGTGACACCGCTCTGTCCACTTCTTTGGAAGCAGTAGTATAATGTGACACCGCTCTGTCCACTTCTTTGGAAGCAGTAGTATAATGTGACACCGCTCTGTCCACTTCTTTGGAAGCAGTAGTATAATGTGACACCGCTCTGTCCACTTCTTTGGAAGCAGTAGTATAATGTGACACCGCTCTGTCCACTTCTTTGGAAGCAGTAGTATAATGTGACACCGCTCTGTCCACTTCTTTGGAAGCAGTAGTATAATGTGACACCGCTCTGTCCACTTCTTTGGAAGCAGTAGTATAATGTGACACCGCTCTGTCCACTTCTTTGGAAGCAGTAGTATAATGTGACACCGCTCTGTCCACTTCTTTGGAAGCAGTAGTATAATGTGACACCGCTCTGTCCACTTCTTTGGGAGCAGTAGTATAATGTGACAACGCTCTGTCCACTTCTTTGGAAGCAGTAGTATAATGTGACACCGCTCTGTCCACTTCTTTGGGAGCAGTAGTATAATGTGACCCCACTCCATCCATTTTTATGGGAGCAGTGGCGTAAGGTTTGACCCTGCTTGGTCCACTTCTATGGAAGCAGTGGTGTAATGTGTTATCCTGCTCCGTCCACTTCTAAGGGAATAAAGGAGTGGTGGAAAAATCCACTGAAAAATGACCAAAGATCCAAATATTAAAATTGTGCATCTTTATTGAACAATTATGCAGGGAAAGACAATAACAGTGCCGAAATGTGCATAGAACGGACAAACCTGCGTCAAAAATGGGAAGAAGACGCTAAGATCCCCCAGATCCAAATGAGTATTACATGGCACAATGACAGGGTGGACTCATAAAAATCATTTAGCCCCAGCATAACAAGATCAATACTGTTATAACACTACAAGGGGTTAAGAGAAAATGCTGTCCTGTACAAATCATAAAGGCCATACACAACTGGCCAGGGTTGAAGGACGAGCATCCGAAACGCGCGTCGGGGCAGACGCGCAGACCCCTAGGACCCCCACCGCACCACTCATTGGAGGTAATGTCCCCTTAATCATTGGGCACTTTATTGAGATATGTAGTGCATGATAGGTATTGATCCTGACGAATCATCAGCAAATGTGACCCTGGCCGGTTGTGTATGGCCTAGTGGTGAAAATTACGAAGGCCATATTTTGTTTCCAACTTAAGTGGAGTGCTCTATAAACCCCAAAAGCATCTTTTTAAGCCAAATCTGCTAAAGGACACGATTCCACGAACTATTAACTTAGAACACATTGACATTAAGGAAGCACCCCCCCCCCCCCCCGTATTCCTGTCATTCTTCGTTTAATTTTATCTTGTACCCCAGAACGTGGTTGGCATATTGTTATGTAACCTCTCTTTTTGCCACTGATTGTGTGTACTCCCTTTTTATTCTGCCAATTGTTCTGAAATGTTCATTTCCTTTGATCTTGTGCGTGTCGTATCTTTATTACTATAAGGATCATTATTATAGTGGTTAATCACTTAAGTCGAGCTGACATCTGTCACTGCAGGCCGCTTATTGATCTTTGGTTTTATCTGAGGGATGTGGGGACTGATAATAACGCCTTAGTACAGGTGCATTTAGTATTATTCGTTTTTGATAAGCTCAATGGATTATACAATCATCTCAGAGTCCGTTTGAAGGTTCTATGTAACCTGGGAACAGGAAAGAATCGGAGCACATGAAAACACCTGGTTTAATACCTGTTCAGCAAAGCGTCCATTTTCAATATAAATGTCCATGATTTGTATATCTTCATAATCAAATATCAAATACATATCCTTAACAACGGAAGTAGTGGGGAATATGTGACACCACTCCATCCACTTCTATGGGAGCAGTGAAGTAATGTGACACCCCTCCATCCACTTTTATGATGATGGTGGTGTAATGTGACCCCCCCGCTCCATCCACTTCTATGGGAGCAGTAGTATAATGTGTGGCACCACTCCATCCACTTTTATGTAAGTAGTTGGGGAATCTGTGACACCACTCCATCCACTTCTATGGAAGTAGTAGGGGAATCTTTGACACCACTCCATCCACTTCTATGGAAGTAGTGGGGGAATCTTTGACACCACTCCATCCACTTCTATGGGAGCAGTGGAGTAATGTGACACCCCTCCATCCACTTTTATGATAGTGGTGGTGTAATGTAACCTGTCATGAACTCATTTTCTGCTCCACCAGTTGAGTTCCCCTTCCGTTCTCCCTCTGGTGGTGACAGGAGGTAGTGCGGTTGGTTTAAGTGGTAGTGATCTGCCACCTGATGAGGAAGATAACGATTGGATCTCTGGAGTATCAGACTTGGATATAAGACAGCCGACGCCCTATCCGGGTGCTGGTGATTCAGTCTGCTTCTCAGGTCCTGGACTTCAGCTCTCTTCCAGTCTTCTCAAGTTAAGTTTGTTTTTTGCTAATGTTCACCTTTGCGCTTGTTGGTCAATTCAGTTTGTTGTGTAATCGGCCTGCCCCTGCTGGGGCTATGCTGAAATTCCACTCCTATTAATCAGTATTTTCCAATCTGCTTTTTGTCCCTTATTGGATTGGCCTCTTTTTGCTCTGTCTCAGAATATTTCAGAGTGCTGATATAGGTTTAGAAGTCTAGTGACTTCAGGGTTAATTTTACTATTAGAAGTGTTGGACAATATTTTTGTAGGTTGTTTTTGGCAGATTGCAGACAGTATCTTTCCTTTTCTGTCCTTTTTAGTTAGCCGGGCCCCATCGTTTGCTCAGCCTATTTTCCTGCCTTTGTTTGTATTTTCATCTTGTTTCACCGTCAATACATGTGGGGGGCTGTCTTTCCTTTGGGGTCTGCTCTGGGGCAGTTAGTTTTCCTCTTTTCCTGCTTTAGGCTCATGTAGTTCTCCGGTTGTGACGAGGCATCTAGGACCACCGTAGGAACGCTCCACGACTGCTGCTAGTTGTGCGGGTAAGATCAGGGATCTGCAATCTGCATAGTTACCAACTTCTCTGGTTTTCTGAGACTTAGCTTGTTGTCTTGTTTTTCCTCCTCGGTTTCCCATTCATAACAGAATCACCAGCCATACCGCAGATTCTAGGGTACTCAAAAGCAGGAAAGAACTGTTAGAAGAAGAAAAAAAATGTCAGAATTTTTTTTTAATTTTTTTTATGTATCTTTTCCTCTTCTTTTTTTTTTCTGGGGCCGTAGGAGGATTTTTTTTTTCCTAATGGAGATTAAGCAACTGTCTGATCTTGTGAAGTACTTGCTGCTGAAGTACAGGGAATTTCCACCTACCTTATTCAGTCACATGCTGCTGAACCCAAGATTCCTACTCCTGATGTGTTTTCTGGGGATCTGTCTAAATTTCTGAATTTTAAGAATAATTGTAAATTATTTCTTGCTTTGAAGCCTAACTCATCGGGGAGCTCTGTGCAGCAGGTTAAAATTGTCATCTCCTTGCTGCGCGGCAATCCCCAAGATTGGGCTTTTTCTCTTGACACCTGAAAATCCTATTCTGACTAATGTATCTGCATTTTTTCAGGCCTTGGGGTTGTTGTATGATGAACCTAATGCCGTTGATCAAGCTGAGAGAACCCTGTTGGCATTAAACCAGAGTCAGGATCCTGCAGAGTTGTACTGTCAAAAATTCTGAAAGTGGGCGGTCCTTACTACATGGAATGAAAGTGCATTGTCAGCTCTCTTTCGGAAAGGTTTGTCAGAGACCGTAAAAGATGTTATGGTGGGATTTCCTGTTCCCTCTGGTCTTGACGATTCTATGTCATTAGCCATTCAAGTTGATCGGCGTTTACGTGAACGTAAAACTACACGGGAGGCGCTGCCACCTTTTGAACAAATGTCTGAACCTATGCAATGTGATGGGGTTTTGTCTAGGGCGCAACGTCGGGAGTTTAGAAGGCGTAATAAGCTGTGTTTTTTTCTGTGGAGATGCCTCTCATACTATTTCTGTCTGCCCTAAACGAGAGAAACGTTTTGCACACACATTTGCTGTGGGCAGTATACAACCTAAGTTCCTTTTGGCAATTACTCTGATCTGCTCCTTGTCCACATTTTCCACTAAGGCTTTTGTGGATTCAGGAGCAGCTCTGAATCTGATGGATTTGGACTTTGCTAAACGTTGTGGTTTGTCCTTGATGCCTCTGCAGACGCCCATTCCTTTGAGGGATTTTGATGCCACTCCTTTGGCGGAGAATAAACCTCAGTTTTGGACCCAGGTGATAATGCGAGTTGCCCCAGACCACCAAGAAAATTGTACATTTTTGGTGCTGCATAATTTCCATGATACTATTGTTCTGGGTTTTCCTTGGTTGCAAACTCATAACGCAGTTTTGGATTGGAAATCTGTGTCTGTGGTGATTTGGGGTTGTCAGTGTGTTCTTAGGGACGCTCCTGTTTTCTCCACCTCTCCTCCGTCTCATGATATTCCTGATTATCTGGCTGATTTCTCTGATGTATTTAGTGAGAGTAAATCTGCGTCTTTGCCTCCTCATAGGAGTTATGACTGTGCAATTGAGTTGATGCCTGGGTATAAATTTCCCAAGGGTCGGCTTTTCAACTTATCTGTACCCGAACATGATGCTATGCGATCCTATATTAAGGAGGCGTTTGAGAAGGGTCATATTAGACCATCCTCGTCACCGTTAGGCGCTGGGTCTTTTTTTGTGGCCAAGAAAGATGGTTCATTAAGACCGTGTATTGATTATCGTTCCCTTAACAAGATGACGGTTAAATATCAGTATCCGTTACCTCTGATGTCTGATTTATTCTCCAGAGTTAAGAGTGCCTGCTGGTTTACTAAGCTTGACCTCAGGGGGGCATATAATCTTATTCGCATCAAGCACGGGGATGAATGGAAGACGGCGTTTAATACTCCGGAGGGACATTTTGAGTACCTGGTGATGCCTTTTGGGCTCTCTAATGCCCCTTCTGTCTTCCAATCCTTTATGAATGATATTTTCCGAGACTTTGTGGATAAGTTTTTGATCATCTATCTGGATGATATTTTGATCTTTTCTAGTGATTGGGATTCCCATGTGGAACATGTCCGGACTGTGTTCTGGATTTTGAGGGAGAATTCCCTGTTTGTTAAGGGATCGAAATGCCTCTTTGGTGTACAGAGGATTTCATTTTTGGGATTTATCTTGTCTCCATCGACTATTGAAATGGACCCGGCCAAGGTACAGGCCATTTATGATTGGGTCCAGCCTACTTCTTTGAAGGCTGTCCAGAAGTTTTTGGGTTTTCTAATCTCTATCGTAAATTTATAGGTAATTTTTCTAGTATTGTCAAACCACTGACTGATCTGACCAAGAAGGGAGCTGATGTGCTGAATTGGTCTCCTGAGGCTGTCTCAGCATTTCAGGAGCTTAAGCGGAGATTTACTTCAGCTCCAGTTTTACGGCAACCTGATGTCTCACTTCCATTTCAAGTGGAGGTGGACGCTTCTGAGATTGGTGCAGGAGCTGTGTTGTCCCCAAAAGACCCTGTGACTTCTAAGATGAATCCCTGTGCCTTCTTTTCTCCAAAGTTTTCCCCATCTGAACGCAACTATGACGTGGGGAATCGGGAATTGTTGGCCATGAAATGGGCATTTGAGGAGTGGAGACATTGGTTGGAGGGAGCTAGACATCAATTTGTGGTCCTCACCGATCACAAGAATGTGATTTATCTAGAGTCGGCCAAACGCTTGAATCCTAGACAGGCTAGATGGACCTTGTTTTTCACGCGTTTTAATTTTGTGGTCTCTTTTCTTCCGGGCACTAAGAATGTTAAGGCAGACGCCCTTTCCAGGAGTTTCTTTGCTGATTCTCTTAATGTGACCGAGCCTACTACTATCCTAGGTGAGGGGGTAGTTCTTTCTGCCATTTCACCCGATTTGAGACGTGCCCTAGAGGAATTTCAGGAGGATAGGCCTGAGCGTTGCCCTATGGGAAGATTGTATGTTCCTGACCAGTGGAGAAAGAGAGTGATGTCTGAAGTCCATTGCTCCGCATTGGCTGGTCATCCGGGTATTTTTGGTACCAGAGATTTGGTGATTCGGTCGTTTTGGTGGCCTGCCTTATCTCGTGATGTCAGGAATTTTGTACAGTCCTGTGGGACTTGCTCTCGGTATAAACCCTGTTCTCGTTCTAGTGGGTTGCTGGTGCCCAAGAGGCCATGGAACCATAGCTCAATGGATTTTATTTCTGATCTTCCTGTCTCTCAGAGAATGACTTATCTGGGTGATTTGTGATAGATTTTCGAAGATGGTCCATCTTGTACCACTCCCAAAGTTGCCATCTTCCGCTGAGTTGGTGCCCTTGTTTTTACAACAGGTGGTTCGGTTACAAGGGAATTCCTGAGAACACTGTGTCCGATAGAGGGGTCCAGTTTGTTTCCAGATTCTGGAAAGCCTTTTGTTCCAATCTGGGTATTCAGTTATCCTTCTCCTCTTCGTTTCATCCCCAGACCAATGGGCAGACTGAGAGAACAAACCAGACCCTGGAGTCTTATTTAAGATGTTTTATATCTGCTGATCAAGATGATTGGGTCTCATTTTTGCCCTTGGCCGAATTTGCGCTTAACAATAGAGCTAGTTCTGCCACTCTGATGTCACCCTTTTTCTGTAATTTTGGGTTTCATCCTCGGTTCTCTTCAGGGCAAGTGGAATCTTCATCCTGCCCAGGTGTGGACACTGTGGTTGTGAGAATGCAGCAGATATGGGATCAAGTGGTGGATAAGTTGTCACTCTCTCAGGAAAAGGCCCAGCGTTTTTCCAACCGGCGTAGGACCATCGGTCCCCGGTTTAAAGTGGGTGATATGGTTTGGCTGTCGTCCAAGAATATTCCTGTGAAGGTTGCATCTCCAAAATTTAAGCCAAGATTTATTGGACCTTATAAGATTTTGGAGATTCTTAATCCTGTTTCTTTTCGATTGGCTCTTCCAGTTACGTTCAAAATCCATAACGTATTTCACAAGTCACTGTTAAAGAGGTTTGTTGAGCCAGTAGTTCCTGTGGCGGCACCTCCTGATCCTGTATTGGTTAAAGGCAATGTGGAATATGAGGTAGAGAAAATATTGGATTCTTGTTTGGTTAGACGGAGACTCCAGTATTTGGTCAAATGGAAGAGTTATGGCCAGAAGGATAATTCTTGGGTCTCTGCCTCTGATATTCATGCCAATAAATTGGTTCGTGCTTTTCACCGGGCCCATCCTGATCGGCCTGGTGGCATGGATGAGGGTTCGGTGACCCCTCCTCAAGGGGAGGGTACTGTCATGAACTCATTTTCTGCTCCACCAGTTGAGAGTTCCCCTTCCGTTCTCCCTCTGGTGGTGACAGGAGGTAGTGCTGTTGGTTTAAGTGGTAGTGATCTGCCACCTGATGAGGAAGATAACGATTGGATCTCTGGAGTATCAGACTGGATATAAGACAGCGGACGCCCTATCCGGGTGCTGGTGATTCAGTCTGCTTCTCAGGTCTTGGACTTCAGCTCTCTTCCAGTCTTCTCAAGTTAAGTTTGTTTTTTGCTAATGTTCACCCTTGCGCTTGTTGGTCAATTCAGTTTTTTGTGTAATCAGCCTGCCCCTGCTGGGGCTATGCTGAAATTCCACTCCTATTAATCAGTATTTTCCAATCTGCTTTTTGTCCCTTATTAGATTGGCCTCTTTTTTGCTCTCTCAGAATATTTCAGAGTGCTAATATAGGTTTAGAAGTCTAGTGACTTCAGGGTTAATTTTTCTATCAGAAGTGTTGGACAATATGTTTGTAGGTTGTTTTTGGCAGATTGCAGACAGTGTCTTTCCTTTTCTGTCCTTTTTAGTCATCCGGGACCCATCGTTTGCTCAGCCTATTTTCCTGCCTTTGTTTGTATTTTCATCTTGTTTCACCATCAATACATGTGGGGCGCTGTCTTTCCTTTGGGGTCTGCTCTGGGGCAGTTAGTTTTCCTCTTTTCCTGCTTTAGGCTTATGTAGTTCTCCGGTTGTGACGAGGCGTCTAGGACCAACGTAGGAACGCTCACGACTGCTGCTAGTTGTGCGGTTAAGATCAGGGATCTGCAATCTGCATAGTTACCAACTTCTCTGGTTTTCTGAGACTTAGCTTGTTGTCTTGTTTTTCCTCCTCGGTTTCCCATTCATAGCAGTGACCCCTGCTCCATCCACTTCTATGGGAGCAGTAGTATGTGTGACACCACTCCATCCACTTCTATGGAAGTAATGTGGGAATATGTGACACCACTCCATCCACTTCTATCTGTGCAGTGGAGTAATGTGACACCCCTCCATCCACTTTTATGATAGTGGTGGTGTAATGTGACCCCCGCTCCATCCACTTCTATGGGAGCAGTAGTATGTGTGACACCACTCCATCCACTTCTATGGAAATAGTGGGGGAATCTGTGACACCACTCCATCCACTTCTATGGAAGTAGTGGGGTAATCTGTGACACCACTCCATCCACTTCTATGGGAGCAGCAGAGTAATGTTAACTGCCCCCCGCTCCGTCCACTTCTATGGGAGCGGTGGAGTGATATGTGACATCGTTGTCAGAGACTGTTTCTTGCCTCAGGTAGTATGGATCGGCTCAGGCACCCATGCTATGAAGACACACACCAGGTAGTGGAAGTCTCCTTTATTATTGGGTATGATCATCTCTTATAGGATTTTGATCAAAGAAACATTGTACAAATGTATTTGGGAGTGATCTCATCCAAACAATTGCTGGATATGAAGGATGATGTGTGAGGAATGCAACCGTCAAATAAGTCAACGGAAACCCAGTAAAGTTCGTCCTTGATAGAATTCTAGTAAAAACCACAGAAATTAAACAATAAGGAATGTTCATGTGGACACAGATGATGACCAAGTTGAAGGATAATAGGGTATGTTATATTTTACAGAACTGATTTTAACCCCCTCCATTCACGCCTATGGGAGCAGTGGTGTAATGTGTGACACCGCTACGTCCACTTCTTTGGGAGCAGTAGTATAATGTGACCCCGTTCCATCCATTTCTATGGGAGCAGTGTCGTAAGATTTGACCCCGCTTCATCCACTTCTTTGGGAGCAGTGGTGTAATGTGTAATTTTGCTCTATCCACTTCTATGGGAATAGTGGTGTAATGTGTATCTTCGTGCCGTCCACTTCCATGGGAGCAGTAGAGTAATGTGTGACACCGCTCCATGTACTTCTATGGCAGCAGCAGAGTAATGTGTGACCCTGCTCCGTCCACTTCTATGGGAGCAGTGGAGTAATGTCTGACACCACTCCTTCCACTTCTGTGGGAGCAGTGGTGTAATGTATAATCCTGCTTTGTCCACTTCTGTGGTAGCAGTGGTGTAATGTGTGACCCTGCTCCGTCAACTTCTGTGGGAGCAGTGGTGTAATGTGTATTCCCGCTTTGTCCACTTCTATGGGAGTAGTGGTGTAATGTGTGATCCTTCTCCGTCCACTTCTGTGGTAGCAGTGGTGTAATGTGTGACCCTGCTCCGTCCACTTCTATGGGAGCAGTGGTGTAATGTGTAGTCCCGCTTTGTCCACTTCTATGGTAGCAGTGGTGTAATGTGTGACCCTGCTCCGTCCACTTCTATGGCAGCAGTGGTGTAATGTGTGATCCTGCTCCGCCCACTTCTATGGGAGCAGTGGTGTAATGTGTATCTTTGCGCCGTCCACTTATATGGGAGCAGTGGAGTAGTGTGTGACACCGCTCCATCCACTTCTATGGCAGCAGCAGAGTAATGTGTGACCCCCGCTCCGTTCACTTCTATGGGAGCAGTGGTGTAATGTGTAATCCCGCTTTGTCCACTTCTATGGTAGCAGTGGTGTAATGTGTGACCCTGCTCCGTCCACTTCTATGGTAGCAGTGGTGTAATGTGTGATCCTGCTCCGCCCACTTCTATGGGAGCAGTGGTGTAATGTGTATCTTCGCGCCGTCCACTTATATGGGAGCAGTGGAGTAGTGTGTGACACCGCTCCATCCACTTCTATGGCAGCAGCAATGTGTGACCCCCCGCTCCGTTCACTTCTATGGGAGCAGTGGTGTAATGTGTAATCCCACTTTGTCCACTTCTATGGTAGCAGCAGAGTAATGTGTGACCCCGCTCCGTTCACTTCTATGGTAGCAGTGGTGTAATGTGTGCCCCGCTCCGTTCTTTTCTATGGGAGCAGTGGTGTAATGCGATGGGCACATCACTTATGATTGCCATTAAATGCATGGTCTTCTATGGCAATGTATGCTTTCTTCAGAGACTTACACAGATATAGCAGAGCTCCGTGATCAGAGCACAGCAGCCTGAGTATCGGGGCTTGCTCACACTGGTGTATAACATGGCCGAGTAGCACTGGGTCCAATCTTACACTATGGAGCAGTACAGATCTATCATTTTATTTATTTTTATTATTTTTCTCTCAGGCCAATTTGGCATGAGAGAATAATTGCAGCATGCTGAGAGTGCCTCCGATATTTGGACCACGCGATCCCATAGTCTATGGGTGCGCCTAAAACATCAGACTGCATTCAGATGTCATCCGAGTGCAGTCTGATTACCACGGACTCAGAGACAATGGAGAAATTAAGTTCTCCATCTTGTCCACACCTGGGATGCGATTCTTTCATGTGAGAGAATCTGATCACATTAAGCTGACAGAGTTTGAGCAGTGTGTCATTAGCATAATCTGCCCAATTCTCTCATAACACCCCAGTGTGAGCGAGCCCTTACTCTGCAGTTCTCTGAACACTGGGGTGGGGAGCGGTGATCAGCAGCCTGGTGTTGTACTAACGTCAGGCTGTGAACACCGCTGACTGCCACTGACACTCATCTCCGACCTCCGCATCCCGGCACCTCCTGTCACAGTTGTGTCTAGATTGGAGTGGCTCCTGTGAGGGCCTCCTTCCAGCAGCTCCACTCTAGATGGCTCACCAGTGAGGTGACTAGAATGGAGTTGTTGTAGTGAGGATCGCACCCAAGCCTCCACTCTAGACAGTCGAGTGCCGAGGTGACTGGAGCTGCTGGAGCTAGGACATCTCTGGAGGTCTGGATTTGGAATGATAATTCAAATCAAAGTGGAAAATCAAACTACAGGCTGGTATCTGCTCCATGCTCTGGACACTGTGTTAACAGTCGCAGCTACCCTTCTTGCCACAACTTGCATTGATGTGTCATCCTGGATGAGCTGCACTACCTGAGCAATGTCTGTGGGGTGTAGACATCTCCTCTTTCTACTGTGCTATACCTCTAGGCGTGAGAGCAATGACAAAATTCAATTGTGACCAAAATAACAGGCAAAAGTATGATAACAGAGAAATGGTCTGTGGTCACCTCCTGCAGAGGGGTTGTCTTGGTAATTGCCTATCATGTCTGTTCCATATGCAAAACAGCAGGAGAAAATGCTTCGCAACTGGACAGGTTGATTTCACAGAAGTGTGATTGGCTTGGAGTTACATCGTGTTGCTTAAGTGTCCCCTTTATTTTTTCTTCAGTGTATATATGTATATACGGTGCGTGTGTGTATATGTGTGTGTGTGTGTGTATATGTGTGTGTGTGTATATATATATATATATATATATATATATATATATATATATATATATATATATATATATATATATATATATATGAACCAGTTTTATAAATGTAATGATTTCATGGCTTTTCAATGCTTTATTGGGTTATTGCTAAAGTTTTTAATATAGTAGACATCAAAAATTGTACATGAATTAATGTTTATTGCTTTTATATTTATTTCTATGTAGCCAACAAATTCTGTAAAATTCAGTTTTTTGATTCTGATTAATAAAGCTTGCAGTTTTCTTATTGCGTTTTGTAATATAAAACATTTACACACAGCCCTGATTGTTCAATTTTAATAGAATTCGACTTTTGCCGTATCTACACAAGTCTCGGCCATCACCACCTTTTCAAAGAATATGCAGAGGGGCGTGAAAAAGCGCAGCCGACAGTCCTCGTAATTTACAGCACAAAAGTGACAAATTATGACACAATTGTATGGAGTTACTGGAGCAAGCGTCTGTCATTTATGCCACTTTCGTGATGTAAACTATGATGATTCTGCCGTATTGGTTATGCCCACCGAAAAAGCTCCGCGCCCTCTTCAGAATGGTGGTGCTGAGACTTGCGTAAACACAGGAAAAGTTGAATTCCATCAAAGCTGAACAATCGTGGCTGTCATTTTTTTCATCCGAAAAGCGATAATAAAAATGTCAAAACCCTTCCCCACACAGCCCCAGAGCGTGCATCATCATCCCCTTCCCCACACAGCCCCAGAGCGTGCATCATCATCCCCTTCCCCACACAGCCCCACCGCGTGCATCATCATCCCCTTCCCCACATAGCCCCACCGCGTGCATCATCATCCCCTTCCCCACACAGCCCCACAGCGTGCATCATCATCCCCTTCCCCACACAGCCCCACAGCGTGCATCATCATCCCCTTCCCCACACAGCCCCACAGCGTACATCATCATCCCCTTCCCCACACAGCCCCAGAGCGTGCATCATCATCCCCTTCCCCACACAGCCCCACAGCGTGCATCATCATCCCCTTCCCCACACAGCCCCACAGCGTGCATCATCATCCCCTTCCCCACACAGCCCCACAGCGTGCATCATCATCCCCTTCCCCACACAGCCCCACAGCGTGCATCATCATCCCCTTCCCCACACAGCCCCACAGCGTGCATCATCATCCCCTTCCCCACACAGCCCCACAGCGTGCATCATCATCCCCTTCCCCACACAGCCCCACAGCGTGCATCATCATCCCCTTCCCCACACAGCCCCACAGCGTGCATCATCATCCCCTTCCCCACACAGCCCCACAGCGTGCATCATCATCCCCTTCCCCACACAGCCCCACAGCGTGCATCATCATCCCCTTCCCCACACAGCCCCACAGCGTGCATCATCATCCCCTTCCCCACACAGCCCCACAGCGTGCATCATCATCCCCTTCCCCACACAGCCCCACAGCGTGCATCATCATCCCCTTCCCCACACAGCCCCACAGCGTGCATCATCATCCCCTTCCCCACACAGCCCCTCACTGGAAGCACAATCCTTTCTTTTTATCCTCTTCTGCGTTCACCTTTCCGCTTTCCATTGTTCCCGGCACGAGCATTGTACCATGAGAGGTGGGTATGGACAATGTAACGGGCACAGACTGCTTCTTCATCTTTTCCTCCATCCTTTCATTATCCTGCTTCACTATATACTGGAGCACCGGCAGCATCTGCTGTATCGGCACAACCACACATTCTGGACGGATCTTTAATAGTTTTCTTCTCAGATCTTCACGCAAACCATTATAGAAGCAGGTTCTCAGTATGCGAACATCCCTGCCCTTGGGATTGTGTAGATCAAAGTCCTGATCCCGAGCTAGACTGACGCATCTGTCATAATACTCCATGACCGTCTCATCACTTTCCTGATGAACCTCAAATAGCGTAAAAGGCAATTCACCCGCAATTTTTCTAGCCAGTGTCCGAAGGCGATTTATGAACTGCTGGCCAGATTTCTTGGTCTTTCGGTCTTCTACATCTGGCACCTCCTCTCCCCACATGTTCACTTTCTGCACCTCATGAACAAATTCATCGCCAGCCGCTACGCGGCACAAAAAAGCCAAGTCACTCCAGGTGGCGCTGTACACCTGGAATATGATGTTCACCTGTTTATAAAATTTGACCGGACTCTCGTAGGGGTCCGGCAGATCTTTTAACATGGTCATCTGCTCGGATTGACTCCATGGAAGATCCCAGATTATCAGTGCCCCACGTTCGTCACGCCGTATTGGGTGGAGCTGTGTTGTCTCCTGTGTTAGAGAGCTGAACTTTTGAGTATATCTTGGAGAAGAAATATGACTAAATTCCACCTCGGTATCCTGATGTGACATTGTAGATATCTTGGCGGCACTTGGCAGAGCGAAGTACAATGGACACATGATTGGGAAATAACGGGTGTCGCTGATATCACTGAACTTCTGCAGCCAAGTATTCTAGATAGTTTGTCCTGTACCAGCAATTAGCTTCTGATCCAAAGCGCCTTCTTTTCTGAGCAGCAATCGAGGAAAATAGTTCTCTCTTGACTCTTTGTCACCGTGTAGATTGAGGTCTTCACTTCCCACCATCAAGGAGACGGCACAACGAAAAGTTCAATCAGTTCGGCAGTAAACCCTGAGATCCGATTCCTCACCGGCAATCACTCGAACATGTAGATTATTTTCCTGTTTTCAAAAAGCAGATCAGTATAAGCAACCGAACCTATCAGTGCAGCGAGCATGTATATCTTAGTCCCCCACCCCATCTTCCGTCCCTGTCTCTCTCCAACAAAGAAGAAGCAGCGAGTCAATGGCTCACTTACCCGGGTTTGCGTTTCCTTGGTGGTGAAAACCTTCTCGCTCTGTTCAGTCCCAATTGAGGCAGATATTTAGTATCTCAAGAGGGTCCTCCAAATGACTGATAAAGTTGTAGTTCGACTAGGCTTTATGGCCAGAGACAAATACAGATCAGAGCAGGTTTGACTCCTGTTGAAGCCTGAAGAAGCTCGGCCCCCTACCGTCTGTATTGTAATCAGAAATGTGTTCTACAGCTTGTAGGAACATCTGGTTATCAACCCCCGCCCTTCACTTCCCAAGCCACTCTGGATGCAGGCCAAACAGCCAAAGTTCATACTGCAGGAAAACCAGTTAACCCTTAACGTCTATAATATAAATGCATTGGGAATAATCAAAATCATAAACTATATATCTTGTGTTTTCATGCAACCCTCAAGATTTTTCCTCCCTGCCCTCGATATTTCCTCCCTGCCCTCACAATTTTTCCTCCAAAGTTTTTTTTTTTTTTTTTTTTCTCCTCCTCCTCCTCCTCCTCCGTCTCCGTCTCCGTAAAATAAATGTGGTTGCCTTGCAGATGATCGGCTTGTTGTCTGACAGAAGTCTCGGACCCCTGGCTGCAGACATGTTCTCTCTTCTGGTCTCCAATTCCCCAGATATCCTTAACAAAGCGTGTCACGCCGACATCCGCATCATGTTCCGCCAGAGATTCTTCACCGAGAACGTTCCCAAACTGGTGCAAGGTTTCCATGCTGCTAGCGGAGGTAACGCGCGCGCCGTGCTTCAGGTTATATGCTAGCGGAGGTAACGCACGCGCGCCGTGCGTCAGGTTATGTGTGCGCGATGAATGGATTCACTTTCTGTAAATTCTGTTTCATACAGACGACAAGCCCAATTACCTTAAAGCCTTGTCCCACGTGCTGAACTGTCTGCCAAAGCAAGTTCTCATGACGGAGCTCCCATCGGTAAGGAGATCGCAGCCAAATGATGGTTTTGGGTTTTTTTTGCGGGACACATTGTATTATTTGATACCATTCATTTTACCGCATAATGTCCTGAAACACGGGGAACGTAAAACTCCAAATGCGGTAAAATTCTGAAGAAAAAAAACCTAAAAACTATTCCACCATTTTTATAGTGTTCGTTCTGCGGTGAAAATGACCTGGCATCATGGTTCTCTAGATAAATTTTTATATTAGTGGAAATAATACTGAACTGCTGCTTTTTTCATTTTCTATCAATGAAAGTTTTTTTTCAATTTTTGCAGCACCCAAGCTTCAGTTTTAATTCCTACCATTTTGGGCTGCATAGTTTTAATTGCTTCAGACTGCAATTTTGCCATTTTTTTTTCCTTTACATTATTTACTGTAATGGTTAATTCAAGGCCGCTAGACGGGAGTCCTGCAACATGCCTCCTACCTGCCGGCATTCGCTGCTCCACTTAGCCGGCCTTGTGCTATGTGATCATTTGCAGCGTGACGTGCACACATTGCACCAGGCCGGACCATCAGAAAAGGCTCTTATTTGCCTAATAGTCAGTTCCTGTATGTGTTGCGGCTGTCGAAACAGCTGCTAGATGTGCAGGTGTGGGGACTCGAACATATTATTCGAGCATGCTGAAGACACTCGGGTAGCACCCGAGCATGCTCAGATAACACCTTATCCGAGCACGCTCACTCATCACTAGTAAACAGTTGGTGCTGTATATGGAGCGGGCTCAGCTCCTGAGCCCGCTGTACACACCTGCACCCAACATAAGACATACTGTTATGTTACTGACGCAGCCACACGACCTCTGTGACCGCTCCTGCACTGATCATAGATTGATGCTAAGGTCAGAAAATGAGTGTAAACTTCTATAAAACGCTGTAATATTCGCCCCACTTTCCATTGTTCTCTGGCTCCTGTGTAGCTGACCTCGCTGCTGCTCGAGGCTTTGTCCTGCCCCGACGACGTCGTCCAGCTATCGACACTGACCTGTCTGGAGCCGCTGCTGCTGGATGCTGCCGAAATCCTCAGAGTGCACATAGACACCTTCATCTCCAAGCTCCTGCGCTTGACGTCCAGCCCCAGCATGGTAGGCCGGCTTCACCAATGCCGCACATTATCATTCAAATAGTTGCATCTTCAAGAGCCAAATTAGCTGTGTCCTTAGTGTTAAAGGGGTAATTTGGGGGACTTTTTTGTTTTTTAACCCCCGCCTCCTAAAAAAAAAATGTTTGCAAATCTGTCTCATTAAAAATTTTGACTTTACAGGCCTGGTTTCCCTACACTTTGTCTTTTTTTTGCGCTCCTCTTATGACCACAGTTGACGTCAAAGTTCAGACACTCCCCATCAGACCTTCTAAGCGAGCTCACTGATGGATTCTCAGATAACTCCGTCTGCATTCTGGATTAGATAATGCAACACGGAGGCTATAGAAGGCAAACTGGGCACAATATTTAATATTTAATGAAACCCAATTGCAAAAAATGATTTTTAGCCTCAAACACATGCACTTAGGTGAAAAAAAAAAAAAAAAAAAAAAAGGTGGCCGCCCCATAAATGCACAGTATGTTATGTTACCGTAGATGTGTCCTCCATTGTTGGCGTTCTTACCACTATCCCTTGTCTTGATACTTTCCTGCACCATAATTACTCACGATGTTAGTCTTTCGCTATGTAGAGAGACCCCTAATCTTGTGTGTGTTTTTCTCTGTGTTGCAGGCGGTGAGGATTACAGCTCTGAAGTGTATTCTGGCCCTTACAAAGCTCCCCTTGCCTATGGTAATTTGTCTTTGTAGTATTTCATTATGTCTGACTTCTAAAGGGGCTCATTATCCTTTCCAAAAATGGCGGTTTATGCCTAGGACAGGTTATCAGTCATAGTTTGGCGCCCCCGGCCGATCGGTTATTTAAAGGGGTCGCTGTGCATAGGCAGAATCTGCCCCCTCATCAGTGCATACGGTGGTCCGCAGGGCGGCTCGTACTTTCTGGTGCACGTAATTGTAGCGTTGACATCAACGACGCACAAAAGAGCGCTCAGCGAAAGGCTGGATGACCTCTATAATGCAAATCGTACATTCCAACCCGCACATATAATAAGTGTCAGCGACTCGTCCTCACAGCTCCTGCCTTACAAGCAACAAGTGATCCGTGCCTTAGCCAGACCACTGGACGATAAGAAGAGGTTAGTCCGGAAAGAGGCGGTGGAGGCGCGATGCCAGTGGTGAGTAAGGACACTAGATGGCGATACATTTAGTTTCTTTGCCTGTTTTCCTTTGCACATTGCCCCTCTTACTGTCACGTCATGATTGCGGGGGGCTGAGGGATTGTCATGGGAGCCTGGGGACCCCGTCTGCTATGGTGGTAGATCGGATCTGTGGCTGATAGGGGGGGATTAGCAGCCATACAATAGAGGGAAATATTAAGGGGACGAAGTAGAAATGTAAATAAAAGAAACGTAGATTTAATATTTATTAAAAATTACAAATGTTATTGTATATAAAAACTGAAAAGCAGCACTAGCAAAAGCGGTATGTGAAAACTGGGCGTCAGACCTTCCAGGCAAAGAGCGATCCACAGTTTAGTATAAAAAAGATGAGGACAGCACTCCTTCTTATAAAAAAAACAAATGGTGGTTTATTAGCCCATATGGGCTCCCGTAACGCACCAACATTTTACCATTATTAGTGCTGTCTTCATCTTTTTTGTACCATATATATTTATCTACATATAGATTTATAGAGATATAGATGTATAAATATATTTACACCCGTATTTTTCTGATTATAAGACGCACCCCAAATTTTGAGGAGAAAAATAGGAAAAAAACTTTAATAGAATGGTGGTGCTTCTTATAATCCATGTGTCTTTTTGCTCTCCGGGGGTGGTGGCTGCGGTGAAGTGGAGTCCCACGGTCGCTGCAGGCCGCAGGCTGGAATGATGGGGTGTTCCGATGTTCGGTGGTGCTGCTGCTGCGCTGTGTCCGGCGGTGGTGCGGGGGCTCTGCCAACATTTTGTGAAAGGCCAGAGCCCCCGCAGTTCCGTGGTTTCCCGTGTGGTGGACTCTGGGGAAAATGGCTGCCAGGGGGGCAGATCCGAATATATATGTGTGTGTGTATGTATGTATGTATGTATGTATGTATGTATGTATGTGTATATATATATATATATATATACTCGAGTATAAGCCGACCCCCCCCTTAATTTTGCCACAAAAAACTGGGAAAACTTATTGACTAGAGTATAAGCCTAGGGTGGAAAAGATGCTCCATAGATTATTCCCCCATATGAAGCCCCTATGTGCTGCCCTCATAAAATGCTCCATAGATTTATGGCCCCATGTGCTGCCGCTGCTGCTGCATTTAAAAATAAAAAAAATGACTCACTCACCTCTCTGTCGCTGGGTGTCAGGTGCCAGTGTCACTGCTGGCACCTGAGATATTCACCTGTCTGTGTCCATGGCTGCTTGCTGCTATCTGCCACGTCATCTGTCAGTGATGTTCAGACTGCAGGGGGCGCGGCGCGCACTAACCACGTCACCGTGCCCTCTGCTGTCTGAACGTCACTGACAGATGACATGCCAGACAGCAGCAAGCAGCCATGGACGCAGGACAGGTGAGTATCGCTATACTTACCCGTCCTGGCGCTGTCTCTTTAGCCCCCAGCTTCTCCGCGCTCTCTCTTCCTGCCTTCAGCGGTCACGTGGTACCGCTCATTGAAACTCATGAATATGCGCATATTCATGAGTTTTAATGAGCGGTACCACGTGACCGCTGAAGGCAGGAAGGGAGAGCGCGGAGAAGCTGGGGGCTGAAGAGACAGCGTCAGGATGGGTAAGTATGACCTGACACCCCCGCCCCCCTCCCCCTCCGCCCCCCTGGCATATATATATGACTCGAATATAAGCCGAGAGGGGAACTTTCAGCCCAAAAAAAAGGGCTGAAAATCTCGGCTTATATTTGAGTATATACGGTATGTGTGTATATGTGTGTGTGTGTGTATGTGTGTGTGTATATATATATATATATATATATATATATATATATATACGGTATATGTGTGTAGAGACCAATACATATGCAAACAAGATCTAAAAAATTGCTAAAAAAAATTTAAAAAAAAAAAAATACAAAAATGAAAGTTCATAAATTGGCCAGTTCATGTGAGCCCATCAACCGTGACAAGGTGACACTTCTCTAATGGGTCCTGCCTGAAAACATGTCTCTCTTGGGCTTTAAGCATACAGTGTGAACGGGCAGCCATGCCTCTCCTGGGTTAGAAATTTACACATTTTAAATGGGCTGGTAGGAACCAGAGCTAATTAAAAACCCCCTTGGGCTGATGGGTGGGAGTGCAGAGTCAGAAAGGAGGCTGTCACAACCTCCAATGGCAAACTGCAAAGAAAAAAGCCTGACCAGCACCTCCATATAGTGTGAACAGGTGCCCGCTGCAATGACTGCTTTACTTGCAAAAAGGAGAGACGCAGCAGCACTCCGTAGAGACCAATACATATGCAAACAAGATCTAACAAAATTACTGAAAGAACTGTACTCAAAGAAAATAAAAAAAATACAGACATGAAAGTTCTTTGCGCATAAATTGGCCAATTCATGTGAGCCCATCAACCTCGACAAAATATATATAATATATATATGTATATTTATTTTACATATTTGTTATCACTTCATATAACTAATTAGCTAATAAATTATTATATTTCCCATACGATGAATGCCAAAATGGGGGTGAAAAGAAAGTGTCAAAAGGCTAGAAGTGCTGGTTGTTTTTTTTTGTTTTTTTCCCCCCTCACTTTGCCTCCCAGAAAATGGTAAAAAAAAACTTCAGAAAGTTGTAAGGATCCCCCCCAAAAAAAGAAAATCAATGGACAACATAGCCCTGGTCATTAAGAGGTTAATTTATAGGTTAGGCCCGTCAGTCGTAGACTCTACAATATGTAGCTTTATGGGTTTTTTTCTTGGCGCATTATTTTTCTTCTATCCATATATGTATGTCATATTCACGGTCTTGTTTTTGTCCCGTGTTTTAGGTTCCTGATCGGAAGCCCCGGGAGCTGAGACTCCTCCTGTAGATAGAGAAATGCACGGAGACAATCTAACCAGGATGCCACTTATTTACTGACCTATAGATCGCCGCCATCGCCTCTCCGGTGCCATATTGTTTAGCCACATCTACCGAGACTGACAGCAGCCAGAAGACCTTTTTTTTTTTTTTTTTTCTTTGTTTTGTTTGTTTGCATCGCAGATTTACGTTCCGCTCAACATTCGCTCCTGGAGGTGTCCGGATTTTAGTGCAAAAAAACAGCCCAGAAAGCTCCCGGGCATGTTTAGAAGGACAAGACCATGAAATATATACATTTGTCAGTCTTATAAGGCAGAAGGGCAAGAAGATTTTGGGCTGATTGACTCTCTCCTTTCCTCGGTCGACGGGACAGTGTCTCGAGGTTGACCATAGTCTTAGCAGCTGATAGCTGTGAGGTCACTGGACACCGGCGATGACATCACTAATCTCCAGATCAATGCTGACTCCTATGCCGGCAGCGACACAGCAGCTCGCCCCTAAATTATTTTGCACATGTCGCTATTATTTTTTAAATTTTTTTTTTTTTGCAATTTAACATAGAGTATGATATAGCTGTTACTTGTTCCTAAATGAAGAAAAATATAAGCAAAATAGAGAAATACAGACTTTTACATATTTCCAAAAATTTTCCGGTAGGTGAAAAAAAAAATTGCATCAAGTTTACATTTACAAAATAAAGCCGCCAAGTTCAACCCATGCATCAGAAGTTTTACTTTTTGACATAAAAAGAAGTGTTCTAGAAAGGTGTCCACTGTATATTCTCTGGGTAATAGATTGTAAAGGGAACGTGTCATCAGAAAATGATTCGATTTGATGTTTAGGATTAGAAAATAAGTAATTGGAGAGAGAAAAGTGTCTCAAAGACTCAGAGTTGTGGAGAATGACATCTAGTCTGAATGGTCTCTGGTTATAAGTGGTGACCCCCAAGGTTCTGTGCAGGGTGCGCTGCTATTCAACTTATTAATTATATAGAATTCAGAATTAATATTGTTGGTATTTCTCTGTCGCCTTATTGGGGGACACAGGAACCATGGGTGTGTGCTGCTGCCACTAGGAGGCTGACACTATGCAGAAAAAAAGGTTAGCTCCTCCTCCGCAGTGTACACCCCACCGGCAGGAAGTAGGATGTTCAGTTTAGCTTAGTGTCAGTAGGAGGTAGACACGGGTCTTTCATTAGACCCCTATCTACCTCAGTGTGCGTCGTTTCCTTTTAGGTTTTCCGGAGGGATACAGAATAGTCACATCTGTAGTCCCACAAAGAGACTGTGAGTACGGCGTGTACTGCCACCCCGTATCCTCATAGCTCTCCACACAGGACCAAGAGCCCCCTAACACGGATGTGTGTCAGGCGATCCAGAATGGTCCTGGTCCCCCGTCTCCCACCCGCTTGCCCACCAGAGCCTGTCGGTTTGGAGGAGACGCGGACGTCCTAAAAAAATTCACGGACGTCTTTACTTCACTGGACAATGAGGTACCTCTTTTTCCTCAGGTTTCCTCACACAAAAATAGCGAGGAATCACTGCTCCTTCACTCCCTGTGGCAGTTAGGTACAAGGCCTCCATGCTGGCTTTCCCCCTCCTCTCCCTGCGCCTTTCTTTACTAATGGCTTCTGCCCTCCCGGCTGCACTTAACTTATTCATCTCTGCAGTCGGGCTTCAGGCAGGGATCCATGTCGGGAGCGGTCGCCGTGGCGGTGCAGCGGGGGCTCCGCGCCGCCCTGCGTTCCCCGGCGGCTGCCGCAGTTACTACAGGCCCCGGCTTCAATTTGGGCCTTGTTCGGCGTCGCGGCCACGCCCCCCACCTTCATTCTTGGGCGGGCTTTTTCCCGCCCGTTTCGGGCCCGCCCACCGCTCTCTCCCTCTGTCCTGCGTCCCTGAGGTGGCGCACGGCTCCGCCCACTCCCCCTAGCCTGCCTACTGTCTTTAGACTGCGCCATCTTCGGCCTTCTAACAGTGCGGTTGATTCCGCCTATTCTCCCTTCCTCGGCCCCTGAGTGAAAGCGCGCGCTTTTCTGCACTGCTCCTCTCAGGCTGCCTCCATTTTCTCAGTCCCCCAACCTTCTGGCAAAGGAGGCGATCGTTGTCTTCCAGCGTAGGACCCGGTTAGTTCCTTCACCGGGCAGGTACAGCCTTTCCTGCCCATCTCCGCTCGGCCTAAACAGGTACAGTGCGGAGCATATTCCACTTATAGTAAAATTAAGCTGGGCCTCACTATCCGCAGGCCAGTGATGGCGCATTGAATCCATCTTTCCTATGGAAACTGATGGGCATTGTGCTATAGCGATGCAGTCTCTCGTGTAAACAGTGCAGCCACTAGTGTAATAAGTACCCCTAGCCCTACTATCATTAATAGTAATCTAGCCGGGCAGTCACTGGCGTAATGGTTCTCTGGAAACGTGCGTTCACCAACGTAACCGTGCTCCAGAGCCGTACAGTCGCTAAAGTAATTGTGCCTGGGCGTCGTGTAGTCACTGGGGTAATGGTTCTGTAGAGCCGGGCAGCCCTAGGCAATCATAACCCAGTGCCACCGGCCATTCTAGGCTGAGCGTGACCGCATTCGTCAGATGCGACCGATAAGCAGCTTGAGCCTGGGCTGAGTCCCGAATGGGAGACCAGCCTGCGCTCGCAGGTCCGGGGTCATGTACAAAATTCACTGGCGTAATGGTGATCTTCTGCCACTCAGTCTCTAGTGGAATAGTACGTCCGGTGTCATAGCACACAAGAGCCGTGCAGTCGATGGAGTATTAGTTACCCCTTGCGGCTGTCTTCTGTGTCACGATCCGCTCCACCTTCCACCCACGTACATTGGACAGGTTAAAACTTGCCATATGGCGTCTGCCTGGCAGAAGTTTTCACTCGCACGTCTTGCCTCGGAGATCTGACTTTGTCTCACGGCTGTGGTGGTTTCTGCTATCGCAGATCTGTACCTTGATTCTCGGTGCAGCAGGACTCGACCATTGCTTCACACATAATCGGGAGCCTCGGCATAGCAAATGCTTCCATAGCTTCTGCTCGCAAGCAATCCAGACGCTGGCATCACACTGCTCTAAGCAGAATGAGCTGTTTCTGTCCCTTCACTTCTGCAGTGTTTGAGACGGATTTCCAGCTGGATAAAAAGTCAAATCTGTGTGACCCGGCAATTTTCTGCAGTGGCTCAGTGGATAAAGAAGCTGACCACAACTCGCAGATCCAGTAGTTGGAACCCTGTCGCACAACAGAGAGTAGAGTTTAGGCTGTGTGCACACGCTGCGGATTTTGCTACGGTGTACAGTACCATGATTCCCTATGGGAATCAAAAACCGCAATGCAGACGGTGCGGAATTTTCCGCGGTTTTCAATCCGCAGAAAGAATTGACATGTCAATTCTTTCTACGGATTCCGCTGCGGTTTGCCATCTCCTCCATTGAGGAGATGAAAAACCTCAGGGCAAAACCGCAGAGCAATCCGCAGGTGAAACCGCAGGTATTTTGACCTGCGGATTTTACGAAATCCACGCGGATGAATCCGTACCTAATCCGCAGCGTGTGCACACAGCCTTAATCTCCCTCTGATTCCAGGTCTACTGTTCTACTGTCAAAAGAATTGTCAGAATATGCTTTAATACAGACTGCGTGGTACGGCTTACCACACGTGAACCCATTATTCTATCCCAGGCCACAACACAGAAGCCGTTATTCTGCCTAATGTCGTCAGGTGCCTAGACCGCACCGCAGCACAGAGCGCCTGTCTCCTATATCCTTCTCTGGGTTCTCTCCATGCTGATTTGTTCACAGGTTACTTAGAGCCGTTGGCAGCTATGCTATATCTGCTATCCAGGCTTCAGACGCAACTCCTACCAGGTATAGTGGTTGAAATGGCCGTATTACTGTGGAGACTTGTCCGAGGTTGACTGCTCCAGTGGTACTGGTGTTCAGTACTGTATTCAGGTGAGTCACACGCTCTCGTATTCAGGTTCCTCGTGTCCTATTGCAGCAGTATTCTATCCTTACCGAGCATTTGGATAGTCTTCTACCAGACATGGTTAGTCAATACACGCCATCTTTCCGGTAAATCAACCGTACCAGAGGTTGAGCGACCATACCGGCCCGGCTCTACTGTCCCATTGGCAGATGAGTTAGGAGCGTCCTCTCTCACGTTCCTCAGGGTCCTTTGCTGCGTCTGCCTAGCTCCCGTATAATCACCACTCTAGATGAGGTGACGGCATTTATTACCTCCAGCGGGCTGCAGCTGTGCTTTCAAGCCTCTTTCATGTGAGTCTAAGACATGTTTCAGCTGCTTATTTCATAGTCAATAACATCTGTGGTCTATTAGCAGTTAAACGTCAAAGGCTACCAGGTCCAAACGGAGGGGATCTCTGTACCACAGGGCGGAACTCAGTAGCAACATATCTGTAGACTCCACCTTCAGGTAGGTCAGACACTCTCGTGTCAGGTACGGATGGTCGAGGTTTACTGTAGCATGATCTGGACCCTAGGGGTGAGTTACTCCACAAGAGTTTTGTCCCACCTTCTGTCCAGTTTTCAGTACCGTCCACAGGCTAGCATTACTGCCCGGTGGGTTACGCCTATCATTAAGGTTTGGCTAATAGTAGTTTATAGGTTCTAGAATGTCCCAAGGGCCTTCGAGCTACCACAATACCTAAGCTCCTTATTTGTTGGAACTTACCTATGCTTTCTTACAGACACCGGATAAAGCCTCCAGCGGATCACAGATGTGACTTTTGGCCGTGACTGGGGCAAGTATCTCACCTCAGACAGGAGTGGGATCTCACTCTGCGCAAGTATCGACCAGGGTAGAAAGCTGCTCCAGTCTTGGATCTAAGGATGAGTATGGTGATAACATGTTTCTTATTTCAGACGGAATTGTATTTTTTTTTTTCTCTGTGTTCTTCGGCCGAGTGTTGTCTTAGACTTAGGCACGCGGTTCTACGCACTGTAGTCCTCTCCCTACTCTGGAGGGTCCAGGATGGATTCAGCCGTTTACATCGTCATAAGAATTGACCTTCCTTTCATCAGCCTAGTTGTCTTTCTGGGGTCTATTTGGGCTACCTAGAGCCAACTTTCTTTGCAGTTGCCATACTTCATGTTTTGCCATGGACTTTCCTGGCTCGACTGTTCGTTGTTATAAGTCTAACTAGGCTAATTTTTTCTATATTCGCCCTCATCCCTGTATGTGGGGTTTATCTTCCCCTTGATCTCAGTCTGAAGGGGCATCCAGTAGTTTTCAGTCTACCTGCTTAATCGAGCGATCAGTTGTCTCTTCATAGCCAACCGGTGCCTACATTGCAGCGATGAGATCCAGGTTATCCCCTGGTTCCATTCAGTATGTTTTCAGTGTTCGGTTCTTTAATAGGTTCTCAGAGCTTGTCATATTCTCATGGAACAGACTTCAGCCGTTTCCAAATAAGGAGGCGCCTCGGTGTATCTTTTTCTCCTGAGCGCTTCACAAATTAGACTACTTCTGCGACTACGAACCCTCCGGTTCCAAGTTTCTCCGCTACGGCCTTTCCTCGCTCAGACGTTCTGCTCTCAGGGATACCAACGTCGAATTCACACAGTAGTTAGCAGGATCAACCTTTAAAGCGCCCGCTGCTATTGTATGTCCTGCCTTAGCTTCCTCTAGTGTGGCGAAGTTCTATGGACGCGCGGCCTAGTTTGCTCAGAGAATTCTTTCTGGAGACCGGTCAGTAGATTTGACTGTTCCTACTGTCCAAATAATTTTTTCCTTGCAGGGAGACAGGTTTTTCGCCTAATCGTTCCCATGTAAGGCCTCTTTCACACTAAGATCCGCCAATTTTGAAAAAAAAACGGATCCGCCATTTTTCTTTAAGGATCCGTTTTTTTTCCCCATTGACTTTCATTATTGGCAGATCCTGACTGATTGCCGTCCGTTGCATCCGTTTTTTTGAGGATCCGCCACAATGTTAGTGTCCGTCAACATCCTGAAAGATTTCCAAACGGAGCTTGCAACGTTTTTTTGGCCGGCGGATCCTCCAGACACTGAATTAACCCCAAAATCTGTCTGGGTGCCGGACAAAAAAAGGATCCGTCTAAAAACTGTTGAGAACGGATCCGCTTCTCTGCCTTTTTGGCGGATTTTAACTGATGCAAATAACTGAAGTGTGAAAGAGGCCTAAGGGTCCAGTTGGCATTCTGTTCATGAGCGAAATTATGCCCATCTAGGTCCCTCACCAATTTTCCGTTCCTTCCGTGTAGCTCCAATAGACCAAATTATTAAAGAGATCACCGGAAGGACAAGCGCTCCCCTACCTCAGCCTCGTCGTTTCTTCGGTGCCTCTTCCTCTGCATGACGTTTGGAGATCTAGGATTGAGCCCATCCTTGTTTTTTCAGAAAGGAAATTTCTTCGTTCAACATTTACCTTTTGTGAATCGCAGGATTTTTCCTTATTCAGTGAAGCTCTTATCCAGTTCCTGATTCTTCAAGGCTTCGGCGATGTCTGCTTTTGCACGAACGGGTTCATTTCCCCGTTTTAGTTGGTATCTTTCTCTTTCAGACTCTCAACCACTCCTGGGGTCTTACAGAGTCTAACAGCTGTGGTGCGCTTCCTGTGGATCAAGGGTCCACTCTCCGTCATTCTGAATTCCCTTTCTTTCATCCGCCTCGGACTTTCCCTTCATGACGCCCTCTCATCAGGCTACTTGGCCACAGCAACGGTACTTATCAAGCTCAGGCTTGAAGTGTAGAGTTCCTCGGGCCTTCAGGTTAGACTTCTGTTCGAGGAAACTGGTCGGCATTAGTAGGGTTGCCGGCTCAGGAAGGACTGCGTTCTTTTGAGAACGACGCACTCTGCCCGGGCAGTGTGTGTCATCCTGACGGTACTCTTGGGGTCTTCGTCGGGCACGTTTGCAGTGCCATGATATGTTCCCCACAGGTCCATAAGATTTTCAAAGCCCATGCCTAGCTTCGGCAAGTGCCGATCGGGTTAAAAAAGACCTCACAGGTGACCTTGCAGGTGACGAGGGTGACTTCCTCATCTGGATGGAGTTATTTGGTGTTCCCTCCCCTTGGGTACTGCTTTGGGACGTCCCATGGTTTCTGTGTCCCCCAATAAGGCGATAGAGAAAACAGGATTTTTAGTTGCTTACCGTAAAATCTGTTTCTCTGAGCCTTCATTGGGGGACACAGCACCCTCCCAAGTTGAACAGCTCTGTTTACTGTATGATATTGTTACAGTGTGGATTTGTGTATCTGTGATTTTTATATCTTTTACAGATTGCTTCTCCTACTGCTTTCTCACTAACTGAACATCCTACTTCCTGTCGGTGGGGTGTACACTGCGGAGGAGGAGCTAACCTTTTTTTCTGCATAGTGTCAGCCTCCTAGTGGCAGCAGCATACACCCATGGTTCCTGTGTCCCCCAATGAAGGCTCAGAGAAACAGATTTTACGGTAAGCAACTAAAAATCCTGTTTTTGCAGATGGCACCAAACTACGTATAGCGCAGTCTATGGAAGATGTTCATAAGTTACAAGATGACTCGGACAAACTGCGCGTTTGGCCATCTATGTGGCAGATGTTCAATGAGGAGAAATATAAAGTTCTGCACATGGGCACTAATAATATATGGGCAGTCGCTTGGACGCTGAAGTCAGCTGCCAGCTTAAGATGATGATGCGATGCAGCGGGGGAGTTGAAGGAATTTGAGTAGGAACAGTTGGGTTTTTTTTTTAAAATTTTCTATGCCTTGAATAGCAACGCCGGCAGGATGGTGGGCATATACAATGATTGGGGGGGGATATATACCAGGATAGGGAGCATAATCCTTTATATCTGCAGTCTGGTACCATTGCTCCTATCTGGCTGCTGTCCCCGCCTGCTCTCTTCTCGTCTTTTTTTCTAACGTTCTGGGAGACATGAGTAATTTGTACAAGTACATGTATGGCCCCTACAAAAGGCATGGTCAAAAGCAGTTTCATGTAAAAGACAATGATGCGTTCAATCTCCAGAGGATACCAGGCTTTAATACCATAGAAACTAACTAAGGGAATCTGTCAGCAGGATTCACCCCCCAAACTGTTAAGGGGAAAATATATGGCATATGAATATATACAAGAATCAAAACTGTACCACTATATGGACGCTTTGCTGATCATGTTGCTTTAAGATATTTCTGATTCTCTAAGATATTTCTGATTTTCTGTTAATTGTTTCTGTATGATATCACCCACCTAAGCTTCATTTAATATTTAATGAACTTGGTGGATTAGGGTGGATCGGGCTAGAAAACAATACTTATGTACATAAGTATTGTGTAGCGATATGAGAACAGTAAATATTAACGTGGAAACGTACATAATGATTGTGTAGCGGTATGGGAATGACAAATAGTAACCTGGAAACGTACCCATGATGTAATAACACAAACTCTGTATAAAAGCTGTTCATTTTTGGATTAAAGACAGAGAAGAATCATACTGACACGATACACCTTGTCTTGTGTATTCTTTTCTCCGTGCACGTAAAATCTCTACCAAACATCCAATTTGGCCACAGACAATTAAGACGGGCCACACCCTAGTGCGGCAGAATCAACAGTTGGCGCTCAAACAGTGGGGCTCAGGACGATACCAGACGATCACAGCCGCAACAAAATCTCCCCCCAGGACGGACGTCTTTCCAGCGGGACGAGACTGCAGCTCGAGACCTGGTGAGAAAATATATCATCTTACCTACCCTTCTGTATTCACGTCCGGCTGGGAGGAGATAGTTGGCTGTCTTCTCTGAACCCTTAAACTGACCACGTTTGAAAGTCCTGAGCCTACGGACCCGGTCAGGTATATAATTCCTTAATTGTGTGTATTGTCCGGTCTAACCAATTCAGAGGGTGTGTCTAGAATCCATCTAGTATCTGATAAAAACTATTTCATACTGCACTAGGGCTACTAGAAACAAAACAGAGCAGAGTACAAAGGGGATGTTTCCACTGGGTTATCACCCTGGTTCCGACCTTAGACGGTCGAAGAAGTTATGTATATATTATATATATACACATATAGGTGCTCACGTCCGGCCATACGCCCACAGTATAAACTGGGCCCGGTGACGTGAATGACACGGCATATACATATTTTTAAGGAAAGAGGTGATTACTAATTTTTCCCCCCTCTGCTGAAATATCAACCACCTATCTAGAGGTGATTACCACTATTTACTATACCTAAAGTGACAAAAAGCCCAGCCCTAGTTGCCTTGGTAACAAAAGAACAGTGAAAGGGATAAGGAATACATTCATAATAGATTTTTTTTTTTTAATGTTTGAAGTATTGATGCATTGTTGAGACACGCCTGTCCGCAGCTCTCATATTGAATATACTGCCATACTGGTTAGACTGCTATTTCAGCTGCATTTCCTGAATCCAAAGTGTTTAACAATCACGCTACATTATCTGTATTCAGTCCGGAGGATATAAAATATAAAATGTAATAAGTTGTTTTATAGTATACATATATATCCCTTCAAGCATATTTATAATTACGGTAATCTAAAAGTTTAATTGTCTGCCTTATCTGCTTTGCCTCTCTCTATATATGTTGTGAAATTAGAGAATTGGATAAACTGGTTTTGTTCTGTATACTATAATTATAAGGTTAGTTGTTAAAAAAAATTTGTTCAGGTAGAAAGAGAATTACTTGAATGGTAATTGCTTGATTTGTACAGATATCTCTGTGAGATCCGAGGTCTATTGTTACTTTTTAGTTATTGTTTTACTAATGTCACTACATTTCTCTATGAGATGCTTTCTTTGAAAGGTTTTAGAGCGAAAGTTTTGAGGAAACAGAAATTTTAACAATTTATCAGGTATTTTTATACTACGCAGTTTCTGGATACACAAGATTTGTGAAATACTCTTGTGTTAGTTGTTGGTTAATTCCCTATATTACTGTGTTCAAGATAGCTAGACATCACTATGTTCACTGAAGACCCCTTTACTCGGACATAAGGAGTACATACAGCTTTTACAGTCACATATCCCACTGTTCATAACCCCGTGAGAATTTGTTTTAAGACGCACACATACACATGTTTTTCAGATATACTCAGAATTCAGAAGATAGAATGGGTGGGAGCAGTCAGTCGATATCTATGAGACAGATATGACCCATAGTGGAGTGAGGAAGAAAATGTACGTTAAGAAACCCTCCGATCATGAGGGGAGGAGCATTAGATAAGAAGGGATAGAAGAATGTGTTAATGAGTAGAGAGCAGCGTCCCAGCCTCAGGTATTATGAGGTGTAACAGGACCCTGAAGCATTTTATAAGAAGGCAGAGGAAGTTAGGAAAAAAGGGATGAGGAGAGGAATATAACAAGATTGCTGAATTTTATGCAAAACAAATATTTACACAGGAAGATGTCAGTTGCAATATCTGCATTACATTCATTTATACTTCTATATACATTCCCGATGACTGGACGTGTGCCAGCTGTCAAACGCAGAATGCAGAACATCGTGAGACTTGTTCTGACTGTCAGATGACCAACCCAAAGAGCCGTACCTTCTTTCCAACTATTTATATAGACGGCACGTCTTATGCTACATCCTGTCCAGCATCCATTATAGGTTTATTAATTAATGTCGTTTATGAAAAGAATAATGAAGAAAAAGATGAATATGACATGGAGGTATATAATTAAACAGAACAGGAGGAGACAGGAAATAAATAGCTCAGACTGATAATCTACAGTATTTATCGTTATATGGTGAGGGGACATAATTATCATCATCATCATCATCATCATCTTTTAAGCCTCAAAGCTCATTCTTTTGTACACAATCTACTCCACACAAGGACTCCTGGAAATACCAGGAGACAGATACCCTAGTAAGCAGCTTGCCAGACCCCCATTCTCCAGGATGTCATGCAGGGAAAAGGAGAACCTGTGGATAGTTTCTTCCACCAATGTAACAAAAAGTTTCTGGATCTCAGATTTGAAATGCAAATTAGTTCCCAGTTGGAAGAAGCTTGACACCCACCAACATCGAGCTCCAGATTTTAATAGGGTAATGGCATACTGAGTCCACAACCCATGAAAGTACGTATTCTCTTACAGCTCGCCCCCCCCCCACAAAAATACAATGGAGAAACAACATCTCTCACCCAGACAGAGGTTGAGGATACTCCTCTCAAATTCCTGGTGGGTCCCGATGCAATCAGAAGATTGATCAGGGACATTGATCTACTTGCTGAAGAAGTATGTAGTCTTTTCTTTTTTTTTACAGGACACATCTGTAGATCATGTGGGCGTTGAACTAATGGCACTGATCCCAGACTCAATATTGGCAGGCTGAAAATCCAGTTTGTAAAGGTGGGGCAGAAGCCAGTAGCCCAGCTGCCAAGGAAATTGCAATATTTACCCTCCATTTCATTATTTGCAATTATTTCTATGAAGTTATGGATAATACATGACTTATGTGCTGTCAATGAAGTTATAGTACTGAACACATCTATGGTGCCAAACCCACACACTATGTTTTGTTTTTATCAATTCTATTTATTTTTCTATGGTTTACGGTGATTGACCTGGCCAATGCTTTCTTCAGTTTATTACTACATGCTGCAAGCCAGTACCTGTTTGTTTTCACACGAGGGCCAGCAATATATTTGGACTATGATGCCTCAAGGGGCACAGTATAGCCTCTCTATGTTCACCCGAGCCATGACCACGGTCCTGGAGCCCTGGAAGAGGATACATCCCACAGCCACTTTTTTTTTTTACAATACATATGGATGACCTCCGACCCTGACTGAAGACAGCCAAACCAATACTGCTCTTCTACACATGCAACCTTTTTATAGTTATTTCAAGACTTTCCAAGAAGGTATCAGTGTGTTTTATATGCTAAATTGCAATCACATTTTCACAGCTCTAGGACTGCCACGCTATACTGAACTGTTTTGTCTGTTTGTCATGAAGAAGCCTGACCATGTAAATGGAGTCCTAACACAGCTTCCCGGAGGAAGACAATGCCCTCCTGGCTTCTACTCTCCAAAACCTGACCAAGTGACTCGTGAAGTCCAAACCTGCATGAGAACCGTGTTTGCAACCCACCTGTGCTGGATAAAGCTTCTGATATTTCTGTCTGCAATGCCCTACTCTGCTCCCAGACAAAATCACCATCTCCAGATGTGCTGTCCATAATCCAGCTACTCTTCTACCTCTGCCAAAGGGGGGAGGAAGATGGAGGATGAAAACCACATCTCTGACACATTAGTGGAAGAGGTAGTCGACTCTGAAATGGCTGAACGCGATTGTCTTGCTGTCATGAGGCAAGAGAACACCTGGAAGATCCTGACCTGATGCTCTTTGTGGATAGACCAAGGTATGCAGACCAAGAAGGCCGTTCGCACACTGGTATAGCAGTAGCCACAGAAGTAACTTGCTGCCAGCAAAACCACTGCCTACATCCAAAGGCAGGACTGCGGGCCTTGACAGAAGCATACGAGAGGTCCACTCAACATGAAGCTGTCAAGATCAATCTGGAGGGAAAGAGGCTTCATCACAGCTAACGGAACGCCAGTCTGACACCACAAAGCCATACAAGAATTAATGGAGTCCTTGTTGATGCCAGGAAGAGTTGCGGTGGTAAAAGTAAAAGCACACACACTGGAGACTCTTCAAGGGAAGCAGTGGGCAACAGACTAGCTGAAGTAACAGCAAAAGAAGCAGCAGTAATACCGGTTGACACGGAAACAGAGGAAAAGGAATAACCCTGGAAAAAGATGTTCTGACACTCCAGAAACAAGTATCCAAGGAAGAAAAGAAGAAATGGACCTAAGATGAAGTTATACAGGATGAAATATGCCTAAGGATGAACAAGGAAAATTTAAGGCCTCGAACAAAACTCTACATATTTGATGCTATACAGGAAACAGGGAAGTCATAGCATAAGAGTTTAGTCTTTCCCTTGGGTCACATACACGCACAAGTATAATTGCCTATATGTAGACTAAGTTTAAAAACATGTGACTAAAATGCATTTTCGAGTCTTTTCATCCATCCCAGAACCTGAGGACATAGGAGCCCACCAGATCCTGCCCGGTGACTGAGTCCTCATCACCAAGAGGTTCAACAGACATACCCTTGAACCTAGAGATGACAGCCTGTTCCAAGTCCTGTCAACTATCGCAGCAGTCCATGGGTCCTCGCTTCCCACTGCAAGGAGATGCCGGATCCAGAGTCCAGTAGCGGCTGCCACTCTTCATCCATCTGGCACTTATCCTTTTCCTAGCTCAAGGGGTAGTCAGTCACCAAGGGGTAGTCACTCATGAGAAGGGCATACTGACTTTCTGGTATAATGTCTCCACCCCAAGAGTAACATATCAATTTGACTACTGTCTCACAATAAGAATGTCCAGGCCCCATGGCACAGTTTCATATCAGGTTTAATACACAATTCATCTGTGTCACTACTGCTGAAATAGGGGAAGGTTCAAACTGGGAGGATTAGTCTCTTGTTGGGTGGCACACTGGTGAAAGTGACTAGAGACATCAACCAGCCCAGGCCCTACAGTGAAGGGACAAATGGGGAATAAGCCTATTAAGTCGCATGACCCTGTCCAAAGCCCATTTTAAGGGTCAGAGTGGCCTTCCAGATGCAATACTCCCCGTCACTACCACTCACTGCCCCAAGGAGGGATGCATAGTTCTGTACCTCACCATTGAGAACCCCTCAGAGAATGAGCAAGGGTTATATGTACTAGGCTCAAGTACTAAACTTGGGAGGGAAAATGGTGACACAAAAGGTAAATTTTGGCTAAGAAGCATAGATACCAGTGGGGGCACACAGGGAGCACTTGACAAATTCAGAGTCAAGAACGAGACAATAGTTGTGTTTAAACCCACCATCCCCGTAAATAAGAATGCAATGCGGATAAACTATTTATACAATAATCAACAACGGTTTATAAAATACACTGGGGATGCCATAAAGGCAATTATTGACCCATTAAGTTTGCAAAAGTTATTTTATGTTCTTTGATCATATCTTCTTTAATTCTATGCTGCATAGCTCCATGCCTTAAGAAAATGATGACGATGAAAACTATGGAAACCACAGTGATGACCATGCATGCCGATTTCGAAGATCCCCTGTATGAAAAATGTCCCGATGAAAACATGCAAGCACCACCTCCGGAATATGCCTGCCTGAAGCAAGCCAACGAGGGAAAGTCCAGGATCTGACTTCCTCCTGTGCAAAGTCCGTTAGGAGGGGGGTCCATCTACTAGAGATGGGTCGTCTCGTATATACGGTGAAGATTAGTTAGTTAGGTTCCAGCATTGTTGAGATAGGTAGGCCGGGAGGACAGATCGATAGGTTCGACGAGATTAGGATTTTGATTTTGCATATCTCCAAAGGAGGGACTGTTAAGGGGAAAATATATGAAAAATGAGGATGATTGACCTCATGGAGATCAACATCCGACACTGCAGAGACACCATCACGTGTTTCTCAATGCAGTGATTCTAGAGCACTGCCCCCATCCCTTGTGGGAAATATGCAGAAGCATGCAAATCAGAAGCCGCAGAGACACCATCACATGTTTCTCAACGCAAGCAATGATTAGCCAGGTCTTTCACCGGGAAGGAACAACCACGGGAAGGGCAGTCTCCAATGAAGGAAACCACCTATGCCAAAACATGGTATCCATCCACAGAGAGCTGTTTCGGGGTATTTGCCCCTCATCAGTGTGGAGTAGGAAACTGGCTAGTAGGAGCAATGCCTAGTAGAAGACTATGAAAAATGAGGATGATTGACCTCATGGAGATCAACATCCGACACTGCAGAGACACCATCACGTGTTTCTCAATGCAGTGATTCTAGAGCACTGCCCCCATCCCTTATGGGAAATATGCAGAAGCATGCAAATCAGAAGCCGCGGAGACACCATCACATGTTTCTCAACGCAAGCAATGACTAGCCAGGTCTTTCACCGGGAAGGAACAACCACGGGAAGGGCAGTCTCCAATGAAGGAAACCACCTATGCCAAAACATGGTATCCATCCACAGACAGCTGTTACGGGGTATTTGCCCCTCATCAGTGTGGAGTAGGAAACTGGCTAGTAGGAGCAATGCCTAGTAGAAGACTATGAAAAATGAGGATGATTGACCTCATGGAGATCAACATCCGACACTGCAGAGACACCATCACGTGTTTCTCAATGCAGTGATTCTAGAGCACTGCCCCCATCCCTTGTGGGAAATATGCAGAAGCATGCAAATCAGAAGCCGCGGAGACACCATCACATGTTTCTCAACGCAAGCAATGACTAGCCAGGTCTTTCACCGGGAAGGAACAACCACGGGAAGGGCAGTCTCCAATGAAGGAAACCACCTATGCCAAAACATGGTATCCATCCACAGACAGCTGCGTTCAATCTCCAGAGGATACCAGGCTTTAATACCATAGAAACTAACTAAGGGAATCTGTCAGCAGGATTCACGCCCCAAACTGTTAAGGGGAAAATATATGGCATATGAATATATACAAGAATCAAAACTGTACCACTATATGGACGCTTTGCTGATCATGTTGCTTTAAGATATTTCTGATTCTCTAAGATATTTCTGATTTTCTGTTAATTGTTTCTGTATGATATCACCCACCTAAGCTTCATTTAATATTTAATGAACTGGGTGGATTAGGGTGGATCGGGCTAGAAAACAATACTTATGTACATAAGTATTGTGTAGCGATATGAGAACAGTATGAGAACAGTAAATATTAACGTGGAAACGTACATAATGATTGTGTAGCGGTATGGGAACGACAAATAGTAACCTGGAAACGTACCCATGATGTAATAACACAAACTCTGTATAAAAGCTGTTCATTTTTGGATTAAAGACAGAGAAGAATCATACTGACACGATACACCTTGTCTTGTGTATTCTTTTCTCCGTGCACGTAAAATCTCTACCAAAGATCCAATTTGGCCACAGACAATTAAGACGGGCCACACCCTAGTGCGGCAGAATCAACAAAACTATTTGTGCACATGTAAGCTCTTTCATTGACAAGTCCAGCAATTCCTTAACACGACCAGTCCATTTCTACCATCTTCTTCGTGGCCCTGGACTGGCCCAGATGATCCTGACACACAGAAGTAATCAACCTCTGCTGTTGCTCCATGAGACTGCTGGATCATCCATATCGAATTTCCTAGATCCTTCCTAAATTCACGGCGTACACTTTATCAACATGGCTGTTGAAGCCGCAGTTATGAGGACTTCAGGCTTCTCAATCAGGTCACCCAGACTATGATTAGAGCATGGAAGTCTAACTGATCACGTATTTATACTTTGAAGACCCTTTTTCATTTGTGTGTATCCAACCATGGCGAACCTATGGTCTTCTCTCTCATGGGTCTCTTCGCCTTCTTGCAGTCGAGCCCGGTCTGGACCTCAGTTCCCTCAGTGGTTAGTTTTTAGAAGAATGACTTCCAGGCCTCAAATCAGGTTTTTCCTTCAGGATGTGGTTCACTCGGTTCCTCTTTACCGGCTCACTTTGGATCCATGGGATCTCAACCTGGGCCTTGGAAAGCCTTAGGCTGGTTTCACATGTCAGTGGCTCCGGTATGTGTAATGACAGTTTCCTCACGTACCGGAGACAATGACACACTAAAATGAATGTGTCCCTGCACATGTCAGCTTGTTTTCACGGACACCCGGTCCATGTGCAAAACACGGAGACATGTCGGTGTTTGTGGGAGCGCATGGTCCGCAAAAAGTGCTGAACACGGCACACGGAGAACAGTTCACACTGTCCTCCGTGAGCACGGACGGCCACCGGGGAAGAAGCGCTACTGTAAGCGCTGTTCCCTGGCGGCTGGTGCTGAACGCGGCTGTGATTCGTCTCTCCTGCTCTGCCGGCAACAGCGAGCAGGAGAGAAGAATGAATGAAAACCTGACGTGGGGTCCCCCTCAGTTTGTGAACCAACCCGGCAAAACTCACAGCTGGGGCTGCTCTTCTCAGGCTGGTAAGGGGCCATTGATCTTGGCCCCCCACAGCCTAAAAACAGCAGCGCCCAGCTGCCCAGAAAAGGCGCCTCTATTAGATGCGCTTATTCTGGAGCTTTGTCTGGTTCTTCCCACTTGCCCTGTATTGGTGGCAAGTGGGGTCATACGGGGTTAATGTCACCTTTCTATTGTAAGGTGACATTAAGCACGGATTAGTAATGGAGAGGTGTCAATAAGACACCTCTCCATTACTAATCCTAGAGTTATTCAAGGGTTAAACACACAAAAAGATCTAATTCTTTTAATGAAAGAATACACTACACACCGTGTTTAAAGCTTTATTACACTCCTAATTTCATATGGACGCCATCGGTCTCCTGTAAAAAGTAATAAACCAAGAATATCCATACCTGTCCGGCGATCAGTCACGTCCCATGGCGTAAATCCATCTGGGGGGGGGGGTGTAATCAGTTTACAGGCGGAGCGCTGCTAATGCGACCACTCCGACTGTAAACTACAGGGGAATGAAGGAGACGCAGCTGGCGCACACTCAGTAACAAGCAGTGTCGTCACAGACCCTGTGCGCGCTGCTTCCATTCATTCCCCAGTAGTTTACAGTCTGAGTGGTCACATTAGAACCACTCCTCCTGTAAACTGATTAACCCGAGATGGATTACACCGTGGGACGTGACTGAGCGCCGGACAGGTAATTGATATCGTTGGTTTATTTTTTTTTACAGGAGACTGGTGGCGTCGATATGGAATTAGGAGTATAATAAAGCTTTAAACACTGTATGCAGTGTATTCTTTCATTAAAAGACTTTGTTCTTATTGTGTGTGTTTACACCTCTCCATTACTAATCCGGGCTTAATGTCACCTTACAATAGAAAGGTGACATTAACCCCTTATGACCCCACTTGCCAAGGCTACAGGGCAAGTGGGAAGAACCCGACAAAGCTCCAGATTAGGCGCATCTAAAGCTGGTTTCACATTAGCGTTTTTTAGCGCAGCGCTTAGTGTGCATCCATGCGCATGCGTCATTTGCCCCTATCTTTAACATGGGGGGGGGCGCATGGTCTTGCGTTTGCACGCATTTTCGCAGTGTGCGCTTAGGTGCGCCCCACCCAACCTGTTGCATTTTTTGGTGCGCCGAAAGCCGTCAAACGCTTGCGCATGGAATGCGATAAAATAACACATTACAGTCTATGGGCACACAGGCGTGCGCTTGGACATGTGCATGCCAGCGTTTGAAAACGCATGCGTTTTAAGAGTTGACGGATAGAAAATGGTTAAAACGCATGTGCCTAAATAACGCAAATGCATGCAAAAAGGCATGATGCGTTTTTATTGCGCACGATGTGCTGCGCTAAAAAACGCTAATGTGAAAGTAGCCTAATAGATGCGCATTTTCTGGGCAGCTGGGGACTGCTGTTTTTAGGCTGTGTGGGGGGGGGGCGCAAGATCAGCCAGCCTGAGAATAGCAGCCCCCAGCTGTGAGTTTTGCCGGGTTGGTTGACAAACTGAGGGCGACCCGTTGGGTTTTCATTCATTCTCTCCTGCTCGCTGTTGCCGGCAGAGCAGGAGAGAAGAATAACAGCCGCGTTCAGTGCCAGCCGCTGGGGAACAGTGCTTACTGTAGTGCTTCTTCCCCGGCGGCCTTTCATGTGGTCCTGATGCGGCATATGTGTGCCACACGGAGGTACAATGTATCCACACGGACAGCTCCGATAACGGAATTATCTGGACGTGTGAGACTGCCCTTACACAGCTCTCCCTTTAAACCGATCCAGGACATCTCCTCGCTCTTGCTTGGTTGAATAACCTACCAATAAATGTGAGTAACTGATATCCAATCAAAACTATTAATATAAAAGGTATAATTTTATGGATACATAAATGTTAAAAAAAAAAAAAAAAAATTAAAAATAGTTCACATTGAAACGTATAGAGTGGGTGTGATAGATATTTAATGTCATCTTCCCAAAAAATACTTACAGATTTGTATATAGATATAGCAGCAGGATCATTAGATATATAAATAAATTCCAGATGGATAAATAATAAAACCTCAGCAGATATCAACGAAAGCAGACCTAACATGTAAACAGGATAAGAGATCCCAACGCTCCGACGTACGTTTCACTCGGTGGCATTTTCAAGGAGTATGGGGGAGGTTGCTTTGCTGTAGCAATTACTTTTATTAGCTAACGTTAAGCTGGCAGCTCTTTCATTCCTGTTGCGTTCCATTCCTTGTCCTTCAGGATAAGGTGGTCTTACATTGAGCACCATATTTTCTCCCCAAGGTGTTTGTTTCTTTGTCCTTCTCCCTCTCATACAGGTGAATGATCTTTACACACGTTGGACATGGCTAGACCAGTACGTCATTACCTGTCAGGGATTGCCTCATTCAGACTCTTGTCCCTCGTAGACATCTCTTTGCCTTCTAAGGCTTCCATCCTAGCCAGATACATTCAGTAGTGTATTGAGCTAAGGACAGAGTGCCTCTGCTGGGTGTTAAGGCTCACTCCACAGGGTGTTGGGACCTTCTGGACTGTTCGCCATATGAGGCTTCTAGTCTGTAGCTCTAAGACTGCAACTTGGTCATCCATTCACACATTCTCAATTTTAGAGTTCATTCCTTCACGTCAGCTGCTGCGAGTCCTGGTAAAAAGGTGTTGCATTGGTAGTCGTTCAGATTGCAGCCTGAGGGATACGTCTCCCCATCTTTTTAGTTACGTTCTTCGGTTTCCCACCCCTGGGACTACTTTAGGACATCCCGTGGTTTCCTCTAATGCCCAATGAGGCGCCCGAGAAAAAGATTTTTGATGCTGCAAAATCTCTTCCTTGGGTACTCCGCGCCCACCCTTCTCACTGTCCTGTTTTAAACCAGTTTTTGTTCTTCTCTTATGTTGCTTAAGGTACTGTTTATTCGGTCGTCCATGACAGCACCACCTGAGAGAGGGGATCCACCCCTTAGGAACAGGAAACCTACAGATACAAAAGGGTGGCACCTCTCCCACGCATCAGTTGGTTTCCTGTTCCTAGAGGACAGGACTCTCTACAGATCGTCCGTCATGGAGTCGTCGTTGAGTACCCAGGCCGGCTGACCGACCCAGGTAGCGAGGGGGTCTCCTACCTCAGTCAGTGCGGGGTCCCTGGAAGCACCACGGTGGGGCCGGGTAGGTCACCACGGCAGTGGACGGAGCAGGTGGAGCAGGGGTCCGGTGGATGCCGTCTCCAAAAAACGCCAGCACCTGGTACGTATGCCCCGGCTGCGCTTCCCCAGGCCCGGTCCTCCCGGTCAGTGCTGGCCCCTGGCGGGCTCATGGCGGCGTGCGCAGTGGGGAATTCCGGCCAGGAGGCACTGCGCGGCTCCTTCGCGCGCGCTCCCGCAGGGCTCTGATGAGCGGCGGAAGTGACGCGGCGGAAGGGGCGGAGCGATAGTGCCGATACCGGAAGTCGGGTGCCGGCCGGCCTCCGGCGCGCGCCGCGGGTGCATGCCCGTCCAGGGGTCGCGCGGCGACCCGGGTAAGGCGAGGGGGCCGGAGCATGGGGGAGGGAGTGCGGAAAGCCGGGTGGGTGGTGCTATGGCAGGATACCTGCTGACCCGGACACCAGGAGGCCATATAAGGCAGATGGGGATGCCGCTGGGGTGCTTCTGAAGGCCCCAGCAATGGATTCAACGGAAGCCCCCTTGGACCGGCAGGACGAGGCACAGGAGCGCCCGCAAAAACAGGCCACGACAAAACCACTTGCGAGTGGCCAGCAGAAAAAACAGACGAACTAGCGACCAGAGCCGCGAAAGTTCCTCCAGAAAGGACCCCCTGCCTCCCTCCGTGATCCGGTACCTGCTTTATCTGCATGGGTAAGAGATCTCCGTGAATGTACCCTGATGCAGTGTTCCCTTATGTTTTTTTTTTTTTTTTCCCAGGGGAAGAAGGCTACGGGAAAACAAGCACAGGGAATGTGCCCTCTGTAGTTCCCCCCTACCAGATGGCCACCCTAAAAAATTATGCCAACCATGCATTCAGCAAACGGTAGGGGTTATTAAAGACAGGGAGTCCAGGGGTAGATTGTCAGGCCCTTATACTCTCCCCCGTTTATGCAGGTAGCGGGAGAGACACCTGACTTCACTTCGAACCTGAGAGAGATGATCAGGGCAGAAATGAAAGTCTTACCTCAAAGAGAACCTTCTAGGAGAAGAGAGGCTAGTGGTTCAGGCTCGGAGACCTCAGTCGCCCCTAGGAAAGGTGACAATTCCTCGGACTCCTCGGCCTCCTCGTCATCTTCCTCGGATGAAGACTCTAGCCGGTTCTGCTTCCCCTTAGACCAGATGGACAGATTAGTGAAAGCAATACGGTCCACCATGGGGGTAGCGGACAAAAAACGGGAACTCTCAGCACAGGACATAATGTTCGGGGGTCTAGACCCCAAAAAACGCAGAGCCTTTCCATTAAACGATAAGGTTCAAAACCTAATTGACAGAGAATGGAAGAGACCGGAAAAAAGGGGCTCCATGCCACCAGCCTTTAAGCGGAGATACCCCTTTGATAACCCGGTAGTAAACAGATGGGATAAAGCCCCGAAACTAGACGCAGCAGTAGCCAAAGCATCTAAAAAATCTGCCATACCATTTGACGATATGGCCTCCTTGAAAGATCCGCTAGATAAAAAAGCGGATTCTTTTCTTAAAGGGACATGGGAGATGTCAGCAGGCACGTTAAGACCAGCGGTAGCTGCCACCTGTACAGCCAGATCGATGATGGTCTGGCTAGATCAGCTGGATTCCGAGCTAAAAGACGGAGCCTCAAGATCATCTATTCGGAAAAGTTTGCCGATCATTCAGAATGCCGCGGCATTTTTAGCCGATGCGTCTGCAGACTCTGCAAGAAAGGCGGCTAAAGCCGCGGGTCTATCTAATGCAGCGCGAAGAGCGCTCTGGTTAAAATGTTGGCCAGGAGATATTCAAGCCCGGTCCCGTCTGTTCCATTCCCTGCGAGGGGGGAGTACCTATTCGGCCCTGTCTTGGACGAATTGTTAGAGAAAGCTGGAGATGACAAAAAGAAATTTCCCAGTCTCCCGAACCCCTCGAACAGACGTCCTTTTACCAGAAAAGGTTTTTTCCGGAGAAGGCCGTCCAGAGATCAGGGCAGATGGGAGGAGAAAAAAAGAAAAGGTACAGGATTCATGTTTGGAGGGGGTCGCCAGGAAGGTCCAGCTCGAGATACGAAAAAGCCGCCCCAATGACTAGTTACCCCGGTGGGAGGGAGACTAGCTGCATTCTACCCATCCTGGTCTCTGATCTCTAATAGCAGCTGGATATTGGGGATAATAGCCGTGGGACTACGACTAGAGTTTTCTAGGGTTCCCCTTGATCAATTTAAAATCACCCCACTCAGGTCGTCTGCTTCAGAGCAAGCTGCCCTGGAGGCCGAGGTTCATGACCTGTGCGCCAAAAAAGTCCTGATAGAGGTTCCAGAGACAGAATGGGGGAAGGGATTCTACTCCCCTCTGTTCCTGGTCCGCAAACCAGACAGCTCCTTTAGGACAATAATAAACCTTAAGGCCCTCAACAAGTTTTTGGTCATACGTCCTTTTAAAATGGATACAATTAAATCTGCAATAAAATTGCTGTTCCAAAACTGCTTTATGGTGGTGTTAGATCTGAAAGACGCATACTACCATATACCCATCCATGCAGGCCATCAGCGGTTTCTCAGAGTGGCGGTTCAGTTGGATGGGTCAATTCGACATTTCCAATATGCGGCCCTCCCTTTTGGAGTGGCAGTCGCTCCCCGAGTATTTACTAAAGTAATAGCGGAGGTCATGGCCCATCTACGTGAATCGAACATTCTGGTGATCCCCTACCTGGACGATTTTCTTATTGTAAGTAAAACGGCGAATCATTGTTCACAACAGCTACAAAAGGCAATGTCCGCCCTAGAACGGTTAGGATGGTTGCTGAACGTCAAAAAGTCTCGGTTGCAACCAATGAAAGTCCAACAATTCTTGGGCCTAACCCTGGATTCTGAAAAACAGGAATGCCGTCTGCCCCCGGAGAAGCTTGTTCGCCTCCGTTATCAGATCCTGAACGCCTCCAATAACCCCACCATGTCCCTCAGGAAAGCCATGTCCCTTCTAGGCTCTCTTTCGGCCTGTATCCCGGCAGTCCAGTGGGCCCAGTTTCATGCAAGGAAACTACAGAGCGAGGTCTTATTACATCAAAAGGTCCTTGGGGGTTACTTGGAGGGTCAGCTAACCTTGTCCCGTAACACAAGGGAGTCCCTAGAGTGGTGGTTAGACAAGGATAACTTGTCTAAAGGGGTGCCCTGGGAGTATAACGTAACCCGCATAGTCACCACGGATGCTAGTCCTTACGGTTGGGGAGCTCATATGGGTGAAATATTAGTCCAGGACCAATGGCAACATGATCAGCTAAGAATGTCATCTAACCTAAAAGAATTGACAGCGGTAGAACAGGCGGCTAAAAAGCTCCTTGTGTATCTACAGGGCCATCACGTTCGGGTGTTCTCCGACAATCAGGTCGTCGTGGCATATATCAATCACCAAGGCGGGACCCGTTCCAGACCCCTGATGATTGTAGCAGAGCGGTTGTTCCATCTAGCAGAACAATACTTTCTATCTTTAACAGCGTTGCATATAAAAGGAAGAGACAACATCACGGCAGACTTTTTAAGCCGCAATCAGCTAAAGCAGGGGGAATGGTCCCTAAACTCCTCCATATTCAATCTGATTGTTCAAAAGTGGGGATATCCAGAGGTAGACCTCTTCGCCACCAGAGACAACAGACAATTGAAACAATTCTGCTCCCTAAATCCCAGAGAGAATCCTCTGGCGGTAGATGCCTTCCTGATAAAGTGGGACTTCAAACTAGCCTACGCCTTCCCTCCCCTATCTCTTCTACCCCTGGTGATGAGGAAAATCAGGAAAGACAGAGCAAGGGTTATAGTCATCGCTCCATTTTGGCCCAGGAGAGCATGGTTCTCATGCCTCAGGACCATGTCGGTGTCCGATCCTTGGGTTCTGCCGGACATCCCGGATCTCCTGTCCCAGGGCCCAGTCTTCCATCCTCGGGTAGCTGGCCTTCATCTGACGGCGTGGAGTTTGAACGGTCATTATTAGAAGAAAAGGGTTTCTCCACAGACCTAGTTAACACCCTACTTAAGAGTAGGAAAATCATTACCACAAAAATTTATGTCAGAATTTGGAAGAAATTCCTTCAAAACTCAGGAGTAGTCGCTGGGGATTCAGCGCCTATAATGCAGATATTAGAGTTCCTACAAAAAGGTCTGGACATGGGGCTCTCTACCAGTACCCTTAAAGTACAAGTGTCAGCCTTGGGGGCTCTGTTTAGCTGTAACATCGCTGGTAATTATTGGGTAAGCAGGTTCATTAAGGCGGCAGGTAGATCCAGGCCAATAATGAAGGATAGGTTTATGCCGTGGGACTTAAACCTAGTCCTCACTGCTATGACAGAGACCCCATTCGAACCTATCTCGTCGGCTTCCCTAAAAAACCTGTCCCTCAAGGTAGCCTTCCTGGTAGCTCTAACATCAGCCCGCAGAATAAGCGATATCCAGGCTTTATCTAGGTGTCCTCCATATTTACAGTTCAAAGAGGATAGGGTAATACTTAGACCTGACCCAGCGTACTTGCCGAAGGTAGTGTCTAGTTTCCATAGGACACAGGAAATAGTTCTTCCATCCTTCCTCCCTAATCCAACTAACGAGAAGGAAAAGAAACTACACACCCTGGATCTCAGGAGAGGCCTCATAGAATATCTGACAGTCACCGATCCCTGGAAGAAAGATAATGCCCTGTTTATCTCTCATCAAGGCCCCAGGAAAGGTTGTAGAGCATCAAAAAATACACTAGCCAGATGGATTAGAGAGGCGATTTCAATAGCATACACCTCAAAGGGCAGGTCGCCCCCCGGGAAGCTGAGGGCGCATTCCACCAGAGCCATGGCAACCTCATGGGCCGAAAGATTAGAAGTCTCCATTGACCAGATTTGTAAGGGGGCTACTTGGTCCTCTCTGAGCACCTTTTATAGTCATTATAGGCTAGACCTGGGTGCTTCCACAGACCTCTCTTTTGGTATAAGGGTGCTGCAGGCTGTAGTCCCTCCCTAAAGCTGATATTACTCTCTGTAATTCTCTCAGGTGGTGCTGTCATGGACGACCGAATAAAGTCTTAGTTACTCACCGGTTAACGGTATTTTTCGGAGTCCATGACAGCACCCGTATATTCCCTCCCTTATAGTTAATTGGGGTGTGCACGTCTATTTCTTGTATATGCTCACTGGTGGTAAAAGTTTATAATTGTAAAGAATACTGTACATAAATCATGCATTAACCTTGGAAGTCCTCTTGTGCTCTGTAATCCAACTGATGCGTGGGAGAGGTGCCACCCTTTTGTATCTGTAGGTTTCCTGTTCCTAAGGGGTGGATCCCCTCTCTCAGGTGGTGCTGTCATGGACTCCGAAAAATACCGTTAACCGGTGAGTAACTAAGACTTTTCTCACTGAGTAGCTTTGTGCCAGTAGATGGATGTTGCTTGCTGGGGGAAAAAGACGACTTCTTTCTTTAAAGAATGTATTCCTTTAGTGTCAGCCTACTCATGGTCTCTGGTGTCCCCTCCCAATGATGGTTACAAGAAAGGGATTGTATGGTAGTACCAAAAATCCTCTCTTCTCCCACTTGTTACATGATCGGAGTTTGCCAGGTGTCTCTGCTACATTGCGACTTAGAGGGTAAAATATTCACCATGTTTGGACTTATTCCGACTTGTGGCGGGCGCAGTACCTCTCATGGGTGCAATGCAACCACGTTCATTTGTATTACATGGCAACACCTAGCAAACTTTGGTTGCCAAAGTCACAGTGTAGTAGTCCCCCAACCTTATATTCTATGCCCCTGTCTGGACAGAAGAGACCTCTACTACATTGCTAGCAGAAATTGAGGTCACGTCTATCTAAATATCACATTTATTTTTTTTTAATAGGCAGGAAGCTAAATGCAATGGTGCCAGCTCCAAAGCAAAATGTTCCATAGTGGTCTGTAGAGTATTCAATGGATCTGGTATTTTTGATCTACAGAACCAAACAGATCTAGCGACTCTACAGAATATTGTACCCCTCCCCCCTCAATCTGATGGTCCAGGAGGCTGATCTCACGCTTACCAAAGAGGACTACGTCAGCGCCTGATTAACAGGAACCATTACTATGGGACTTACCAGCTTACTGCGTACAGCACTGGCCGTAAAGGGAAAGTCCAAACCAAATACTTAACCCGACTTATACATCAGTCAGAAAACCACTGTAAGGAGTTTTATAGAAGATTTTTTTTTAATAAATAAATCACATCAATATTCCACAACCGGCATACCCAGAGCTCCATACCAAACAGTAATGGTGGAAGAATTTACCAAAATCTGCTCGTGATCGGTGCTTTAATGAGGGCAAAGTAAGATGGAAGGATTCCCGCACACTGCCGGCGGTCACTCAGTGAGAGGCGCTGAGCACTACAAGTCTAAGCAAGTTCTGAGAGCAATCTGATAATTCGGGATGGTGAATTTACACTGTCGTCAAAATAAGAAAGACAGTCAACCTTAATGCACTAAAGATGGCACCGGCCATCCACAGCGGCTGCCATATGTTCAGGAATGTATAGATTATATATACAGTCATATATTAACGTCACAACGCAGGTTACAAAAATAACAAATAGTGTTTGTCTCACTGGTTACTAGAGCGAACATACAACGGACTGACATCTCCGGATCTGTTTCGCTCAGCTTTGCTGTACAGACTGGGACAGAATATTCTGATTTTCAATAGCAGGTGGGGAAATTCATTATGGCGGCGCTATATCATAAGGCAGTATAGCACTGGTGTAGGCTCTCAGGGAGAGAGGGATGGACTCCAGCTCTTCCTTTGGGCTATGACCACTTTTCTGTCCATTAACCCCCTCATTGCTGCAGCCATACAGCACACGCCCAGCTTTACTGTATACAGAACAGAAGACAGTATATCCAATGTGCTTGTACAAGAATATTTAAAAAAAAAAAAAAAAGCCACATACAATGGGGAAGACTTATTACAGTGTTAAAGGGAATATGCCATCCAAAAATGAGCTATTGGTTTTAATCAGGGGTTTGTTAAAATCATTGACAATTTTTTCTTGTTAATACTTTTTTTTTCATATCACAACTTAAAAAAAATCTGAACATTGCCCACTGAGGCCCATTTTAGATTCCTGCCATTTCAGGGAGTATTCTTCAGCCTCATCATCATCATCAAAGACATGATTACAATGACCTGTAACAGCTGAAAACACAGGATCTGCAAATCACAATAGGTGATGTCACAGCTCACCTCCTAACTGTACAATGACTGATAACACCTCTATATACAGTAGGTAACACAGGATCCACCATTCACAATAGGTGATGTCACAGCTCACCTCCTAACTGTACAATGACTGATAACACCTCTATATACAGTAGGTAACACAGGATCCACCATTCACAATAGGTGATGTCACAGCTCACCTCCTAACTGTACAATGACTGATAACTAGGGATGAGCGAGTATACTTGTTGCTCGACTCCCCCCCCCCCCCCCCCCCGAGCATACTCCGGTGATTTCTGAGTATTTTGGCGTGCTCGGAGATTTAGTTTGTCGCCTGTGCTGCATGATTTATGGCTGCTGGACGGCAATGAGTATACTCGCTCATCACTACTGATAACACCACTATATACATAACCCAGGATCCCTCATTCACAATAGGTGATGTCACAGCTCACCTCCTCCTCCTGTACAATGACTGATAACACCTCTCTATACCGTAGATAACACAGGATCCACCATTCACAATAGGTGATGTCACAGCTCACCTCCTCCTACTTTCCCAATTACCTCTGCACACGCTCATTAGATGCTTCAGTACATAAAGGCTTTGATTCAGTCTATTACTGCTAATGTACATGGGATTTCCTGAATCAGTAAGTAGCAGTGTAGAATAGCTCCAGTGGCCAAGGTGAAAGTTGCACAATTTATTTTTTGTTTTCCAGTATTACAATCTGATTTAAAGACAAAAAAAATTACAAAAAAAAAATATATACATACGATGCACTTGATGTAAACCATAGCTCATTTTCTGATGACACATTCCCTTTAAGTGCTAAGCTGAACTAGATGAGCACAATATATTACTTAGTGCCGGCTCTTGGTTGTCCAACTTTTGATGTAAAATGGATGGCACATTTAGGCCACACCACTTTTCTGCTCCTCTCTTTTAGCAATCGGCAGGTCTTGCAACCCTTGGACCACAAATGATCGACATTACAGTTACACTTTAGGGTGGAATATATTTGTTCTTTGTCCAGCAGTAAAATGAGCAAATTATCATTAATACAATCCATATTACCCCTCGTGATAACGCACAGCATTAGTCCATGGGGTGAATATTTATTTGGCCCATTTTAAAACCACTACTGGGTTACAAAAAAATAATCTACAAAAATTTAAAATAGGGCAGTAATTTTGTTGTAGTGTCTAATGCTCCACTGTGATTACTAACCATTAGAGATGGGGATTGTACAGCTAGGAGAATGAGTGTGCTTGTAGGCAGCGGCGGTGCTGCTTTTGGAAGAAGGTGGGGATGGTTTTCCCCAATTCTAGATAACCCCTTTAAGGAGGAGTCAATAAGTCAGAATACCCAGTTAGGAAATCCTTCAGTAATATAGGGGCGGTGCACTGCTCAAAGTCTTCATGCTGGAGGACCTGGCCCAGCTCATTGATTTTAATGTGTAATACTTAATTTCACCTGTGGGGGAGCTGTAGGGGAAACAGAACACTCGCTGCTAAATTCTGCTGCTGAATAAAGTGAAGCATGAGGACACCGTGTGATCAGCCGAGGAATGGTTTCAACAAAGAATTGTCTAGTGCCTTAAAAAGAGGTCAGCATGAATTCCACTCATGCCCTGCCGTGTGAGCGAGCAGCACTGGACGAGCCCTTTAAGGTTACTGGCATTTTTAGCTCTCTCAAGTACAGCTGTCAGTAAATCACATGGTCCGAGATGGCATCATGTCAGATATATAAAGAGGTTGCGTTAGGATTAGAAATGCTGTAAATGCTTTCTTTCACAGACAGTGCCACTTCTATTCACAGGCGGCCTCTGGCATTGCAAGACAGCCCTATTTTAATAGTGTAATACCAGGCACAGCCATGAGGGGTGCTGTTTGTGGAAGGTAGACATTTTTTCCCTTTCGGGTGAGGACCCAGTCTACGCCGGACAGGACAGATGAAGCTTTCTCCTGTCGGTCACGTTGCTTTTCTTTTTTGCTGGTGGAACACAAACACAATCGTTTGGACATTACAAAGTGTCCGGTGATACATCGCACCATTCCCTGTGGGAAACGTTTTCTCTCTAAATTGCAAGGACAGACGCTTGTTTCATGGGGATCCAATGTGGAGCGCTCCATGTCAAACCGTCTCCATAAGCCGGGTGTGCAGACGGGAGGAGAACACGAGTGATCCATTGCCTGAGACAAAAAAAAGAGTGCTGTTACATACTTGTTATGGCGCCCCCTGCTGTCAGACCACCAAGGGGCCAGTGTATTTTTGCTCCTTTTCTTGATTGCATTTTTTTTTATTATTCTTTAAATACATGTATTTTGGGATAAAATCATTTTTGCATTTGGATTGTAATAAGTTTTGGGAATGTTAGCTAAGCTAGGGCTCTGTGTGAAAGAAATGGTTAATTTCTATCTCCTAAGCTGAATAAAATACCAAAAAATAGTATTATGGAAGAATGACCCATGTCCTCGGTTATCATCTGTCTACGTGTGGATATTTTTATGGCCTGGTGGTTAGTCCCCTCAATTCCCAAGGACATATTTTGGTTTCCAAATTTTATAATGATATAGTGTAAACACCACAATGCTGTGGATTCAGCCCAAATTCTCCTGAGAACTTCAATTCTTGAACCAGGACACGTTGACATAAGGAACAACCCCCATGTCATTTATCTTATATCCCAGGATGTGTTTGACAACCCATTGTATAACCCATATTTTTGCCAAATTATTGTGTAACGCCTCGTTTCCCTTTGATCTTGTCCTATAAAAGATCACCCTTTCGATTCAATAAACAGAGATTTGTTTGGAAACACAAAGACTCTGTGTCTCTCTGAATTACTTCTCCCATCTCTAGGTACCTGAGCTGTAACCATACCTGAGGAAAAAAAAATCCTGACTCTGATAACTGCTTCCTGCAGAATGAGTTAACTGAGAATCCATCAGTGAGCTTGCTGCGTAGCAAAATTTATAACTCTTATCTATTTTCCAAGCCGATTTGTAACCTCAGCTCATCTTTGATGTGGCCAAAAACCAGCATACAGGATATCAGGAGAAGAGATAAAAGCTATAAACCCTAGAATGAGCTCACTGACAAGATTCTCGGTTAGCTCATTTTACAGCCAGGAAAGTAAACTGAAGCATAATAAAAAAAAAAAAAAAAAAATGTCCAAAAAGTTTTAATGCAATCCAATTGCAAACGATTATTTAACCTTAATCGCATGCATTCAGGAAAAAAATAAAATGGCACCGTAGGCGTCTTTAGCATTTAATTCTACATCTGATGAGAACTTACAACTGGGATTCAACCCCAAAGAAAAGTCTCCAGTTGCTGAAGCGGCCGTAGCTGTACGGATTGTGAAATATCTGCAAAAAAAAAAAAAAAGTAGTAACCAGTGCAGAAAAGTATATATTTTGTTCTTTGAAAACATCCTGTATTACATTGGGAAGGGTGCCCAGATCACAACGACCAGACGCTACAGTTATATGGACCATTAAAATTGATACACTCCCCGGCACCCAGCACCTAGAGTGCTTATTTAATCGTAAGGTCAATGCAGAGGTCACGCACCTTCCCTTTATCCAGCAGCCTCTTTCTCTCCTTCTTGTTAATGTGTCTCTCTATGCTGGTCTCTCCTCGGGTGATGAGCATGGCGTGCCAAAGCGTGAGGGCACCGAGAGCCACAGCGACAGAGCTGCAAAATGCCAATAGCAGAGATTAATCCAATCTCCTAGAGACCGCCTGTTTACCCATTTCTATGAGTTTGTCCAAAGAGACAGTTCTCCTAATTAGCGAACCCTATTAACTATAGTTTATATTTAACTATAATATTAAATATGCATTTCCAGGAGGAATAACAGAGGAACAGAACAAAGTGAACTAGTGTCAGTAAATACATTTACTAGAACATCAGGAGAGTGGATGGATCCACTAACAGTTTAGCTGAACTGAAATCCACCTCCCCTATGATTTACACTGCAGCTCTGCTTGATCAGACTGGCTACTTCCTATAAGCAAAAGCCCAGCAGTACTGCACAAAGAGCTGATATCAGCACAGACAGGGACGGCTCCAGGTTAGTGCAGGACACACGGCTCTTCTTTTGCCTTCAAATTTTCCTCTTCGCCTTCCAAAAGCTGTAACTTTAACATCTTTCAGTCAATCCATTGTGTTTTAGAAAGTTCCTTTATTGCTGTACAAGCTGTTCGTATCATCACCATTCTGAAGTCCACGTGACTTTTTGATCACTTTTTATTCCCCTTTTTTTAGGATAAAGTTACCAAAAAAGAGCAATTCTGCCATTCTTTTTTTTTTTCTTCTCATTTTGGCAGTCAGTGGATGGGATAAACATTACAATACTTATTAGTTTGGACAGGGACATGTGGAGATACTGAATCTGCAAAAGAATTTTTTTTTTGGGGGGGCGCGGGGGGGGTAGAATTTGGTTACATTCTGTCAAAAAATAAAAAAAAAAGGGAGGAAGATTTGAACTTTTTTATATATATTTATATTTAACTTTCTTAGGTCCCCCAGGGTCTAATTGACAGTGACACCTAGGATTGCAACAGTTGAACCCCTAAGTCCATTTAGGCTGTGTGACCACAATGCGATTTTTAAGCGTTTCTGTCGCGATTTTCGGCGCGAAAACGTTTAAAAAAAACTCGTACAGAACGCCCCCCATGCATTCCTATGGCATTCCGCACATGCTGTGCTAATGCTGCGTTTTTCCCTGCGGCGGAATCGCATCGCGGAAAAAAATCGCAGCATGCTCATTCTTTTGTGCGGAATCGCAAGAATTGCCGTGATTCCGCACCCATAGGAATGCATGAGAATCGCTGACTTCCCGCATGTGGCTATGCCCACCATGCGCAAAGTTAAGTGTCTCATGTGCGGATGGTACCCACGGTGTGGAGGAGAGGAGACTGTCCTTCAGGCCCTGGGTATCATACCCCTGTTAAAAAAAATAATAAAAAAAAAAAATCGGGGTATATTTACCTTCTGGCGTCACGCGCAGCCTTCCCGGCCTCAGCGTTCCCAGTAATGCCTTGCGGCAAGGTCCTGTGATGACGTAGTCTCGCGTTACTCTAGCGGTCTCGTGAGATCACTATAGCAACGCGAGACCAACGTCATCACAGGTCTCGCAAGGCATCGCTGGGAACGGGAGCGTCGCTGAGGCTGCGCGGGACGTCGGAAGGTAAATATACCCCGATTTTTTTTATTTTTTTACCATTTTTAACATTCTATCTTTTACTATTGATGCCACATAGGCGGCCTCAATAGTAAAAAGCTGGTCACACTTGTCAAACACTATGTTTGATGAGTGTGACCAACCTGTCAATCACTTTCCAAGCGATGCTTCAAATCTCTTGGAAAGTGCTTGAATATCGCACGTGAAAATCGCGGCAAAATCGAGATCATAATCGCAGGGAAATCGCGCGGAAAAAAACGCGCGTTTTCTTGGAAGGAGTCCGGTTTTGAGTGTCCGGTTTAAAACGCTACTTGGGCACATAGCCTTACAGCAGTTAAGACCTAGGCAGCCCACCCCCAACACATCAAGCGGAACGCCCCCCCTCCCCCCCAACACAGCCGGCAGCCTGTCTCCCCCCCCCCCCCCCCCAACACAGTTGATACCCGCACTTTACATCCAGTGGCAACAGGGCCAAGTACTGAAATCAGGAGGGCGGCTGCGAACATCGTACCTGCAAAGCACCCAGAGGTATATGATGCACTTGTGAAAAACTCTCTCCCGAAAAGAAAAGGTTGGAGGTGGCGTCTGGCTGTACGTCTGAAAGAAAAACATCAAAAAGACACAAAATATACATAGTTTCAGTGCATTTTAGACAGGTTGGAACTCTATGCCTCACATAAACACAAGAATTTAAAGGGGTTCCATCAAAAAGACAGAACCTTTCAAAATCGGTGTTATCCGCTTGGGACATTCTTTTTTTTTTGGCATAAGGGATCATTAACTATAAGCGTAGCACAAGTCCCTCTGCTGCTGATCATCATGAATCTGTGATGACACCTTGCAGTGTTTAATTTTCCTGCAGTGCCTCCACTGGCGAAAAGTAGTATTACACAGCACTAACAAATCAGTCGTCTCTCTGCATAACGCACAGACATCACCAGGACAAGAGATGTTATTTTTGTATCCGTTATAGCATCGGGGAGGGTCCAAAATGAGGAACTGCAGCAAATACTCATTCTGGCAGTTCATCGTAGCTACAGGACCTTCCATGATGTGACCAATAGGACCTGCAGTCATGTGACTCCCAGTGTGCACTGCGAGTCACGTGACCGCTGGTCCTATTGGTCGGAAGGTCCTGTAGCTACAATGAACTGCCTGAATGAGCAGCTGCTGCCGCGCACCCTTGCAGGAGGAGGATGTCAGCACAGGCACAGGAAGAGCCACGGGGGAGCTGGGAGCAGGAGCCATCATCGGAAGGTGAGTTAACTGTTTATTATTTTGTCATGTGCTTGCCAGCGGGGGGGGAATATAGGGATGGGGGGGGAGGGGGGACAATGTGTGCCGGCAGGGGGGAATATAGGGACGCGGGGGTCGTGTGCATACCAGCAGGAGTGCATATAGAGAGGGGGGCCATGTGAGTGCCAGCAGGGGGGCATATAGTGACCGGGGGGGGCCATATCCAGGATCGGATGGGGGGGGGGCTATGTGCCAGCACAAGGTGGCAATGTTCCAGGATGGGGGTTATATACAGTATATGCTTTGAAAGACGGACACTGGCATTATAAGACAGACCTCCATTTAACATAAAGAAAAAATTTTCTCATTTCTTCACCAAATTTGGGGGTGCGTCTTATAAAGCGAAAAATACGGTATATATTTCTCGGGTTTTTTGAGGGGGCATTTTCTGCGTTTAGTGAACTTTTAACTCACACTGGCCTAAAGCCGAGTTCATGGTGCAATTTTTATTTCAAGGTATTTAAAAAAATTTTGTAATTGTTTAATTTTGCAGTAATTTTCCCAGAATTGCAATGTTTATTGCCACAATCTCTTTGAAATCAAGGAAAAAGAAATCTATGCCGCTGTCTAGGGATAATGAATATCGCTGCAAAGACAACGGGCGTGATTCATTAGTGGATTTGCGCCTGTTTTCATCTAGGTTTTGGCGCTTTTCACATATTTCTCAGTTTTCGTCTTATTCTTTTTACCTTCTATTTTTTATGCGTTCACCCGTTAGTTTCTTTTTCTTTTATTTTGAGGATAATCATTGTGGATGGGGTTTTTTGGGGATTTTTCCAGATGTTTTCAGGCCGATTCATCTATTATTGCTAATGTAGGTATACAATTTGTGTGTGCTTCACACCTATGTCGCCCTTCATCTGGGCTGGTGGTATGAGCTGAAAGGCCTCATATAATACCAACAAACCCAACAAAAAGCTTCCTGGACTGGCTAATGTCCGCCCAATCTTTATATAGTGTGGCCACCACAAGCAAAGGAAGAATTATATTTTAAGCATTGGAACAATACTAAAAAAAACAAAAAAAAACAAACATTAATTAGAGGAGGGACCTGTGAATATTACATTATTTAAGCTTGATGGGGCAGGTGGACTTACTGTGAAAATCCATGCAAGTGTGGCTCTATAATTCTTTTTATAAGTTTACACAATCTTTGACCATCTAATCTGACTGACCGCTTCCCTGTGTCACTCTTCTTTGCTCTTTAAGCTCTATCCACCTAGTCTGATTGTCAGCTCCTCAGTGTCCCTCCTCCCTGCTGAGATCTCAGACTGCTCAGTACAACCTGCAGCAGTCAGGCTGGGTGGGTGGAGACCGAGGACTCATGCGTTCGACCACTAACAAAATGCTCATCATATCAGGATTACACAGGCGATCTGACATGGTATTTCAAAGTAAGTACAACTACTTCATCCAGTCTATGCAATACTGTATGCGGCCTGTATTGTTAATCTAGTGACAGATCTACTTTAAGGTTTTCTATCCCGTGTCCTCGTATCGTACGGACTCCAGCAGCTTTAGTCATGACACCGAACACTGGTTAGTCACATTATGGCTTTCTACACCAGAAGAGCAGAGACGGACAATATAGAGACAGGACGTTATAGAGACAGAGAACACTGGAGTCGTGCGTGATCAGCAGGGCGTGAGGCCGCGTTAGTCACACACATAGGTAGCCACTTAGCCCACCTCATTGCCTGCATGCTGGAGCCTCTCCGCCTCCTGGTGCTTCATTTTCTAATAAGAGGGAAACAGGACCACAATTAACGTCTAGTGGAACTGAGCAACGTTCTGCAGAACTCCGGAACAATGGAAATACGAGGAAGGACAGAGAGAGAAAGAGGAGGGCATATTGGGTACCACTAGGACACAAGCGGCTATTGGTTAAATAGAAACTCTTGAAAGCTTATGAGACCTTAATCCTGCCCAGAGTGACCGTCCACTCTTTATGCACACAGAAATGGTGCAAAGAACAGGACTCACAGGCTCTCCGAGTGGGCACAAGGGTGGAGGAGGACTCACAGGCTCTCTTAGTGGATGGGGGTAGAGGACTCACAGGCTCTGCAAGTGGGCATGAGGATGGAAGAGAACTCACAGGCTCTCTGATTCTGAATGGGTGGGGGTAGAGGACTTACAGCCTTCTCTTACTGGGCGTGGGGGTTGGGGTGGATGGAGGAGTGCTCACACACACACAGTCTCTCTTAGTGGGAGGAGTGGGACGGAGGTGGGTATGAAGGGGGAGGTGGGGCTCAAAAACTGGGCAGGGGCGTAGAGGCTGACCCGCATGCGCTCAAAAACTGGGCAGGAGCGTGGAAGATGACCTGCGGATGCCCAAAACTGGACAGGGGTGTAGCGAGCAACCCATGGGAGCTTAAAACTGGGCATAAGGGAAGACAACAACCCGTGGGCGCTTAAAAAACTGGTGAGGGGCATGAAGGACGAGCTGTGAGCGCTCAAAGCTGGGAGGGGGATAATCGCCCAGAAAACTGGGTAGGGGAGTGGAGAACATGCAGGCTCTCAAAATTGGGTAAAGACATGGAGGACTACCCACAAGGTCTCAACACAGGGTGAGGGTATGGAGGACGACCATAGGCTCTTAAAACTCGGCATGGGCGGGATGACTTGCAGGCTCTCAAAACTGGGCGTGGGTGTGGAGGACGACGACTCACTCCTTATATGTGTAGTTTTTCCTAACATTAGTTAAGCAGATTCTTACACGAAAATATTGCAGGAGATCATTGCCACAACCTCAGTATCTTTTTTTCCCCCCATTATCTTTTTGCAATTATGAGTTCGGGGACTGTGTGCAGCCACTTTATGAAGCATCTACAAAATGTTCTTCTAGAGCTATGGCAACAACACGCACCGAATCACCTCCAAACTACTTGGGGGAGGTGACAAGTAACTACCTGAAACCGATCTCCAGAATACAGCCCACTCTCATCGAGATCTGCATTATTAATCACACTGGCTTTTCAGCCCAAATCACCCAGCAGTCCCTGCTTTTTCAGTGTCTGTACACATGCTGCTTTAGTTTAGCCTTGACAACAAACACTATATCATAGACCAGAATATTTATTATCTGCACAGAGACCTTCACATTTAAGTCAATTATGGGAAAACGAGCCGCTCTCACCTCGATGGCTGCGTAGGCTTCCCGGAACATGACGCGGCTGCTGATACTACAGTAGATACAACCCAAGGTCATAAAGAGGCAGAAGGAGAAGAAGTAGCGATGGTTATGGTGCCCCACACAGTTATTAAGCCAGGCTACAATGGGAACACGTTAAAGAATAACACATCCAACGTGTAAGGAAACACAGCTTTGTTATTTTTTTTTTTTTTTTAAAGGTTTGAAGAGTAACTTGACTTTCACAAAACTTTGACATGTTATGGTGAAAAGTTAGATATTTGCTCGGAGGGGGTCCTGGTGCAGAGACCTCCACCGCTCGGAGGGGGTCCTGGTGCAGAGACCTCCACCCAAAAGACAGACGTGCTCAGTCTAGCGCTGCTCCCCTCCAAAACTGGAGATTTTCATGTACGGAGGAGAGACAGACCTGGGCAGGGCCGCCTAATGATCCACGGGGGTCTTTATACCACATTGTGATTCACCTCTCACAAATAATAATCAACACAAATCTATTCACAAAGGATACGGCAATGGTGATCCATCTTCAAAATGCACCTGTGAAGAGAAGGTGATTAATAATGATTCACCATCACGGACAACCTGTTTCAAGATCACATTTACCGACCAAACATAAAAATTAGGTTTTTCTAGTTCACGGTTAGGTAAAAGGAGTTTTTAGTGAATGATCCCATTGTGTGTTATTACTAAGGCGCCATAATAACTATTTATAAAGACGAAACTCCCCGCAGATCTGTAAAATGTTTATAGCGTAGGAATGTCTAGAACGAGACTGAAGAGGACGGACTGCGTAATTATATAGAGGAGAGACCGCTTACGTGTCACATATGGGGAATTCACAGTCAAAGAATTATTCCCATTATTCCATAGGATAGGGGATAACTTATCGATTGATAGCTCCTGAGACAAGAGCTCTGCATCCCCATACTGAATGCTGGAGGCGTGCGCATGCTCAACCTCCACTCCACTCATTGTCTATGCGGGATGGAACTGCTGAGGTAAGACAAATACAACGATTCTCGAGATTGGTGAGGATCCAGACTGTCGGATGCCCCCTCCCCCCCAATGATACCAACTGTCGGATGCGTCCCCCCCTCAAGGATCCCAACTGTTGAATGCTACCTCCACTCCCAAGGATCCCAGCTATCAGATGCCCCCTCCACTCCCAAGGATCCCAGCTATCAGATGCCCCCCTCCACTCCCAAGGATCCCAGCTATCAGATGCCCCCCTCCACTCCCAAGGATCCCAGCCATCAGATGCCCCCCTCCACTCCCAAGGATCCCAGCTATCATATGCCCCCTTCACTCCCAAGGATCCCAGCTATCATATGCCCCTTCCACTCCCAAGGATCCCAGCTATCAGAAGTCCCCTCCACTCCCAAGGATCCCAGCTATCAGAAGTCCCCTCCACTCCCAAGGATCCCAGCTATCAGAAGTCCCCTCCACTCCCAAGGATCCCAGCTTATCAGAAGTCCCCTCCACTCCCAAGGATCCCAGCTATCAGAAGTCCCCTTCCACTCCCAAGGATCCCAGCTATCAGAAGTCCCCTTCCACTCCCAAGGATCCCAGCTATCAGAAGTCCCCTCCACTCCCAAGGATCCCAGCTATCAGATGCCCCCTCCACTCCCAAGAATCCCAGCTATCAGATGCCCCCTCCACTCCCAAGAATCCCAGCTATCAGTAGTCCCCTCCACTCCCAAGGATCCCAGCTATCATATGCCCCTTCCACTCCCAAGGATCCCAGCTATCATATGCCCCTTCCACTCCCAAGGATCCCAGCTATCAGAAGTCCCCTCCACTCCCAAGGATCCCAGCTATCAGAAGTCTCCTCCACTCCCAAGGATCCCAGCTATCAGAAGTCTCCTCCACTCCCAAGGATCCCAGCTATCAGAAGTCCCCTCCACTCCCAAGGATCCCAGCTATCATATGCCCCTTCCACTCCCAAGGATCCCAGCTATCATATGCCCCTTCCACTCCCAAGGATCCCAGCTATCAGAAGTCCCCTCCACTCCCAAGGATCCCAGCTATCATATGCCCCCTCCACTCCCAAGGATCCCAGCTATCATATGCCCCCTCCACTCCCAAGGATCCCAGCTATCATATGCCCCTTCCACTCCCAAGGATCCCAGCTATCAGAAGTCCCCTCCACTCCCAAGGATCCCAGCTATCAGAAGTCCCCTCCACTCCCAAGGATCCCAGCTATCAGAAGTCCCCTCCACTCCCAAGAATCCCAGCTATCAGATGTCCCCTCCACTCCCAAGGATCCCAGCTATCAGATGTCCCCTCCACTCCCAAGGATCCCAGCTATCAGATGTCCCCTCCACTCCCAAGGATCCCAGCTATCATATGCCCCCTCCACTCCCAAGGATCCCAGCTATCATATGCCCCCTCCACTCCCAAGGATCCCAGCTATCATATGCCCCCTCCACTCCCAAGGATCCCAGCTATCAGATGTCCCCTCCACTCCCAAGGATCCCAGCTATTACCCCCCTGCCAAGCTGCTAGTTATCCCCTGTCCTATACGTAGGACATAACTTTCTATATTTGAAGTAACTCCATTGTGCAAAGTAAAATGAATACAGATGTGTGCAGCTGTAAACCTATTGTAGGGGAATCATATGGGAACCTCAATAGTGATATAAAGGTAGGACAGAATTAGCTTCTGTTGCAACAAGATTGCACAAAGGGAAACTACAACCATAGACACTTATGGAGTAACTTTCCAGAAGGTTCTTGGATCCTATAAGGACCAAAAAAAAGAACCACTCCCAACAAACATGTATCAAGCAGCCTACATAGTGTGTATGCCATAAAAGCCTATGGTTGGAATAGCCTTGTATAACGGACCCGTCACGGTTATCCTAATCAATACACAAGCAGGCGAGTGCCTGGGATCAGTGTATTCAATACTAAGAACCACCCGACCATCTCTCAGTGCAAACTACTCTCAGCCAAGTCTGAGCACTGCGACTCGAAGTGCAGATTTAAAAAAGAAAAATGGCCACCCATATAATTAAAGAAATGATGACCATGAAATGCACGTCCCAGTCGATTCCACTCAGACTTAGTTGTTATAGTTGGTGGCCAATAGGAGGGGGTTCCTATTTTATGACATTGGAGGACTCCTTTATCTTTGAAAAGAGTTGTTGCACCCAAAAAAAGTCAATGATTAAAAAAAAAAAACAAAAAAAAAAAAAAAAAACCTTATCACATACTTATTACAAATGCTACAGTGATGAGTCCGGGCAGGTTTTGGAGCGATGCATTTCCGGCAAACTGACACCGATGGGATATTCTTCTGAGCCTGATGAACACAAACAGCAGGAATTTTAAAGCCCTCAAAATGAAGGAAACACATTGATTCTATGAAAATGAAACGGAGGTACAGGATACAATATATTATTCTGCTATTGTTTCATACATTACTTATGGCAAGAAGAGGTTGCATAAAATAAACACAAAAAAAGATGGCAAACCTGTAATTTACAACAGTTAAAGGGAGTTGTACCCTGTGTGTCTAAGTCATTCCCTATTGATAAGAGAACGGAAAACCTATTGATCCCTATTAGACAATCATGTCATGTTAGTAGTCCGTGGTCACCGGATGGGATCTGGAGAACCACCTCCTACTGCTGGAATCCTCGATGCCTCCTCTAACATGTAAGCCCGATGTGATGTGATGCAGCCTATTGGAGCCGGGGAAACCAGCAGCTAGGAAAAAGGTTCCAATGGCTCACAGGGTCCTGTAATTTTATATACTCGTCTAATTCCTGAGGTCCCACCTCTGGGCCCCCCACCGATCCTCAGAGACTTGTCTGAATGGAGCAGAGATTGAGCATGTGCACCTCTGCTCCATGAGCTTCTGATAGTTCTGGCGGAAATAGCAGAATGCAGTATTAGGCTGGGTTCACATTGTGTTAGGGGAGGGGGGGGGGGGTGTCGCTTAACACATCCGTTACATAGCGCTATGTAACGGATGCGTTAACGCACCCATAGACTGCTATAGACGAGCGCATAGCCAACGCATATCATAATCGGCATGCATTAACGATGTGCCGTCATTCTGTGACGGACCCTCGGACGCGGTCTTCAGTGTCCAAGGGTCCGTCGCTGCTAGCACAGATGAAGCATATGCGCTAGCGGGATCGCGTAACGCAATCCAAAAAAGGCAGTTGCGCTAGCGCAGTCCGTTTAACGCATACGTTGAACGGACTGCACTAACACAATCTGAACCTGGCCTTATCTGGCAGAGATTGAAAGGAGTAGAGGTGAACATGCTTGCCCTCTGACAATCCACGGAGGTCGCAATGGTCAGACCCCTAGGGATCAACAACTTAACCCCTACTAGCTAAAGAACCCGGCGTTGCCCAGGCATGTGGATAGTTATAACAAATTATAATGATTATCTGACATCCCATAGTCCTGTGCCCATGTACCCATTATATATACAGTTGTGGCCAAAAGTATTGACACCCCTGCAATTCTGTCAGATAATACTCAGTTTCTTCCTGAAAATGATTGCAAACACAAATTCTTTGGTATTATCTTCATTTAATTTGTCTTAAATGAAAAAACACAAAAAGAATTGTCCTAAAGCCAAATTGGATATAATTCCAAACCAAACATAAAAAAGAGGGTGGACAAAAGTATTGGCACTGTTCGAAAAATCATGTGATGCTTCTCTAATTTGTGTAATTAACAGCACCTGTAACTTACCTGTGGCACCTAACAACAGGTGTTGGCAATAACTAAATCACACTTGCAGCCAGTTGACATGGATTAAAGTTGACTCAACCTCTGTCCTGTGTCCTTGTGTGTACAATGAGCATGGAGAAAAGAAAGAAGACCAAAGAACTGTCTGAGCACTTGAGAAACCAAATTGTGAGGAAGCATGAGCAATCTCAAGGCTACAAGTCCATCTCCAAAGACCTGAATGTTCCTGTGTCTACCGTGCACCGTGTCATCAAGAAGTTTAAAGCCCATGGCACTGTGGCTAACCTCCCTAGATGTGGACGGAAAAGAAAAATTGACAAGAGATTTCAACGCAAGATTGGGCGGATGTTGGATAAAGAACCTCGACTAACATCCAAACAAGTTCAAGCTGCCCTGCAGTCCGAGGGTACAACAGTGTCAACCCGTACTATCCGTCGGCGTCTGAATGAAAAGGGACTGTATGGTAGGAGACCCAGGAAGACCCCACTTCTTACCCTGAGACATAAAAAAGCCAGGCTGGAGTTTGCCAAAACTTACCTGAAAAAGCCTAAAACGTTTTGGAAGAATGTTCTCTGGTCAGATGAGACAAAAGTAGAGCTTTTTGTGCAAAGGCATCAACACAAAGTTTACAGGAGAAAAAAAGAGGCAAAGAAAAGAACACGGTCCCTACAGTCAAACATGGCGGAGGTTCCCTGATGTTTTGGGGTTGCTTTGCTGCCTCTGGCTCTGGACTGCTTGACCATGTGCATGGCATTATGAAGTCAAAAGACTACCAACAAATTTTGCAGCATAATGTAGGGCCCAGTGTGAGAAAGCTGGGTCTCCCTCAGAGGTCATGGGTCTTCCAGCAGGACAATGACCCAAAACACACTTCAAAAAGCACTAGAAAATGGTTTGAGAGAAAGCACTAGAGACTTCTAAGGTGGCCAGCAATGAGTCCAGACCTGAATCCCATAGAACACCTGTGGAGAGATCTAAAAATGGCAGTTTGGAGAAGGCACCCTTCTAATATCAGGGACCTGGAGCAGTTTGCCAAAGAAGAATGGTCTAAAATTCCAGCAGAGCATTGTAAGAAACTCTGATGGTTACCAGAAGCGGTTGGTCGCAGTTATTTTGGCTAAAGGTTGTGCAACCAAGTATTAGGCTGAGGGTGCCAATACTTTTGTCTGGCCCATTTTTGGAGTTGTGTGTGAAATGATCAATGTTTTGCTTTTTGCTTCATTCTCTTTTGTGTTTTTTAATTTAAGACAAATTAAATGAAGATAATAATACCAAAGAATTTGTGTTTGCAATCATTTTCAGGAAGAAACTGAGTATTATCTGACAGAATTGCAGGGGTGTCAATACCTTTGGCCACAAGTGTAGTGCCTCGCGAAAGTATTCGGCCCCCATTAAACTTTTCAACCTTTTCCCACATATCATGCTTCAAACAAAGATACCAAATGTAAATTTTTGGTGAAGAATCAACAACAAGTGGGACACAATTGTGAAGTTGAACGAAATTTATTGGTTATTTTAAATTTTTGTGGAAATTCAAAAACTGTAAAGTGGGGCGTGCAATATTATTCAGCCCCTTTACCTTAATACTTTGTTGCGCTGCGATTACAGCGGCAAGTCACTTGGGGTATGTCTCTATCAGTTTTGTACATCGAAAGACTGAAATTCTTGCCCATTCTTCCTTGGCAAACAGCTCGAGCTCAGTGAGGTTTGATGGAGATCATTTGTGAACAGCAGTTTTCAGCTCTTTCCACAGATTCTCGATTGGATTCAGGTCTGGACTTTGACTTGGCCTCTAACACCTGGATACGTTTATTTGTGAACCATTCCATTGTAGATTTTGCTTTATGTTTGGGTTAATTGTCTTGTTGGAAGACAAATCTCCGTCCCAGTCTCAGGTCTTTTGCAGACTCCAACAGGTTTTCTTCAAGAATGGTCCTGTATTTGGCTCCATCCAACTTCCCATCAATTTTAACCATCTTCCCTGTCTCTGCTTAAGAAAAGCAGGCCCAAAACTTGATGCCGCCACCACCATGTTTTACAGTGGGGATGGTGTGTTCAGGTTGATGAGCTGTGTTGCCATTACGCCAAACATATTGTTTGGCATTGTTGCCAAAAAGTTCGATTTTGGTTTCATCTGACCAGAGCACCTTCTTCCACATGTTTGGTGTGTCTCCCAGGTGGCTTGTTGCAAACTTTAAACAACACTTTTTATGGATATCTTTGAGAAATGGCTTTCTTCTTGCCACTCTGCCATAAAGGCCAGATTTGCGCAGTGTACGACTGATTGTTGTCCTATGGACAGACTGTCCACCTCAGCTGTAGATCTCTGCAGTTCATCCAGAGAAATCATGGGCCTCTTGGCTGCATCTGTGATCAGTCTTCTCCTTGCTTGAGATGAAAGTTTAGAGGGACGGCCGGGTCTTGGTAGATTTGAAGTGGTATGATACTCCTCCATTTCAATACGATCGCTTGCACAGTGCTCCTTGGGATGTCTAAAGTTTTGGAAATCATTTTGTATCCAAATCTGGCTTTAAACTTCTCCACAACAGTATCACAGACCTGCCTGTTGTCTTCATGATGTTCTCTGTGCTTCAAACAGAACCCTGAGACTATCACAGAGCAGGTGCATTTATACGGAGACTTGATTACACACAGGTGGATTATATTTATCATCATTAGTCATTTAGGACAACACTGGATCATTCAGAGATCCGCAATGAACTTCTGGAATGAGTTTGCTGCACTGAAAGTAAAGGGGCCGAATAATATTGCACGCCCCACTTTTCATTTTTTAAAATCTCCACAAAACTTTAAAATAACCAATAAATTTCGTTCAACTACACAATTGTGTCCCACTTGTTGTTGATTCTTCACCAAAAATTTACATTTGGTATCTTTATGTTCTGAAGTATGTGGGAAAAGGTTGAAAAGTTCCAGGGGGCCGAATACTTTCGCAAGGCACTGTATATCCTCCATCCTATAGTCCCGTGCCCATACTCCCATCATACATAACCTTCATCCCATAGTTCAACAAATTATAATTATCCTCCATCCCATAGTCCAGTGGCCATATACCCATCATACATGGCAACCTTTAAGACATCGTCACTACGGCAACCTATTATGACATTATAGTCACCATGGCAATTATTATGACATCAACATGGCAACCCATTATGACATCATTTTCACCATGGTAACCATTCTGACATCGTCGCCATGGCAACCATTAGGACATCATAATGCAGGGCGGGACTTGATACACACACGGAAATTTATTATGACATCATCGTCGCCATGGTAACCAATATGACATCATTGTCGATACACACACACTCGTTTTTATATATCCCCTATTCTATTGATATAAACCCTTGACTATAGTAGTAGTCCGATGAGAACAAGCGATAAGTACTAGATCATTAGGGTCCCACCACTAAGATATCAATCGATTGCCAGTACAGGGAACTGGTGACCAGTATGAATGAAGCATCAGTGGCGCATGTGTATCTTGTAAAAGGAATGCTACCTGCGGAGGATATCCAGGGGGGGTGGTGATCGCCTTGTAATAGTGAAACACTATCAGGATGAGATTCCAGTGGCCGTAGGCGACGTGCCAGCAGATCCAGGCGATGGAGTACGTTTGGAGTATAAGAGGAAGGAGGCAGATGTACACGATCAGCACAATTGAGCTGGTTAGTAAAATCACCAGAGCCACAAACACCTAAAAAAAAAATATATATATAAATAAATAATAATAATAATGACAAAATATAAAGAAAAATAAATAAATACAACAAAATGGTGTTTGGAGGCATATGGGAAGGAATCACTTACGATGCCAAACCATCTTGTTACATGATCCACCAACCAATAAATTGGCTCAAAGAGAGACTCTATGACGACATCGCTGTTCGTGAAGGAGTTATAGGCTAAGGACACGATGCAAAGGCGGCTGTAACGCAGAGAGTCCGCGAGGAGGTTCACATACGGGAGTTTCCTTCTGTGTCCCAGGCGAAGGCACCGCAAGAAAAGGCGCCGGATGTTTCTCATTCCCACTGTTCATTACCTGGGGACATCAAATAAACATCAAACAATAATTTAATAAAAAGAAAAAAAAATTAAATATATATTTTTGGGGAATGTAGGGGGGGGGGATTTACATATCCTTCACCCCCCCTCCCCCACCTACAAAAATGCTGCAAAAAGCAATCAAAACCTAGAAAAATATTTAAATATATATATATATATATATATATATATATATATATATACACACACAGCTCATCACACACCTCTATCGATCAGAAAATTAAAAAAAAACAAAAAAAAAAACACTTTTAGTCTTAAACTTTTTTTTTTTAACAGCTAAAATAATAATATATACAAACTTTGGCATCAACTTGGAGAATTGTATCACGGGATCATCTTTACCTGCAAAATGAGAGGCTTTAAAACAAAAAGCAAAAGCAAACAATGGTGGAAACTTTTTTTTTTTTTTTTTTAGATATTTTTCCCCATTTTTTAGCACCTTATATAGTGAGAGATAAAACAAATATATAAATGGTCTTCTTAAATAAAAAAAAAAAGCCCCCAAAGTGGAAAAAATATAGAAAAAAAATTGTTGTGGCTGTCAGAAGAAGGAAAAAAAAGAAAAAAAAAGAAAGAGGAAACAAACAGAAATCACGCCGGGAGTGCAGGAGTTAACAGGAGAGCGCCTCTGGTGTGACACACTGTCTGGGGGAATGTTACAGGGGACGCACAGCCGCCTCCTCCATGTTTCTCCCCGGTGCCCGCTCCTCACCTGCCCGGCCGCTCATAGTGTCCTCTTTCCGCAGCGCCTCCACCGCTCTCCCGTCATTCTGACTCCCCGAGTACCTGGCCTGCAAGAACCGGATGTCACTGGGCTCACCTCACATCGGCCGGAGCCATGCCTACAGAGCATGCGCACAACACCCGGCAGCTGGGTAACATTACTACGCATGCTCAGTGAAAGCCGGTATTCCGTCACCATAAACAACGCATGCGCTTCACGATCGCTAGTGCTCTAAACTGCGCATGGGCAGAATGGCGTCCCTTTCAGAAGGATGCTGCTGTAACAGAGAGCAGAAGCTGATTACTCGCTATAGCATTATATGGGCGTCATACTGGGGTATTCTAAGTTTCCTGACCCAGAAACCTATATAATATAGGTGATATATAAATAACCAACTCAAAGAGCCATAACATATTATTTAAAGGGGTTGTCTACCTATGGGGATTTTTTCTTTTTCACTTAAATTCATGCATTTGGGACTAAAATTCATTTTTGCAATGTTTTCCATTAAAAAAAAAAAAAGTTGCATGGTTCGTCTTCTGTAGCCTCCGTGCTGCACTATCTATTGTTGGCTTTGGACTTAAGAGTTGACTGAGAATTGGTCAGTGAGCTTGCTATGACAGGAAAGTCTCTCTTGTATATGTGATTTTCTGAGCTCCTCTCATCAAAGTTGAGTGTGTCGGGAAACAGCCTGCAAAGGTAAAGTGATGCAACATTTTTAATAAAAAAAAAATTACAAACATTATTTGTTTTACCCCAAACACATGCCGTTAGAATAAAAACAATGCATCCAAAAGGTGAAAAAAAAAAAAAACATTTACAGCAGCCCCTGGAACAACCACAGGCCCTTAATTGTATTGGTATTATGGGCCAAAGACCCCGGGGGCTACTGCAAACCCCCGATACCGCCCCCCTGCACCCATTAGGGTCTCGCCTGTCCACAATGCTGCTACTGTGACTCATGGAGGATCCTACAAGGGTGGACGCTGCCTTACACGTGAGTTCTAGGGTTGGTCTCTACATGGACGCAAGAGTCAAAAGTCATCGAGTTGATCATGATTGGCCGGCCCTGTAATGCATGAGGGGTCCTCTCGATTATGTCGCAAGTGGAAAGCATCGGACCACTGGAATTCATCCGTCGATCCTTTTGCTCTCCGCGGATATAAGCTTCCGCAGTTGGAGGAGATCATGTAGAATCTGCCGGGGGCACATGCGGTGGTCCAGGCTGCCGGTCGTTGTAAACATTTACAGGACTATGTGATATAAGACGTTAGGCGTCATAGATCGGATTGTGGTTCTTAGGTTTATTCGCTTTATATGTGCCATGGACCCATTACAGCCAGCAAACATAGCCGACGTGGCAGCATTATTCTATGGACCAGAATGTCAGCGCAGCTCCTGCGCCCACCCACCATGCCGACGAGGGCACGCAGGCACTGGAACGGCTTTAAAGGGGTTATCCGGGCTTTTCACATAATCTCAGTACATATCTGGGCTGCAGAATGTTGACAATAAGTAATTTACTTTCTGTCACTAGTTTGCACGGTTTTCTAGATATTCTGAACAGAACGTCCAAGGGGCGGGGGGGGGGGTGTTATGGCATTGAAATGAGAACTGGTCGTAACCTCCTACTCTATTCCAAACATGCCCTCTATAGCAACAACCCCACCCTCCATAGCTACAGGCCCTCCCCGTCCACATGAAGAAGCCCTCATCACAGTAACAAATCCTCCCCCTCCAGCAGCCTCAGTGCAGAGAGCAGAGAGCTGCTCCTCCCCCAGACACACACTGAACAGTGTTCTATGGAAAGTGAAACTAGTGAGGAGGGAAAATCGTCCTGTATTCTGGGACACTCCATGATTACAATACATAGCTCATTATCAGTGATTCCTTCCCTCACTGTCCCAGGCTGCTGGCAGCAGTGAGAACAGACTGTGTGATGGCCAGTGATGGGGGTCTGCAGCTTCTAATCTGCACAGGGGATGGCAGTCACTGATGTAATCTGTTGTGTGACAAAGCCTCTGCTGTGTGAATGAGACAGCTCTGTGTCACTGATGTCTTCACACAGCAGCAGATTTGGTGCAGTGTATATGTGAGCACTGTGTCTCTAATGACAAATACTGATGGGAGCAGCCTGTCCCAGAATACAGGACGATGTGTGTCTGGGGGAGGAGCAGCTGGGTGGTCTGCTCTCCGCACTGAGGCTGCTAGAGGGGAAGAATTCGTTACTGTGTGATGAGGGCCTGTAGCTATGGAGGGTGGGGTTGTTGCTATAGAGGGCATGGTTGGAGTAGGAGGTTACGACCAGTTCCCATTTCAATGCCATAACACCCCCCCCCCCCCCCCCCCCTTGGACGTTCTGTTCAGAATATCTAGAAAACCGTGCAAACTATTGACAAGGTAAATTACTTATTGTCATAATTCTGCAGCCCAGATATGTACTGAGGTTATAAGTTTATCTAAAAGAATAAAAAAATCTTATGGAATGTTTGTCAGCTGCAGGAAATTCCTTGATTGCCATAGTAATACCCAAATTTGTATTTATTTTACTTACATGGCATCATTAATTCCACAGCACGTTACAGACATCATCACTGGAGCTCACAAGCTAAAGTCCCTATAAATACAGTGGGTATGGAAAGTATTCAGACCCCTTTAGGCTATGTGCACACGCTGCGGTTTTGGCAGCTGCGGATCTGCAGACAGTGTACAGTAGCATGTTATCCTATGGGATTTACAATCCGCTGTGCACATGCTGCGGATTTTTAACTGCGGAAAAGCTGCGGTTTTGAATCCGCAGAAAGAAATTACATGTCACTTCTTTTCTGCGGATTCCGCTGCGGTTTACCATCTCCTCCATTGTAGAGGTGATAAACCGCAGCCTAATCCACCGTTTTATCTGCGGTTCCGCAGACCAATCCGCAGCGTGTGCACATAGCCTCACATTTTTCCCTCTGTTTCATTGCAGCCATTTGGTAAATTCAAAAAAGTTATTTTTTTCTCATTAATGTACACTCTGCACCCTATCTTGACTGGAAAAACAAATGTAGAAATTTTTTGCAAATTTATTAGAAATGAAAAACTGAAACATCACATGGTCATAAGTATTCAGACCCTTTGCTCAGACACTCATATTTAAGTCACATGCTGTCCATTTCCTTGTGATCCTCCTTGAGATGGTTCTACTCCTTCATTGGAGTCCAGCTGTGTGTAATTAAACTGATAGGTCTTGATTTGTAAAGGCGCACACCTGTCTATAGAAGACCTCACAGCTCACAGTGCATGTCAGACCAAATGAGAATCATGAGGTCAAAAGAAACTGGCCAAGAAGCATGGGAGGAAACTGGAGTACCAGAGTAAACCCTTGCAAACACGGGGAGAACATACAAACTCCTTGCAGATGTTGTACTTGGTGGGGTTGAAACCAAGGACTTCAGCGCGGCAAGACAGCAGTGCTAACCACTGAGCCACCGTACAGCGCTGCAAATGACAGATTCTAATTCCTGGAGCTGTAAAAAGGGTGACCTAAAGAGCGAGCAGCACGCAACTTACTACTTTACAAAACTATGTGTTACCAAACTTTGGTGCATTATTTTACATGTTTTAGGTCCTTAAAGGGGTTGTCCAGTAAAAACACATTATAGTCTATCCACCCAATTGGCGATAAATTACACAGTGGTGGCAGTCTGACCACTGGGGCCTGCACTGATGTACAGAACAAGGAATGGTTGTCATCGATGGGACACTTATTTGGAGCGGGAGTACATGATAGGTTGACGCTCCATTCATTCTATTGGAGAGACCCATAGCAATAATGAAAATGGAGGGGAAGTTGAGCATGCGCACCTCCACTCTATTCTAACAGGTATAAAAATTCCTTTCTGCTGATCAGTGCGGGGCCCAGCAGTCAACAAGCTCTCCTCCTGCCCACATCTGTACTCTCCTCAGGCAGGCGAGCTCTTCTGGCTCATGAGGAATCATGGGGATCTAAAAATCCTGATCTGCAGAGAATTTAAGGGGCCACAAAAGTTTAGTCACACTTTTATCTAATAGGCTGCAATGAGCTCCCTCTAGTGGTGGCCTCCAGAAGTCCAAATTTTATAAATTTGACTCCATCTATACAGGTTTTGGACTTCTACTGCAGTGTTAGGCAATCGTCCGATTGTCTCCAAATTTATTCTACAGCCAGACAACGACCCCCCCCCCCCCAACCAATGTCATTAATAACAAGGAGACCTGGGGGGTGATGATCCGGCCACCACAGAGCCCTGAACTCACATCATCCCGTCTGTCTGGGATCACATGGAGAGACAGAAGGATCCGCACAAGCCTCATACACAGAAGATCTGGGGTCAGTTCTCCAAGATGTTTAGAGCAACCTCCTTCCGAAATCCTTCAAACAGAGATAAAGTGATGACAGTAAAGAGCGATCAGCAGATACTTATGTGATTTAGATTTCATTTCCCCCATTCACTTTGCATTTTGTTAATTGATAAAAATGGGGTTTGTGTCTTTACCAAAATGTATCAAGGAAACTACTCAAAAGATGGTAAAAGAGCAAGAGGTTGACAATGACTAAACTTGAAGACAGTGCAGCCTCCATGAAAAAAAAACAAAAACAAGTATATGGCCTTCAAAACCCTGCTCCCCTTTGAATGCTGCCAATCGCAAAAAAATCATTCACATTGATCAGATGCTGGAGGCCATATAACGCAGTTATCTGCAATGAGATGACTTCTTTCTCGCCCGCTCCACAAAGTACAAAAAAAATAAAAAAAGAGGCTAAGAGTCATAAAACAATTTATTGTGTATAACAAAAGGTTTAAAAAGTAGCGATGAAATGAAGGGAAAAAAAAAAAAAAAAGTAAAAAAAAAAAAAAAAATTGAGCCTTGCTTTAATGTAACCACATGGTGGTAAATATATTGTAAGTGTCCAATCTGTGAGATACAAGTATACAGCAGTACAGTGTTATGTCTGGAGAAACTCGGGCTGCACTCGCGCCACTTTCCGAGGCTCCTTCATGTGAGTCTTCGGACACTGCATCTCACACCAGCTGATTGGCACCATGGTCGCCCCTGGAAAAGTAAGCATTTCACATTTTAACAATTGGTCTTCTTTCACACACACTGTTTCTCTGCAGCTTGTAAACTGAAATTCAAGCATTTTTTTATTTTTAATTTGCACATGTAATTTTTTTTTCTGATGAGAAGTCTGAGCAAACCTCATGCCTAAAATATGCTATAAGTTAAAAAAAAAAAATAAATAAAAATGCCTCAAAACATGGAGTTTAAAAGGTTGTCCACTTTTGGGGTCTTTTTTTACCTACCCATTTAAATGCAAATATTTCAGGATAAAGACAAAAAAAAAAACAAAAAAAAACAGGATTTTTGGGTTGCTTACCGTAAAAACTGTTTCTCGGAGCCTTCATTGGGGGACACAGAGACCACGGGCGTATGCTGCTGCCACTAGGAGGCTGACACTATGCACAAAAAAAGGTTAGCTCCTCCTCCGCAGTGTACACCCCACCGACCGGCAGGGAATTCCTCAGTTAGTGAGAAAGCAGTAGGAGAAGTAACAGAATAGATTGAAAACAGAACAAACAACTCAACTGTAACCAATCAACCAAAGTAAGAACAGGAGTTGTAGAACATGGGAGGGTGCTGTGTCCCCCAATGAAGGCTCCGAGAAACAGATTTTACAGTAAGCAACCCAAAAAATCCTGTTTTCTCGTTCGCCTTATTGGGGGACACAGACCATGGGACGTCCCAAAGCAGTCCCTGGGGTGGGAAACAAACTTACATCAGGCCAGTGGACTCACCACCGCTGCCTGTAGGATCCTTCTACCTAGGCTGGCGTCCGCCGAAGCGTAGGTGTGGACCTTGTAGAATTTCACAAACGTGTGAACCGAAGACCAGGTTGCAGCTTTGCAAAGCTGCAGCGCGGAGGCTCTGTGGCGTACCGCCCAGGAAGCACCCACTGCCCGGGTAGAGTGCGCTCTGATCCCCGGAGGGGCCACTCGATGCTTAACCCGGTAGGCCTCCAAAATTGCCGATCTGATCCAGAGAGCAATAGTAGCTTTGGAAGCCGGGTGACCTTTCCGCGCCCCATCTGGAATGACGAAAAGAGAGTGTCTTTCGCAAGGAAGTCGTCCTAGACAGACGCATCGCCCTGACCAGATCCAGCTTGTTTAGGGACCGCTCCCGAGGGCGAGTTGGACTCGGACAGAAGGACGGCAGAACAAGATCCTCATTGAGGTGAAAGGAGGACACCACCTTCGGAAGAAAAGAGGGCGGAGGCCGCAGAACCACCTTGTCCTGGTGATGTACCAAGAAAGGAGAGCGGCAAGAAAGAGCCGCCAATTCTGACACGCGCCGGATGGAAGTGATGGCCACCAGAAAAGCTACCTTCCAAGAAAGGAGAGAAAGGGAAATATCCCTGAGAGGTTCAAAAGGAAAACCTTGCAGAACCTCAAGAACCAGATTAAGATCCCATGGATCCACGGGCGCTCGATACGGAGGAGCCGTGTGAGCCACGCCCTGAAGAAAGGTTTTGACCTGAGGGTGGGAGGCCAACGTCTTCTGAATCAAAATGGACAGCGCCGAAACTTGACCCTTCAAGGAACTGAGAGCAAGCCCCGCATCCAGCCCTGCCTGAAGAAATGCCAGAACGGAAGGGAGTGAAAAGCACAAGGGCGCGATGTTATTGGCCTCACACCAAGTGAAATAGGTCTTCCAAGTACGGTAGTAAATTTTGGAAGATGATGGCTTCCTGGCTCGAATCATGGTATGAATTACCCGACTGGAGAATCCTGCTCGTTTCAAAACCTCGGTCTCAACAGCCACGCCGTCAAATTGAGCGGCCGAGAATTGGGGTGGCAAATCGGGCCTTGAGACAGCAGATCTGCCCTGTCTGGAAGCTTCCAGGGGGCGTCCGCGAGAAGGGTGACAATGTCCACGAACCAAGACCTTCTGGGCCAATTCGGGGAGATGAGAATGACTGGAATTCCTTCTGCTTTGATCTTCTTCAACAGCTTGGGAAGAAGAGGCAGGGGAGCTCGAACTGCGACCAAGGAATGGCCAGAGCGTCGGCGCCCACTGCGAGAGGATCTCGAGCCCTGGATACAAAAACTGTGGGACTTTCCTGTTGAGGCGAGAAGCTAGCAGATCGACGTTCGGGGTTCCCCAACGACGGCAGAGCTGAAGAAATACCTCCGGATGTAGGGACCACTCTCCTGCCGCGAGACCCTCGCGGCTGAGAAAATCGGCGGCCCAGTTGTCTACGCCGGGAATGTGTACCCCGGAGATTATCGGTACCGAAATCTCTGCCCACTGAAGGATCTTGGACACTTCTGCCAGGGCTGAGACACTCCGTGTCCCTCCTTGGCGGTTGACATATGCCACCGCTGTGGCATGGTCTGAATCCGGACAGGCAGGCCCCTGAGGAGCCTCTCCCAGTGGACGAGAGCCAGATGGATCGCTCGTATCTCTAGGACGTTGATCGGCAGAGCAGATTCCTGAGTCGACCAACGACCCTGAACAGTGTGATGGCGGAACACTGCACCCCAGCCGAGGAGGCTGGCATCCGTTGTTACAATCTGCCAGTGAACAGGAAGAAAAGACCGCCTCAAGAGGATGAGAGGTGACGCCAACCACCAGTTGAGTGACCGCTTGATCCAGCATGAAAGACGAACAGGGCGATCCAGGGACAGAGCCGACCTGTTCCACCTCGACAAAATGGCGTGTTGGAGAGGTCTGGCGTGAAATTGGGAAAAGGGAACTGCCTCTATCGCCGCCACCATCTTTCCCAGGACCCTCATGGTTGTTCGGAGGGACAGAAAATCGTGTGGTCTGCAGCGATTGTACATCCTGCCGCAGGGAGAGAATCTTCTCTTGTGGGAGAAAGACCCTTGACCGACGAGTGTCGAACAGGAGGTCCAGAAACACAAGACGTTGAGTAGGAACCAGACAGGACTTTTTCCTGTTGACGATCCACCCGAAATTGGAAAGAGTGTCTAGGACGATCGTCAAACTTCGGCGTGCCTGTTGAAAAGAGGGAGCTTTGATCAGAATATCGTCGAGGTACGGAAAAAGAACGAGATCTCTGATCCTCAACAAGGCCATCAACACAGCCATGATCTTCGTGAAGACTCTGGGAGCCGTGGGGAGACCGAAGGGCAGCGCGACGAACTGGTAATGTTCCTGGCGAACCGCAAAACACAGGAACTTCTGATGTCCGGAGAATATGGGAACATGTAGATAGGCATCTTGGATGCCTATTGAACACATGAATTCCTGCTCCTCCATGGAAGCGATTACTGAATGAACCGACTCCATCCGGAAGTGGCGAAGACGGACTCTTGTTGAGCAGCTTGAGATCCAAGATGGGTCGGACCGCCCCGTCTTTTTTCGGCACGACAAATAGGTTTGAATAAAACCCTGTAAACCGCTCCGATTCGGGCACAATCACCCCGGAACTGAGGAGAGAGTCGATGGCCGTAAAGAACCCCGGGACCAAAGCTGGATCTTTTGGAGGACGGGATTCGAAGAAACGATTCCGTGGAAGAGAGACGAACTCTATCTTGTATCCTGACGATACAACCTCCCTGACCCAAGCGTCCTCTACTGAGGCTAGCCAGACGTCCCTGAAGAAGAGAAGTCGACCTCCCAATTGGAAGGGACCCTCGGGAGTCCGACGATAGTCAGAGTGGGATCGCCAGGAAGGAGTGGGCCTGAAGGAAACTTTCTGTCTTGGCGCGCCTGCGGTCTCTGTTGGTTGGATGGGTTCTCCGCCGTATTGAAACGGCGGAAAGCCCGAAAGGGTCGAAACTGACCCCTTAGTGGAGGTCTGCGAGGCTTGGACTGAGGCAGGAGAGAACTCGTGCCACCGGTGGCGTCCTTAATAATCTGGTCCAGGTGGGATCCAAAGAGGCGCCCTCCCTGAAAAGGCAGATTAGTAAGAGACTTTTTAGAAGACAGGTCCGCCTGCCAGGCCTTGAGCCAAATTGTACGTCGAATTGCCACAACGTTACTTGAAGCCTGGACTGCGCAGGATGCGGCATCCAAAGAAGCAGAAAGCAGATAATCCCCTGCATGGGAAATCTGATTGGCGAGATCGGCCAATCGATCTGGTTGTGCTTTCTATAGGATGCCCTGACGAAGATCCTCTGCCCAAGTAGCTATGGCCTTTGCTGCCCAAGATGAAGCAAAAATTGGGCATACCGCCGTTGAAGCCGCTTCGAAGGCAGACTTCGCCAGGGATTCTATAATCCTATCATTAGAATCCTTCAGAGACGCCACGCCTGAAAGCGGGAGAACCGTGTTAGTAGAAAGCCTGGACACGGGCGGGTCGACCGAGGGGGAGACAGACCAGTTGTCCGTGAGCTCTTTAGCAAACGGGTACAGAACGCCGAGACGCTTTCCTCTTTGAAAGCGTCTGGTCGGATCTCCTCTTTCCCTGGTAAAAATCTTTCTAAACTCGGAATGTAAAGGGAATACCCTGGAGGGTGTTTCCTCCCGTCTGAACGAAACCTCCTGATCTGAGGATTTCGCAGGGGGGGGTCAGCAATGTCAAAGGTCTGATGGATTGCTGCAATGAGGTTCTGTACAGTAACCCTCATGTTCGCATCCTGGTCTGAATCCAGCTCTAAGATCCCCTCAGATGACCTGTCCGAGAGCGCATCACCTGACTCGGGAGAGGAGGCCCGGGAGGGAGGCTGCCGAGAAGGACTATGTGGTGACATGGGGCGAGGAGAGGATTCCGGCTGGAGATCCTGCCTGGGTCTTTTGCGACTAACGCTGGCCGACTCAGATGGAACCCCTTGAGGCCTGCTGGACCCTGTAGAGGTGTCCAGGGGTAACTTATCCAGAATGGCTACTAGGGACTGAGACACCCTGGTGAGGGGTCTGCCACTGACTGTGATAGAGACGAGGCCCAGCCGGGCATGGGGGGGGGTTCACTCTCGCCTGGGGCCCTAGATGGCTCCTGGGGGGCGTCAGGTTGACTAGGATTGCTACAATCCAGGCAGAGGGAAGTGGACTACCTGAGTGAAGTTTACGATTGCAAGAAGAGCATGCAAAGAACTTGACTAGAGTGCAGGGAGGAGCCACAGGGCGGTTACGGTCAGATTTGGAGTTAGACATAGTGAAACCTGAGGTAGTGCCGGAAGGTTGGGGGGACAGGGTGCAGAGAAGGTTGTCAGCCTGCAGATGCAGAGCTACTCACGGTCCGGTGACCCCAGAGACGAAGGTATCCACCTCTCTGCAGATGCAGGACAGCGCAATATCCGGCTGGCAGGCCCAGGGAGCGATATCCAGCTGACAGGGGCGTCCGGCTGTGCAGCTGCAAAGATGGCGACCGCCTGAGATGAAACCGGGAAAAACGCGCTCCCAGGGGAAGGAGGGCGGAGCTAAGTGCCTGCTGAATCCGGCGCCACCCCTGGCCAGGAACAGGCTAAGAAGGGCGGTGGGAGGGCCTGGAACGGGCGTGAGAGAAGCCCGCTTAGAAGAAAGGGGCGGGGGGCGTGGCCGTGACGCTAAGGTAGGCCCGACAGAAGCCGGGGCCTAAATTAGTAGCGGCGGCCGCCTGTCAGCACGGGGTCGGCGCGGAGGTGCCGCAAAGTGAGCGCCGCCGCGAGAGGACCCTGAAATACCCAATCGGAGAGTCGGGGTAAAAGAGGGAGGTGAAGGGGCTGGCTGTAGGAGCAGGATGGGCGCAGGAGTTCGCAGCGCCACCGCATCCCTGCTCCAGGGAAGACGCTGCAAACGTGCCCTCGGGGAGGAATGCTGCCGGCCAAAGGGTCCCCATACTTACCCGTCCCGGGAGAGTACCTGTACATGAAGAGTCTGCGTCTCAACCAACCGACAGGCTCTGGTAGGCGAGTGGGTGGGAGACTGGCGACGAGGACCCTCTGGATCGCTGACACATCTTCGTGTTGGCGTCCGCCTGGAAGGCTGGTGGTCCTGCTACGGAGAACTGTGAGGATACGGGGTGGCAGTACACGCCGTACTCACACACTCCTTGTGGGAGTACAGATGTGACCATTCACACTATATCCCTCCGGGAAAACCTGAAAAGAAACGACGCACATCGAGGTAGATATGGGTCTAATTAAAGACCCGTGTCCACCTCCTACTGACACTAAGCTAAACTGAGGAATGCCCTGCCGGTCGGTGGGGTGTACACTGCGGAGGAGGAGCTAACTTTTTTTGTGCATAGTGTCAGCCTCCTAGTGGCAGCAGCGTACACCCATGGTCTCTGTGTCCCCCCAATAAGGCGAACGTGAAAAAAATTTTTGCAATTGGGTTATTAAAAATTCTGCACTGTTTGGCTTTTACAGGCTCTTTGTTTCCCTGCGTATTAGATGTGGTCGTAAATCAACAGAAGGGCTCAGGGGGAGGGAGGAAAAAAAAAAAAAAAAAAAAAAAAAAGCAAAATAGTTAGAAACTCCATTGAGAATGAGCTCACTTATGGACCCTCAGTTAACTTATTCTGAAGTCAGCAATAGTCAGTGCAATGCAGAGTCTATAGCCTACAAAACAGTGCAAAATTTTCAAAAGAAACTCAATTCCAAAAATTATTTTTTTTAACACCCCCAAAATCTGTATTTGAGAAGCAAAAAAAAAAAAAAAAGGTATTACGAGAAGGAGGACAATCCCTGCGGCACATGTTTCATGAGATCTTGGCTGCCTGTTGTCCTCCGCCAGGAAGGACATCACATGTATGAGCAGGCAGGGTAGATACCCGGTGTATGCTGGAGCACGGTGTTATATATTAGGCCATGTAATGCCCATCACATATCTGCACTCACCAGCTTCGCCATGTGCCACCACCACTCCTAACTCATTCTCCGCTGTCGTCAGCAGATAATTGGACTGAGCGTCTCCTAATGATATCTGTGTGTGATGTAAGGAAGCTCCGGAAATTCCCGCTTTACAATAATTGCTGATTACTGGGAACCAACGCCTTTCTCATACTCATGGCGAGTACCGAGGAGACGCCGGTCATTTTATATGTCTACAACAAGGATACAACTCTTGCTACAACTATATCTCCTGGGCGAAAACTTTTGTACACTTCAACCTGCAAAAGAAAAGCAAAAAAGTAAACAAAATAAAGAAAAGTAAAGTCCCGGTCACCAGGTAACAATTTACATTGTATGCGACCCACAGAACGTTTCTGCCCATCTCACCGATACTTAAATTCCTTCCTAAAATGGAAATTTTTTCACTTCTCGGCTTCCATTTTTAACTCAACTTCTGGTAAGAGCCAATTCTTTTTCACTTTCGTCACTACAGTCAAATGAGAACTTTTTTGTTTTCCTGATTTTTTGGGGCGGGTGGGGGACTTCATTTAATTTTTTTACATTATGTGGATTGATGTCATTCAAAACAAACTCATGCTTGTCTCTTCAAATGGCATTAATTTTACCATGTACTGTAATGAAAAAAAAAAAAAAAAAAAAATCCCACGCTCCACCTAAAAACAAAACAAAAAAACAGAAGCCGCACCAGGATTAGCTTCACAGGAGGACCAAGGTGCAAGCGATGAGCGCCTACAGCAGACTTAGACGACTGCGTCACAAGGAAAACAAGGGGTATCGGTCACCACTGCAATCTGCAATTTGCTGACAATACTAAACATAAATCGCTTTCGGCAATTAAGCCCAACGTGCGCCAATGAAGACTACTAGATTTGTGCATTACCTTATCTTTCTCGGTTGCTCTGATGTCTTCTTTCCTATATTAGAAGGAAAAATAATAAATAATATGCATACATACAATTGGTAGACTCATCTTGCGTCCAAACCTCTCACCTCTCTCATATTGTGGAGCCCCTAAGCCCTAGGTAATGCCACCGTGAAAGGTCATTTGCCCCCTTTGTGCCACACCAATTTTACAACAACTGCAAACAATGGGGGGCTTGTAGTTTTCCTGACCCCTATGGTGCCTTACATGTAACTAAGTCTTACCTGATCGTCCCTCTGAATGTGTTTTTGAGCGCCGCTGCCCCGATATACATGATCTGGACTTTAGCAAACCTTGGATTTATGCTCATCACCTGCAATTAAAAGCACAAAAGTAATGAATGACCCGTCCCGTACAGCAGGTGTTTAAAACTTTTCAAGCCAAGTGCCCCCTAGTGACAAATTTCCAACCGTGTACCGCCCCCCGCGATAGCAACAAAGGACCAATCCAGCACTGTGACAAAGCAACAGAAGGGGGCGCCATCTGCCCTCTGCTCAGTCTCTTCCTCCATCCGGCAATGCTGTTCACACTGGTGCTGGGACTCCGCTGTCTCTCGAGCCCCCACAAGTTCTCAGGACCAACAGACTGGGTCAGATGTTTGCTGGAGGCGCTCTGTTCTGACTCATGGGATGTGTGTGTGTGGGGGGGGGGGTCCACAACTATTATTATTATTATTTATTGTTACAGCGCCATTTATTCCATGGCGCTTTACATGTAAGGAGGGGTATACATAATAAAAACAAGTACAATAATCTTAAACAATACAAGTCATAACTGGTACAGGAGGAGAGAGGACCCTGCCCGCGAGGGCTCACAATCTACAAGGGATGGGTGAGGATACAGTAGACGAGGGTAGAGCTGGTCGTGCAGCGGTTTGGTTGATCGGTGGTTACTGCAGGTTGTAGGCTTGTCGGAAGAGGTGGGTCTTCAGGCTCTTTTTGAAGGTTTCGATGGTAGGTGAGAGTCTGATATGTTGTGGTAGAAAGTTCCAGAGTAGGGGTGATGCGCGAGAGAAATCTTGTATGCGATTGTGGGAAGAGGAGATAAGAGGGGAGTAGAGAAGGAGATCTTGTGAGGATTGGAGGTTGCGTGCGGGAAGGTACCAGGAGACGAGGTCACAGACGTATGGAGGAGACAGGTTGTGGATGGCTTTGTATGTCATGGTTAGGGTTTTGTAATGGAGTCTCTGGGCAATTGGGAGCCAGTGAAGGGATTGACAGAGGGGAGAAGCTGGGGAATAGCGGGGGGACAGGTGGATTAGTCGGGCAGCAGAGTTTAGAATAGATTGGAGGGGTGCGAGAGTGTTTGAGGGGAGGCCACAGAGCAGGAGGTTGCAGTAGTCAAGGCGAGAGATGATGAGGGCATGGACTAGAGTTTCTGCAGATTCTTGGGTGAGGAATGAACGGATTCGTGAAATATTTTTGAGTTGAAGTCGGCAGGAAGTGGAAAGGGCTTGGATATGTGGTTTGAAGGAGAGATCAGCGTCAAGGATTACTCCGAGGCAGCGAGCTTGTGGGACTGGGGAGAGTGGGCAGTCATTTACTGTAATTGATAGGTTCATGGGGGGGGGGTCACGTGAGATGGGGGAAAGATGATGAATTCTATGAAAGCTACATGAACAGGGGTAGTCTTTATACACATGACATGGCAGAGAGGTAGAACTACTCACCTTACAAGTCACTATAGAGCCCACGTCAGGCAGAAGATGGGAGTCTGTGTCCCTCACTACCGAGATCACCGGCATCTACACAAAGAACACACGTCAGTGGTGGGGAAGGACTATGTGCCAGTATCGGGAGCTCTACACTTCTAGGAAATATTATTAGGGTCACCAAAGAAACAAACAAAAAAAATCTACATATAGCGCCCCTTTCTAATATTCTGCGTTGTATTATGGCCCCGGAGTGTATTCCCCTACACATCCCCTGCCAGTCACTCCAGTGCCGAGATCTGTACAAGCTGACATTTAATCAATAATGACATCACCAAGGCGAGGGCTACGCAGCGTCCTAAAGCCACACAATGGCTGTTCAGATCTGACTCCAGGTTCTCACTGCTACCGGCCTGATGGCGTTCTGTACAGGCGCTGCACACTAACAGCCCAGACCAACAGCATGGTAGACAAAGCTCCACAGCTTCGGAGCCGGGCAAGGGCCCTGGAGGCCGGATTCAGAGAAGCACCTGTAAGCTTTACAGCAAAGAGCTGGCAACGGTCGCTGTCCTGGCCAAGGAAACTGGCCACCTCTGACAGACCGCAAAGGTGGCAGCGAATTGTAAACTATGAAATTAAACATCCCTCCATTCTTATGGACAGTACAGATTTTTAATAAGGGGTAAACTGCAAAGGTTTTTATAAGTTCTTTGCAATTGTCCCCATTTATGACAATGAGCCATCGATATTGTAAGTCCCGGACAACGCCTTTACCAATTCTCCTCACAGTTATAGTCGGCAACGTTTTGGGAAACTTCAGCTTTACAGCAAGGTAACATAGGAGAGAGCAAAGCAAAATGCTGTATGGTGCAGAGCCGGAATTTGGAGGATTCCTCCTATAGGTATGGTCTTCACATCGCCGGCACTACATGTAATAGGTCGCCCCGACACAAAACCAGAAGGTGTGAACACTCCTCACCAGGCCATTGTCGCTCTTCTTCACCACATATCCAGACAGCGAGGAGAAGACGTAGCCGTGTTTGCAGTAAGTCCCGTAGCCGGGCGAACATTCCTCCAAGCTGCACAGACGCTCTCCTGAAAGACACATATGATCAGTACATGTGGACATAACGTCGCCATACTGCTCTGGCGCAGATTATCACTACATTTTCCATGACCAAAGTTAGGATCTGGCAGGTTCAGCCTGTATTGATGCCAGAGATCTCAGACTGCATATACGCCCTCCTGCCGCCTCCCTACACCCAGGGCAGCCGCCACACGCGCCTCCCTACACCCAGGGCAGCCGCCACACGCGCCTCCCTACACCCAGGGCAGCCGCCACACGCGCCTCCCTACACCCAGGGCAGCCGCCACACGCCCCTCCCTACACCCAGGGCAGCCGCCACACGCGCCTCCCTACACCCAGGGCAGCCGCCACACGCCCCTCCCTACACCCAGGGCAGCCTCCACACGCCCCTCCCTACACCCAGGGCAGCCGCCACACGCCCCTCCCTACACCCAGGGCAGCCGCCACACGCCCCTCCCTACACCCAGGGCAGCCGCCACACGCCCCTCCCTACACCCAGGGCAGCCGCCACACGCGCCTCCCTACACCCAGGGCAGCCGCCACACGCGCCTCCCTACACCCAGGGCAGCCGCCACACGCGCCGCCGTACATGGCACAATGCCACTGAAGCCTGTGACAGATAGCAGCGGTCATGAAACAGACACAGTGCATCACTGCATATTTCCCTAATGAGGTGCAGTTCCAGTCACCTTAACGCTGCAACCAATCACAGACTGCAGTAGTTCTGTGACACCTGGACAGCGACAACCACTGAACAGGAGGGGAGCATGCTTCTGTTATTTTAGGATAGCCCACACCTGAGGAGGAAAAAGGGAAAAAAAAAAAAAAAGTGCAACGCCAACAACCTGTTCCTGTCTCAGACAATTTCCTTTTTAACTACATTGGTTTTTTTTGGGGGGGTAGTTTTTGCAGTGCTCACCATGTGGAAAAAGAATGATTCTTCAGGTCTGTACAATAAAATATATACACACCGGTATACACTCACTGGCCACTTTATTAGGTACACCATGCTAGTAACGGGTTGGACCCCCTTTTGCCTTCAGAACTGCCTCAATTCTTCGTGGCAGAGATTCAACAAGGTGCTGGAAGCATTCCTCAGAGATTTTGGACCATATTGACATGATGGCATCACACAGTTGGCGCAGATTTGTCGGCTGCACATCCCTGATGCGAATCTCCCGTTCCACCACATCCCAAAGATGCTCTATTGGATTGAGATCTGGTGACTGAGGAGGCCATTTGAGTACAGTGAACTCATTGTCATGTTCAAGAAACCAATCTGAGATGATTCGAGCTTTATGACATGGCGCATTATCCTGCTGAAAGTAGCCATCAGATGCCTGTTCTTAGCTGAGAGGAGTGGTACCCAGTGTGGTCTTCTGCTGCTGTAGCCCATCTGCCTCAAAGTTCGACGCACTGTGCGTTCAGAGATGCTCTTCTGCCTACCTTGGTTGTAACGGGTGGCAATTTGAGTCACTGTTGCCTTTCTATCAGCTCGAACCAGTATGCCCATTCTCCTCTGACCTCTGGCATCAACAAGGCATTTCCGGCCACAGAACTGCCGCTCACTGGATTTTTTTTCTTTTTCGGACCATTCTCTGTAAACCCTAGAGATGGTTGTGCGTGAAAATCCCAGTAGATCAGCAGTTTCTGAAATACTCAGACCAGCCCTTCTGGCACCAACAATCATGCCACGTTCAAAGGCACTCAAATCACCTTTCTTCCCCATACTGATGCTCGGTTTGAACTGCAGGAGATTGTCTTGACCATGTCTACATGCCTAAATGCACTGAGTTGCCGCCATGTGATTGGCTGATTAGAAATTAAGTCTTAACACACAGTTGGACAGGTGTACCTAATAAAGTGGCCAGTGAGTGTATATTTTAGTGGCTTAAAAAAAAAAAAAATCATAACAGTATTTAGCTACGGTCACACGTTCAGTATTTCGGTCAGTATTTTACACCGGTATTTGTAAGCCGAAACCAGGAGTGGAACAATCAGAGGAAGAGTATAATAGAGAAACATGTCACCACTTCTGGATTTATCACCCACTCCTGGTTTTGGCTTACAAATACTGACTGTGTGAACGTGGCCTTATACAGAATAAACGTGATACGCGTCGCATTTTCCTACAGTTATAACCCTTGTTTTTCTATGGACGGAGCGGTGTCAGGACTTATTTTTTTGCACACAGAGCCCTCGTCATTATTGGCACCATTATGGGCCAAATACAATGTTTTGACGTGTTTTTATTGCATTATTTTGGTGGAAGGTGCGACCAAAAAAAAAAAACAAAAAAAAAACCAACAACCCATAATTCTGTGAGTATACGAGATCTACGTCCATATAAGACTGCAGAAACCCTGCCGCCGACCCCATGGCGGTCGCTGGGACCGCCGCGCACGACCCCATGGCGGTCGCTGGGACCGCCGCGCACGACCCCATGGCGGTCGCTGGGACCGCCGCGCACGACCCCATGGCGGTCGCTGGGACCGCCGCGCACGACCCCATGGCGGTCGCTGGGACCGCCGCGCACGACCCCATGGCGATCGCTGGGACCGCCGCGCACGACCCCATGGCGATCGCTGGGACCGCCACGCACGACCCCATGGCGATCGCTGGGACCGCCGCGCACGACCCCATGGTGGTCGCTGGGACCGCTGCGCACGACCCTATGGCGATCGCTGGGACCGCCGCGCACGACCCCATGGTGGTCACTGGGACCGCTACGCACGACCCTATGGCGATCGCTGGGACCGCCACGCACGACCCCATGGTGGTCACTGGGACCGCTACGCACGACCCTATGGCGATCGCTGGGACCGCCACGCACGACCCCATGGTGGTCACTGGGACCGCCGCGCACGACCCCATGGCGGTCGCTGGGATCATTGGGTCCAGTTTCTACACAAAATAATTTTTTCACCCAACTCTACGGCGTATCTGCCCCGTGTGAACACATCCTAAGCGTTTAGTGTGCACATACTAAAAACAAGCTAAACAAACAGCGTGGAACTACAAGTCTCAGCAAGCAGACAGCAATCTCAATCCAATCCACAGCTATATACTAAAAAAGCACCAATTATCGGAAGGAGTCTTGTCTCTGTTGTCGCTCTTCGCACATGACCGTGCAGACGGCCAGTAACGGACCACTCCGCTCACTACCGGCTGTTCTCCTCTCCCGCACTCACCGGGGACGCAGCACCGAACAGCCGCCATCAGATCCACGTGGGATTTGACACGCAGTAGGAAGCCACGCTATGATTGGATGATGCAATATCACGTGGTGTATTAACATGTCCGCAGACAATTGGACTATTTGCGAAGTGGACCAGCCAATCAGCTGCGAGAGGTCTGCAGACCGGCGGCAGCCATGTTTAGTGAGGGAAAGCTGCCCACAGATACTTTCCAGAGTGTATTGTAACTTACTGTGCAGAGAATGTGAATAATACAGAAAAAAAAGGGGAACAGGTGTAAATATTTACATAATACATCAATGTAGTACTCTCAATGGATTATTTATTGTATTTTCCACCAAATTCATTGGGTTATGTGTTATTCAAGTCCATTACAAAACCGATGGAGACGCTACTAGAAGCGACCGCTGGGTTCCACTTAATAAACCCAGTTTTAGCTTAACCCCTTCACCACCTTGCAATTCTTCGTTTCCATTTTGTCCCTCCCCTCCTTCCCAGAGCCATAACGTTTTTATTTTTCAGTCAATATGGCCACATGAGGGCTTGGGTTTTTTTTTTGTTTTGTTTTTTTTTTGTAGGCCAAAATGTACTTTTGAACGACAACATTGGTTTTTACCATGTCGTGTACTGGAAAACGGAAAATTCCAAATGCATGAAATTGAAAACAAAATTTAAAAAAAGTGTAATTCCACAATAGTTTTTTGGGCTTTTTATTCACCAGGTTCATTAAATGCTTAAACTGACCTGCCATTATGATTCTCCGGGTCATTACGAGTTTATAGACACCAAACATGTCTAGGTTCTAAAAAAAAAAAAAAAAAAGTCGCCATTTTCCAATACTCGTAGCGTCTCCATTTTTCGAGATCTCGGGTCGGGTGAATTTGAACTTGTAGGTTTTTTTAAGAAAAAAATTAAAAACTTTTTTTTCTTTACTTGCTTCAAAATTCTCCTTAGGAGACTTGAAACTGCGATCTTGGGATCGTCTGTGTTATGTGTAGCAAAAACACTGATCTCCTAATTTATATCCCGCAGGTCTCAATGACGAGGACGGGGGGGGTGTCTTCTGCAGACCCCTGGCTGGCAGTCATGACAATCCATCGGCGCCCCACGATCATATGATAGGGGCGCCAAAACGCATTTCCTGTAAGCACGAAGGATGCATGAGTTAAATGCCGCGGGTGGATTGCGATTCCACCCGCGGCTCTTAGATGCACTGATCAGATGTCATGTGCAGGGAAAGATGCGGGCTCAGGCCTGGAGCCGCCGCACCAAATGCAGGGACGCGACCGATGACGTATCTATATGTAATTGGTCATGAAGGGGGTTCAACACCAATGAACATTTTTATTTCATAAATCAATAGTTCACATTAAAATAAGAAACTTTGTAATATACAGTATATCTCAGAGAAATCTGCTGCTTTCTCCTAGATTGATCGATCGCACTCCATTCCTGGGTCAAATCTGTATTCAGTGGAGATAGACTTTTCCATTACTGAAAGAGTATGCAAAATGTGTCTTCAGAGAGGAAGAGGACTAGAGCCTGAGCGCCGGGGGAGGGGAATGGCCTGGAGCTGAACAGACGTGCCTCACATCAGCGCCTCTAAAACATCAGCCAAAGTGTCTGTTTCATGATGGCGTTTGCCCCCCAAGATGAACAAAAGGGGCGCACAGTATTCCTACTGCTAGTAGGAGCTGAGGGGCGCAGTTACAAGACACTGCGGCCGTTGTGAGCCCCTAGAAGACGATCGAGACCCCAGCGAAGCCTCGAGGCAGAAGTGCAGGTGCTGCCAGTGCGTGCCGCCATATTCCTCCCTAGATTCGGGGTGCGAGTTTTTACTTCGCAGGTGAAGGGTGTAGTGGGCGTGTCAGGAGAGTGTCAGTCTTTGGGAGCTGCAGCGCTGATTGGTTCATCAGGGCAGTGAAGGCGGCGCCTTTAGGAGCGCGCTCAGTTCCTGAGTCAGGTTTGGAAGGCGCGCATACAGGAGCGCGCATATCTGCCTCTCCATCGTTTGCCACTCTGCCGTATGATCCGTATTATGCCTGTAGTAAGCTTTATCCCCAGGCACTGCGTCTCCTGGAAGGTGTGGGTTTGCCAGAGCTGCTGATTCAATTGGCCACATTGGCTATTTCGGAGACTGCGGACGACCTGAAAAGTCAGGTAATGCCAATGTACAAGCTCTCGTCTCCTTCTCTATGTATCTATGATATTTTTTGGTGAGTGACCAGATGTCTCCAGATTGTTGGTGACTTTGAGGACTTGTATCTTCAAGTATCACCTGGATTTGGGACACAACAGCCAGTCGTACTACGCTCTCGCGCATATTCCCCATCACAGTAGGTGAGACGGAGGTCCTATGGCTCGTGGTGTGGGGTGCAGGGCCGACAGCTCATGGTGTGGGGTGCAGGGCTGACAGCTCGTGGTGTGGGGCGGAGGTCTGACAGCTCGCGGTGTGGGGCGGAGGTCCGATGGCTCGTGGTGTGGGGTGCAGGGTTGACAGCTCGTGGTGTGGGACGGAGGTGTGTACGTTGTGCCTGAGCCTTAGACCCCAGCGTATGCTCCATACATGTCCAAATGGAGGATGGAAGCATCTCTTTTTGGTGTCAGGCCCTGATCATGAGCCACTTCATAAACCCGCTCCTGGCCTGTAACGTACATGCACCTCAATGGTTGGGAATGTATTAACCCCTTCACCCCCAAGGGTGGTTTGCACATTCATGAACGGGCCAATTTTTACAATTCTGACCACTGTACCTTTATGAGGTCATAACTCTGGAACGCTTCCATGGATCCCTGTGATTCTGACATTGTTTTCTCGTGACATATTGTCCTTCATGTTAGTGGTAAAATTTCATTCAAATAACTTGCGTTTATTTGTGAGAAAAATGGAAATTTGGCGAAAATTTTGAAAATTTCGCAATTTTCCAACTTTGAATTTTTATGCCCTTAAATCACAGAGATACGGCACACAAAAAAATTAATAAATAACATTTCCCACATGTTTACTTTACATCAGCACAATTTTGAAACCAAAATTTTTTTTTGTTAGGAAGTTATAAGGGTTTAAAGTTGACCAGCGATTTCTCATTTTTACAACACCATTTTATTTTTAGGACCACATCACATTTGAAGCCACTTTGAGGGGTCTATATGATAGAAAATACCCAAAAGTGACACCATTCTAAAAACTGCACCCCTTAAGGTGCTCAAAACCACATTCAAGAAGTTTATTAACCCTTTAGGTGTGTCACAGAAATTTTTTTGAATATTTAAAAAAAAATGAACATCTAACTTTTTTTCACAAAAAAAATACTTCAGGTTCAATTTTTTTTATTTTACCAAGGGTAACAGGAGAAATTGGACTGCAAAAGTTATTGTGCAATTTGTCCTGAGTACGCTGATACCTTATATGTGGGGGGGAACGACTGTTTCGGCGCATGGCAGAGCTCAGAATGGAAGGAGCGCCGTTTGACTTTTTCAATGCAAAAATTGCCATGTCACTTTTGGAGAGTCCCTGATGTACCTAAACAGTGGAAAACCCCTACAAGTGACCCCATTTTGGATGGAAACTAGACCCCCCAAGGAACTTATCTAGATATGTGGTGAGAACTTTGAACCCACAAGGGCTTTACAGAAGTTTATAACGTACAGCGGTACAATTAAAAAATCATATTTTTTCCACAAAAATTATCTTTTCACCCCAATTTTTATTTTCCCAAGGGTAACAGGACCCTAAAAGTTATTGTGCAATTTGTCCTGAGTGCGCTGATACCCCACATGTGGGGGTAAACCACTATTTGGGCGCATGGCAGAGCTCGGAAGGGAAGCAGCGCCATTTGACGTTTTTGGCTGGAATTGAGATCGGACACCATGTCGCGATTGGTAAACCCCTGATGTACCAAAACAGAGGAAACCCCCCACAAATGACACCATTTTGTAAACTAGACTCCCCAAGGAACTTATCTAGATGTGTGGTGAGCACTTTGAACCCCCCAGTGCTTCACAGAAGTTTATAACGCCCGGGCGTGAAAATAAAAAATTCATATTTTTTTCCACAAACATGATCTTTTAGTCACCATTTTTTTATTTTCCCAAGGGTATCAGGAGAAATTGGACCCCAAAGGTTGTTGTCCAATTTGTCCTGAGTATGCTGATACCCCATATATGGGAGAAAACTACTGTATGGGCACACGTCGGGGCTCGGAAGGGAAGTAGTGACGTTTTGGAATGCAGACTTTGATGGATTGGTCTGCGGGTGTCATGTTGCCTTTGGAGAGCCCCTAATGTACCTAAACAGTGTAAACCCCCCCATAAATGACCCCATTTTGAAAACTAGACCCCCTAAGGAACTTATCTAGATGGGAAGTGAGCACTTTGAACCCCCAAAGGCTTCACAGAAGTTTATAAAGCCAGGGCATGAAAATAAAAAAATCATATTTTTTCCACAAACATTATCAATTAGTCCCCAATTTTTTTATTTTCCCAAGGGTAACAGGAGAAATTGAACTCCAAAAGTTGTTGTCCAATTTGTCCTGAGTACGCTGACGCCTCATATGTGGGAGAAAACTACTGTATGGACACACGTCGGGGCTCGGAAGGGAAGCAGTGACGTTTTGGAATGCAGACTTTGATGGAATGGTCTGCGGGTGTCATGTGCGTTTGGAGAGCCCCTGTTGTACCTAAACTATTGAAACTCCCCACAAGTGACCCCATTTTGGACACTAGATGTGTGGTGAGCACTTTAAACCCCCAAGTGCTTCACAGAAGTTTATAACACTCGGACGTGAAAATAAAAAATTCATTTTTTTTCCACAAAAATGATATTTTTGCCCCCAATTTTTTACTTTCCTAAGGGTAACAGGAGAAATTGGACCCCAAAAATTGTTTTGCAATTTGACCTGAGTAGGCTGATACCCTACATGTGGGGGTAAAATACTGTTTGGGTGCATGGCAGAGCTTGGAAGGGAAGGAGCACCATTTGACTTTTTCAACTCTGAATTGGCTGGAATTGAGATCAGACGCCATGTTGCATTTGGAGAGCCCCTGATGTGCCCAAACAGTGGAAACCCCCCAATTCTAACTCCAACCCGAACCCCAACACACCCCTAACCCTAATCTCAGCCCTAACCCTAACCCAAGCCCTAACCCTAGCCCAAACCCTAACCCTAGCCCTAACCCTAACGGGAAAATGGAAATAAATACATTTTCTTTTAGTTTTATTATTTTTCCCTAACTAAGGGGGTGATAACGGGGGGTTTGATTTACTATTTATGGCGGTTTTTATATTTGGCAGCTGTCGCACGCTAAAATACGCTTTTTATTGTAAAAATAGTTTTTGCATCACCACATATTGAGAGCTATAATTTTTCCGTATTTTGACCCACCGAGTCATGTGAGGTCTTAATTTTTGCGGGACGAGTTGACGTTTTTATCGGTACCATTTTCGGGCACGTGACATTTTTTTTTTTATCATAAAGGTTTTTATTGAGTTTTCAGAAAAAATACAAACTTCTCATACAAAAACATCAAGAACAGGAGCAATGAGTAGCAAGAGGTGGAATAACCTCGAGCCATTATTAGAATATCAATCTGGGACATTAAGTACCCCTTCCAACAACAACTTGAACATAGAAGCGGGGAGAGGGGGGAGGGGGAAGGGGAAGCAGCTCTACATGCATGGCATTCTTAGGCACAATCAATTTATTTATGGTGTAGGTGTCTGTATCTGGGGGAGGGCCGTTGCATAAAGTGAAGTGGCCCACGGATGCCATTGTTTAAGTCTCACCGTTCTCTTCTCTAGATTGGGGGTCAAGTTGGTTTCGTATAGCCAGTGTAGGTTGGTCCTCTCAATTAGTTCTGTTTTTGTAGGGGGGTCACCGACCTCCACTTGTATGCCACACAGTACCTGCCGGCTATGAGAATGTGAGAAATGATATTTTTTAAAAGATCCGGGATCCCATCTAGGCCAATGTGTAGCACCGCTAAGGTTGGGTTTGGGGAAAGACGGAGACTAGTAACCTCATGGATTAGATTGAACACCTCCTGCCAGAAGTTAGATAACTTAGGGCAAAACCACCACATATGACACAAGGTGCCCCTGTGGTTGCATCCCCTCCAGCACAAAGGTGACATATGTGGGGAAAAAGAAGCCAGTTTAGTAGGGGAGTTGTACCACCACAGATGAACCTTTTTTAATTGCTCTATGTGATTGAGACATGAAGAGAATTTGTGGATCCATTTTGAGGCCGCGAACCATTCTTGCGACGGAAGCTGAGAGGCTAGATCTTTTTCCCATTTGAGCATATACGGCAATTGTTTGTCCGGTTCCGGGGAGTTTAGCAGGTTATGGATGTATGAAAGGCCTTTGATTTTGCTATTTTGAAAGAATTTTTTAATTGCGGCGTGATCGGCTGTTGTGGGAACCGGTAGGTGAGGAGCGGACTGAAGGAAGTGACGTATTTGAAAAAACTGGAATAAACTGTGTCGGGGGAGGTTAAATTTAACACACATTTCTGAGTAAGGGAGTAGGACGCCTTCTCTATAGAGATCTGCTAGGGTAATTGGACCTCCACGGGGCACGTGACATTTTTTGATCGCTTTTTATTCCGATTTTTGGGACGCAGAATGAACAAAAACCAGCGTTTCATGAATTTCTTTTGGGGGGGTGCGTTTACACCGTTCCACGTGCGATAAAATTGATAAAGCGGTTTTATTCTTCGGGTCAGTACGGTTACAGCGATACCTCATTTAGGTCGTTTTTTTATGTTTTGTCGGTTTTATGCAATGAAAACTATTTTATATAAAAAATAATTATTTTTGCATCGCTTTATTCTGCGAGCTATAACTTTTTTATTTTTTCGCTGATGATGCTGTGTTGTGGCTTGTTTTTTGCGGGACAAGATTACGTTTTCAGCGGTACCATGGATATTTATATGCGTCTTTTTGATCGCGCGTTATTACACTTTTTGTTTGGCGGTATGATAATAAATCAATATTTTTTGCTTCGTTTTTTATTTTTATTTTTTAAGGGGTTCGCTAAAGGGGTTAACTAATGGGACAGTTTTATAGGGCGGGTCGTTACGGACGTGGCGATACCTAATATGTGTACTTTTATTGTTTTGGTTTTTTTTATTTCCAAAAAATGGATTTATTTGGGGGAATATTTTTTTTTTTTTTTCTAATTTATTTGGCGATTTTTTTAAATTTATTTTAACACTTTTTTTTATTTTTTTTTTAACTTTATTAAATAGTCCCAGGTGGGACATCACTGTCCTGTGACAGATCAGCAATCTGTCACAGGCAGTGCAGAAGGCTTCCTCATGCCTGCGCTTTGCAGGCACTCACTGAGGAAGCCAGCTTCCTGCAGGCCCCCGAAGGGAGCCCCCTGCAGCAGCGCTGCACATTGCGCTGCTGTGGGGGGCTCAGGGAAGCACGGAGGGAGCCCCCTCCCTGCCGATGCTTCCCTTTAACCCCCGGTACACCGCGATCATGTTTGATCGCGGTGTGCAAGGGGTTAACGCATCGGGGGCGGTCCATGACCACCCCTGACACATTGTGCCGGGTGTCAGCTGTAATAATCAGCTGACACCCGGCCGCGATCAGCGGCGCTCACCACGTGGGCGCCGCTGATCGCGGTAGACGTACTATCCCGTCCATGGGCATAGGGGCCCGGGTCCCATGGACGGGATAGTACGTCGGATGTTAGGAAGGGGTTAAAGGCACCGCAGGAAATAGCAATGGTCAGAAACATCACAGTGATCCCACTTGTTAAAGGGAACCTGTCACGTCGTTTTGGCCCTGTAAGCTGTGGCCACCGCCTTTCAGGGCTTATCTACAGCATTCTATAACGCTGTAAGTAAGCCCCCGATCTAACCTGAAAAAGAAGAAAAACAAATTTTATTATACTCACCCGGGGGCTGTCCGGTCCGATGGGTGTCTCAGGTCTGGGTCCTCCTCCTTACTTCGTGTCGCGGCTCCTGCGCATGCGTATTGATCTGCCTTGTTGAGGGCAGAGCAAAGTACTGCAGTGCGCAGGCGCTGGGCCTCTGTGACCTCTCCTGGCGCCTGCGCACTACAGTACTTTGTCTGCCCTCAACAGGGCAAAGAAGTACGCCTGTGCAGGAACCGCAACACAAAGCAAGGAGGAGGACGTCATCACATGAAGATGGGAGGCAGTGGACCCGGACCTACGACACCCATTGGACCAGACTGCCACTCGATGAGTATAATAAAGCTTGCTTTTCTTCTCTTTCAGGTTAGATCGGGGGCTTATCTACATTATTATAGAATACTGTAGATAAGCCCTGAAAGGCAGTGACCCTGTCCCTCCATTACATGTCACATTTCTCGCCATCAGTAATGTCTCCAGTGTAAGATGTCGGCACAAACATGATTTCCTTTGTTGTGATTGCAGGAAGTGCGTCTGCTGAAGAGATGGTGTCTCTGCTGGTGCAGGCCGGCTTGTTTGATATGGCAATCTCACTCTGCCAAACTTTTGGACTCCCGCTCATACCCGTATTTGATGGACTTACGTACAAGTAAGACAGACGGCTGTTGATGCGTTTGTGTGTCAGGCACGCAGTGCGTTGGGGATGTTTGTCTGTTCCTGTCAGATGCATCAAGTTACAGAATGGCGGACAGGCTGCGCAGGCGGAAGCTTGGCAATGGTTGGCAGAAAATCAGCTCTTGTCCTTGGTGGCCACCAAAGATTTGAGGTAAGGGTCCGTCCTAGGGTCCGTCCTAATAGTCACAAATGGTAAAATTAATCTCAGCAATTTGTCTTGGCAGAACTATTGCACGGAACTTGTCGTGTATGGTCACAAGTAATGTATCCACTGCTGTGATATTATGAGATCTTATCCACATACTGCGTAAACTGAGCAGATTTTTACACCTCGTCCTGTGAAATATTCACATGGTGCATGGCCGAGAGCGAGGTCCGCGGCAAATCCGCAGAATCAGCGCATTATATTGTGGACGATCCCTGAAAGGTAGAAACTCCTGAAAACAAAACTTCAGCGACTTTCTTATTACAGATGAAAGCCTCTCAGGTTCATCGACTGAAGGTGACATCCACACAGAACTGATAGGCTGCCAACATTCCAAAATGGAAACGTGAATATGCAAATGAGGCTAAGGTGCTTTTGGGAGCACTTCCCTGCCCAGCGCCGCTGCCACTGACATCCTTTGCTTGCAGTCGCACAGTAATGGAGCTGTCAGTCAGGCAGCAGGAGGCGAAGCCGCGCGGGGAATGAAAGCGCAGTGATAGTTTGATAAGTGCTTTCATGCACTGAAAGCACTTCAGACTAATTTGCATATCAGTTCAATGCCGATTTTTCAGTAACGGGGGATCGGACAGACCATCTGAAGGGATCGCTGGGTTTGTAAATACAGTTTGGGGAGTGAAATCTGCTGACAGATTCCCTGTAAGCTGCAGTTCTGGTTGCGCTTTGTAGTTCAGGTCTCGGATATTGAACGTATTGTGTTTCTCACATTCTTCCAGTGCCACAGATGAGGCGTTGAGGTTACTGATCTCCTATCTAGAGAAACACCAGTCTCAGAACCGCCGGTACCATCGCTGCGTGATTGACAAGCTGCTTACTCAGGGGATCCCGCTGCCCAGCTGGTTAACAATCAGTTATAAGGTTTGTACTGAGCGGACGCGACTGCGACCCCAGGAACGTTGTGTGGGTCCCGCTCCAGGGAGATGGTGGTCTCGCCTCAGACGGTTTATAGTCGCACCATTGCACTTTTCGGGGAGTTCTCTTCTTTCTGTTCTCGTTCTTCATCAGGTGGTGGATGCGGCAGAATTACTGCGACTCTACCTGAAGTACGATCTCCTGGGAGAGGCGGCCGAGCTCGTGCTGGAATATCTAGATGCCATCCTGGGGAAAGGACGCAGGGATTTTTGAATATAGGTTCGTGTGGATTCATCTCCTACATAGCACGATTAATTCCACAGCTTGTGGTGTTTGGGGAGCTTGTTATATGTGCCCCCATTAGTTGCTACACATTCTGCCGCCATTCTTACCGGATGCCACAATAGGCCCCATTCTAAGTCTGTGCTGCCTGGTGCTACTGGGATGATTGACATGTAAGGACAAGAACCGGCAAAGCCAAAGCTTGTCCTCCGCATGCGCCTGGACTCCCTGACCGTTAATGGCAAGAATTCACATCACATGACCGTGGTGACTAATTGTAATGTCATTCATGGTGACGTAATGCCACACTCATAAACTGTGATGGAGTAGAGTCATGGCAGCCGGGCTCAGACCATGTGTGTGTGCTGTTCCGTCTAAGTTATGATTTTATGGTTTATATAGACTGTGTTATATTACCATTCTTTGTGTACAGTCTTGCATTTGGTCTGCTGCCACCTGCTGTCCTTTTTCTGTATTGCAGCCTGCAGCTAATTAATTCAGTACATGCCTTCCACTTCCGGGTCCGATCACGCCTTCTCTTCCTGCTGGTGGCCATTCTTAGTTTCACTTTCACCCGGGAGAGTCGCGCCTGTACCAAGCTGTGAAAGGCATCAGTTTTTTGACCAATTTGCTCACACCTTGCTGCACACACAATTTGCTGTACCACCTTGGTTGTTACACCTGCATTTCTGGAGAACCTACTGCATTACCAATCATACGCTATATGTCCAGATTTCCAAATAAACAAGTCTGGACATCACAATCCTCGGTGTGTATCATAACTCTCCGGACGCATGAACAGCAAGACAGCAACATGGTCCTGTCTGCTCTGCATTGAGGAAACGGAAGGTAGGAATCTCTCCCAGCCCCAATCAACTACATCTCCATTCGCCTCATGTGGGGACAGAACAGTCAAAAAACTGCCTTGAAGCCCGGAAAAAAAATCACCCTTATATCCTAACCCGTCTGCCCGCTCACATACTGCAGCCCTGCTCTGCTAAGAAACTCTGCAGTGTCACCCCAGACCGCATAGAGACTCTCTGTATATTATACCATATCGCTGCAGATTATCAGACTGCAAAACCCCACAATTCTCCAAAAACAGCTTGGGAATCTTATCAGGACGTCTTAACTAAGGTGCACTGCAATTTCCAGCCTCCAATTCAAAATTTCAGTTTCTTAACCCCTTAAGCCCCAAGGGTGGTTTGCACGTTAATGACCAGGCCAATTTTTACAATTCTGACCACTGTCCCTTTATGAGGTAATAACTCTGAAACGCTTCCATGGATACCGGTGATTCTGACATTGTTTTCTCGTGACATATTGTACTTCATGTTAGTGGTAAAATTTCATTCAAATAACTTGTGTTTATTTGTGAAAAAAACGGAAATTTGGCAAAAATTTTGAAAATTTCACAATTTTCCAACTTTGAATTTTTATGCCCTTAAATCACAGAGATATAGCACACAAAAAACCGAATAAGTAACATTTCCCACATGTTTACTTTACATCAGCACAATTTTGAAACCAAAATTTTTTTTGTTAGGAAGTTATAAGGGTTAAAAGTTGACCAGCGATTTCTCATTTTTGCAACACCATTTTATTTTTACGGACCACATCACATTTGAAGCCACTTTGAGGGGTCTATATGATAGAAAATACCCAAAAGTGACACCATTCTAAAAACTGCACCCCTTAAGGTGCTCAAAACCACATTCAATAAGTTTATTAACCCTTTAGGTGCGTCACAGGAATTTTTTGAATATTTAAAAAAAAATGAACATTTAACTTTTTTTCACTAAAAAAATACTTCAGGTTCAATTTTTTTTAATTTACCAAGGGTAACAGGAGAAATTGTACTGCAAAAGTTATTGTGCAATTTGTCCTGAGTACGCCGATACCTGATATGTGGGGGGGAACCACTGTTTCGGCGCATGGCAGACCTCAGCAGGGAAAGAGCGCCATTTGACTTTTTCAATGCAAAATTGGCTGGAATTCAGATCGGACGCCATGTCGTGTTTGGAGAGCCCCTGCTGTACCTAAACAGTGGAAATCCCCCCAAGTGACCCCATTTTGGAAACTAGACCCCCCAAGGAACTTATCTAGATATGTGGTGAGAACTTTGAACCCACAAGGGCTTCACAGAATTTTATAACGTACAGCGGTACAATTAAAAAATCATATTTTTTCCACAAAAATGATCTTTTCACCCTCAATTCTTATTTTTCCAAGGGTAACAGGACCCTAAAAGATATTGTGCAATTTGTCCTGAGTGCGCTGATACCCCACATGTGGGGGTAAACCACTATTGGGGCGCATGGCAGAGCTCGGAAGGGAAGCAGCGCCATTTGACGTTTTTGGCTGGAATTGAGATCGGACACCATGTCGCAATTGGAAAGCCCCTGATGTACCAAAACAGTAGAAACCCCCCATAAATGACACCATTTTGTAAACTAGACCCCCCAAGGAACTTATCTAGATGTGTGGTGAGCACTTTGAACCCCCCAGTGCTTCACAGAAGTTTATAACGACCGGGCGTGAAAATAAAAATATCGTATTTTTTCCACAAACATCATCTTTTAGTACCCATTTTTTTATTTTCCCAAGGGTAACAGGATAAATTGGACCCCAAAAGTTGTTGTCCAATTTGTCCTGAGTACGCTGACACCCCCATATGTGGGAGAAAACTACTGTATGGGCACACGTCGGGGCTCGAAAGGGAAGTATTGACGTTTTGGAATGCAGACTTTGATGGAATGGTCTGTGGGTGTCATGTTGCCTTTGGAGAGCCCCTAATGTACCTAAACAGTGGAAACCCTGCACAAATGACCCCATTTTGGAAACTAGACCCCCTAAGGAACTTATCTAGATGTGTGGTGAGAACTTTGAACCCCCAAGGGCTTCACAGAAGTATATAATGCTCAGGCATGAAAATAAAAAAATCGTATTTTTTCCACAAACATGATCAATTAGTCTCCAATTTTTTTATTTTCTCAAGGGTAACAGGAGAAATTGGACCCCAAAAGTTGTTGTCCAATTTGTCCTGAGTATGCTGATACCTCATATGTGGGAGAAAACTACTGTATGGGCACACGTCGGGGCTCGGAAGGGAAGTAGTGACGTTTTGGAATGCAGACTTTGATGGATTGGTCTGCGGGTGTCATGTGCGTTTGGAGAGCCCCTGATGTACCTAAACTATTGAAACTCCCCACAAGTGACCCCATTTTGGAAACTAGACCCCCCACGGAACTTATCTAGATGTGTGGTGAGCACTTTGAACCCCCAAGTGCTTCACAGACGTTTATAACGCCTGGGCGTGAAAATAAAAAAATCATTTTTTTCCACAAAAATGATATTTTTGCCCCCAATTTTTTATTTTCCTAAGGGTAACAGGAGAAATTGGACCCCAAAAGTTGTTTTGTAATTTGTCCTGAGTATGCTGATACCCTATATGTGGGGGTAAAACACTGCTTGGGCGCATGGCAGAGCTTGGAAGGGAAGGAGCACCATTTGACTTTTTCAACGCAGAATTGGCTGGAATTGAGATCAGACACCATGTTGCATTTGGAGAGCACCTGATGTGCCCAAACAGTGGAAACCCCCCAATTATAACTCCAACCCTAACCCCAACACACCCCTAACCCTAATCTGAGCCCTAACCCTAACCCTAGCCCTAACCCTAACCCTAATGGGAAAATGGAAATAAATACGTTTTTTTAATTTTATTATTTTTCCCTAACTAAGGGGGTGATAACGGGGGGTTTGATTTACTATTTATGGCGGTTTTTATGTTTGGCAGCTGTCGCACGCTAAAAGACGCTTTTTATTGTAAAAATAGTTTTTGCATCACCACATATTGAGAGCTATAATTTTTCCGTATTTTGACCCACCGAGTCATGTGAGGTCTTATTCTTTGCGGGACGAGTTGACGTTTTTATTGGTACCATTTTTGGGCACGTGATATTTTTTGATCGCTTTTTATTCCGATTTTTGGGACGCAGAATGAACAAAAACCAGCGTTTCATGAATTTCTTTTGGGGGGGTGCGTTTACACCGTTCCGTGTGCGGTAAAATTGATAAAGCGCTTTTATTCTTTGCGTCGGTACGGTTACAGCGATACCTCATTTAGGTCGTTTTTTATGTTTTGTCGGTTTTTTGCAATGAAAACAATTTTATATAAAAAATAATTATTTTTGCATCGCTTTATTCTGCGAGCTATAACTTTTTTATTTTCTCGCTGATGATGCTGTATGGCGGCTCGTTTTTTGCGGGACAAGATGACATTTTCAGCGGTACCATGGATATTTATATGCGTCTTTTTGATCGCGCGTTATTGCACTTTTTATTCGGTGGTATGATAATAAATCATTATTTTTTGCTTCGTTTTTTATTTTTTAAGGGGTTCGCTAAAGGGGTTAACTAATGGGACAGTTTTATAGGGCGGGTCGCTACGGACGCGGCGATACCAAATATGTGTACTTTTATTGTTTTTTTTATTTTCAAAAAATGAATTTATTGGGGAATATTTTTTTTTTTTTTACTAATTTATTTAGCGATTTTTTAAAAATTATTTTTACACTTTTTTTTATTTTTTTTTTACTTTATTACATAGTCCCAGGTGGGACATCACTGTCCTGTGACAGATCGCTGATCTGACAGATCAGCAATCTGTCACAGGCAGTTCTGCAGACTTCCTCATGCCTGCGCTTTGCAGGCAGTGAGGAAGTCAACTCCCTACAGGCCCCCGTCGCCATCTTGGATCCGGGGGCCTGTAGGGAAAGAGTCCCCCACAGCAGCGCTGCACATTGCGCTGCCGTGGGGGGCTCAAGGAAGCACGGAGGGAGCCCCCTCCCTGCCGATGCTTCCCTTTAACTCCCGGTACACCGCGATCGTGTTTGATCGCGGTGTACAAGGGGTTAACGTGTCGGGGGCGGTCTGTGACCGCCCCTGACACATTGTGCTGGGTGTCAGCTGTGATAATCAGCTGACACCCGGCCGCGATCAGCGGCGCTCACCACGTGAGCGCCGCTGATCGCATTAGACGTACTATCCCGACCTTAGGAATTAAGTCCCAGGGCACATGGACGGGATAGTACGTCTAATGGCAGAAAGGGGTTAAAGAGACAGCGCACCTTAAATCAAAATGGCCGAAAAAGACCCTGCACAGTCTCCCACTGTTGAAACAGCGCAAATACTACCCGATACTGTCCATTATGAAGAGGGGGAAACAGAGCCAGCTTCAGAAACAGACTAAGACTCACGACCAAGACGCTCTGTCAAACCAACCATAAAGGCTGTCGAAAACTATCACAATACAAAGGATGAGTTCAGTGACAACCTGGACGACCTATGGGAACGAGTCACCTCCCTCATGTCAAGCATCCAAAGCCACAAAAATGATGCAGCGAGTCTACAGGACACTATAAAACGGCTAGACACGGCCCACAGAAGATACAAGAGACTATCCGCAAGGTAAGTTGCCTTCCTAAAAGACTAATATTTATGAAGCCTCATCAGAATTAAGCAAAGTAGATTCCACAGACAGAGAAAGGGACGCCGCCGTGCAAGATGCCAAAGATAAAGCGGAGCGCCGTATTGCTCATCTGCAGGAATCAAGATCCCACATGTCAGGCTCATCCAGACACTCTTCTCGGTCATACAAATCATCCTGCTCAAGAACTTCAGCCCTCAGTGACAGAATCCTAGAGGCCCGTTTAAACGCAGAGCAATCCAAACTAAGACGTACTGTCATGATCTGACAGTTTTAAATTGCACTGGGTGAACTTTTTTTACTTTGGAAAGTTCCAAGGTGTCTTGACTGTCCCCGGTGGTGGTTAGAGGTATTGCACTTTAGGTTTTTTGTGCACGTAATTATGTATCAGGTGTGACACCCTATAAAGGTGTGCTAGGGGTGTGCAATCACTGCCTGTGATATTGTGAGATTGTGTTCACTCTGAGTTTGAGAGCCTGGTGGAAGGATGGAGCTGGAGAGGAGTCCTGCGCAGCTTAGCCAGGGGGGACGTGTTTCAGCTATGGTGTCTGGACGAAGGGCTGGCATGGCGTGGTGGGGTCGCAGTGATGGTGTCGGCGGGAAGTGTCTGCATGGACTGGTGGAGTGGCGACTATGGAGAGTGGCACTCACCATGTGGGACTTGGCTGCTGAGCTGGACTCAAGCATGCTCGACTTCGTGGCAGAAGCTGAACTCATCTTGGGGACTGTTACTAAGCAGCAGCAACTGGTGGTGGACTCTGCTCCAAGGCTGCACTAAGGTGAAGGATCCTGTTATGGTGATGGATCCAGGTGAAGATGCACGCAGGTGGTGGGCTCTGTTGCTAGTGATCAAAATAATGAATGGAATCTGCCAGCCGGAGCCAGCAGATTCCCGGCGGACGCACTGCGCATGCGCCCGCCATTTTCAAGATGGCGGCGCCCATCGGATGACGCCGGCGGGCGCGGGACCACCGGGAGGGGACGGAGGACAAGGGAGAGGTACCGGGGACCCCATTTCTCTATCCTCTGATGTGCGATCACATCAGAGGATTGAGAAATTAAATGTAAAATCGCGGCTTTTTTTTTTTTTTGCGGTCGCCGTTATAGGGTTAATAACGGCGATCGCAAAAGCGAGGAGCGCACGCAACAGAGCAAAGCTAAGTGGTGTTCCCCCTGTATTGTCTCTTTCCTCATGTGTGTTGTTAGTGCAGTGGTGGGATTAGTCTCCGCACCGACCTATTCCCTAGTGAGGGTTTAGGGTCAGGGCGAGCAAGGGTTTAAGGTTCGCGTGCGGCGACAGGTGCGGAGCCTGTATAGGGAACGTTAGGAGTGCAGGGACACTGGCTCAGGGGAGCTTAGGAGGTCTCCATGTCCCCATTCCCTATCGCAGGGCCCACCATTGTTAATGTTTCCCAGGTTCCCCCTTATTGTTTAAATTCGCCGTACTGGAGGCGGGGTTTCCAGAATTATTGTATAACGTGTAATACCTAAATTCGCCAGGTGGAGGCGGCGTATCCACCTGCACGTTTTATTATTTAAATGTGCCCCACTGAAGGCGGTGTATCCAGGGTCACGTGTGTTATGGGTTCGCCTTGCGGTAACCGCTGCGTCCAGAGACACGTGATCATGACATTATCACAGGCCATACAGTTTTTTTTTCTGGTGAGCTTTGGCCATGTGGAGACCTGTTAGTAATTGCTGCCGGGCCTCAATGAGGTGTGGGGAGCGGCAAGGTGTGTTAGTGCCGCTGCAGCAGCAGTTATCAGGGTCTGGGGCCTCTGCTCAGCTAACCAGAAAATAAAAAAAAAATGGCGGCTGCGGTCTGGCTAAAAGGCCCCTAGAGTCGCTGCTGGGGAGCGGGACTGGTTCATGCATGCGGGCGCACCCAGGCAGGTGGGAGGAATGGTGCCCCACGGAGCTGCCTGGTATTCCCCGAGGTGAAGGGGTACGCCCCTGTGGTGAGCTGACTGGTGTGATAGTCCGCGGGGTTTACGCCAAATCTTCTATACCATCGAAGAAGCCGCCCTCCTGGTTGTGTGGAGGCGACCAGCGAGTGTATATTTCCTCCATTTCCCGTCCCCTTCTCCTCCTGGTGTGTGCAGCAGGTGTGCTGCGGGGGACTGGGGACAAAACTCAACCCTCGCCATTAACCAACCCTGGAGGCGCAGACCTCATGGTGAAAGGGTTGGAGGGTGGTGTCCCTTGGTGAATAGCGGGGGGTGTGAGTGTGGTGACACAGGGGGACGCCTCTGTTGTCGAGTCCAGAATGAGTTCACCAAATTTATGACAAACGAATGTGTGCAATAAACGTTCAGGTCCGGACCTGTGTGTGAACGAGCATGTATGGGTGCCACCAAAAATCATCTTGTGGAAATGTGTTGTGGAGTCTGATCAGCTCTTAGCAAACATACACATACATTAATTCGTTCCCCAGGTCGGCGCTGTGGAGATGAGTGGTGCCTCCAAAACGAACTTTATTGCCAATACCAGCGGTGTGTTTGTCATAAACCTGAAGTGTCAGGTAATGGTGGGGTGAACTCAGGGTCTGGGCGTCCCCGCTGTAGGTGTTTCCCTAATGAGGGGTGGTCTTGAGGGTCCAGAGGCCCCTCATTAAGGAGGGGGTACTGTCATGATCTGACAGTTTTAACCCCTTAGCGACAGAGCCAGTTTGCAGCTTAATGACCAGGCCAATATTTACAATTCTGACCACTGTCCCTTTATGAGGTTATAACTCTGGAACGCTTTAATGGATCCTGCTGATTCTGAGATTGTTTTTTCGTGACATATTGTACTTCATGTTAGTGGTAAAATTTCTTCGATAAGTCTTGTGTTTATTTATGAAAAAAACAGAAATATGGCAAAAAAAATTAAAATTTTGCAATTTTAAAACTTTAAATTTTTATGCCCTTAAATCAGAGAGATGTGTCACATAAATTTCTTAATAAATAACATTTCCCACATGTCTACTTTACATCAGCACAATTTTGGAAGCAAAATTTTTTTTTGTTAGGAAGTTATAAGGGTTAAAAGTTGACCAGCAATTTCTCATTTTTACAACAAAATTTACAAAGCCATTTTTTTTAGGGACCACATCATATTTAAAGTCATTTTGAGGGGTGTACATGACAGAAAATACCAAAAAGTGGCACCATTCTAAAAACTAGACCCCTCAAGGTGCTCAAAACCACATTCAAGAAGTTTATTAACCCTTTAAGTGCTTCACAGGAACGAAAGCAATGTGGATGGAAAAAATTAACATTTAACTTTTTTTTGGAAAAAAATTACTTCAGAACCAATTTTTTTTATTTTCTCAAGTGTTAAAAGAGAAAATCAACCACAAAATTTGTTGTACAATTTCTCCTGAATACGCCGATACCCCATATGTGGGGGTAAACCCCTTTTTCAGCACACGGCAGAGCTCGCAGGGGATGGAGCACCGTTTGACTTTTTCAACGCAGAATTGGCTGGAATTAAGATGGGATGCCATGTTGCGTTCGGAAGCTCTTAATGTGCCTAAACAGTGGAAAACTCCAACAAGTGACCCCATTTTGGAAACTAGACCCATTAAGGAACTTATCTAGATGTGTGGTGAGCACTTTGAACCTTCAAGTGCTTCACAGAAGTTTATAACGTAGAGCCGTGAAAATAAGAAATCCATTTTTTTTCCACAAAAATGATCTTTTCGCCCCCAAATTTTTATTTTTACAAGGGTAACAGGAGAAATCATACCCCCACAGTTATTGTGCGATTTGTCCTGAGTACGCTGATACCCCATATGTGGGGAGGGACCACTGTTTGGGTGCATGGGAGAGCTTGGAAGGGAAGGAGTGCCATTTTGGAATGCAAACTTTGATGGAATGGTCTGCGGGCATCATGTTGCGTTTGCAGAGCCCCTGATGGGCCTAAACAGTGGAAAACTCCAACAAGTGACCCCATTTTGGAAACTAGACCCATGAAGGAACTTATCTAGATGTGTGGTGAGCACTTTGAACCTTCAAGTGCTTCACAGAAGTTTATAACGTAGAGCCGTGAAAATAAGAAATCCATTTTTTTTCCACAAAAATGATCTTTTCGCGCCCAAATTTTTATTTTTACAAGGGTAACAGGAGAAATCATACCCCCACAGTTATTGTGCGATTTGTCCTGAGTACGCTGATACCCCATATGTGGGGAGGAACCACTGTTTGGGCGCATGGGAGAGCTCGGAAGGGAAGGAGTGCCATTTTGGAATGCAGACTTTGATGGAATGGTCTGCGGGCATCATGTTGCGTTTGCAGAGCCCCTGATGGGCCTAAACAGTGGAAACCCCCCACAAGTGACCCCATTTTGGAAATTAGACCCCCTAAGGAACTTATCTAGATGTGTGGTGAGCACTTTGAACCCCCAAGCGCGTCACAGAAGTTTATAAACGCAGAGCCGTGAAAATAAAAAGTATTTTTTATTTCCACAAAAGTGATTTTTTAGACCCCAATTTTTAGACCCCCAAAGTTGGTAAATAGTGGAAACCCCTCAATTCTTGCTCCAACCCTAATCCCTAATCCTAATTCTAACCCTAATCCTAGTTCGCCCTAACCCTAGCCCTAACCCTAGCCCAACCCTAACCCTTAACCCTAGCCCAACCCTAACCCTTAACCCTAGCCCAACCCTAACCCTAGCCCAACCCTAACCCTTGCCCAACCCTAACCCTAGCCCTAACCCTAGCCTAGCCCTAACCCTAGCCTAACCCTAGCCTAACCCTAACCTAACCCTAACCCTAGCCTAACCCTAGCCTAACCCTAACCCTAGCCTAACCCTAACCCTAGCCTAACCCCAACCCTTATGGAAAACTGAAAAAAAAAATATTTTTTTTATTTCATTATGTGTGCCTATATAAGGGGGTGATAAACGGGGGGGTTATGTACTATTTTTATTATTTTGATCACTATGATCGTTTATCATAGTGATCAAAATAATGAATGGAATCTGCCAGCCGGAGCCAGCAGATTCCCGGCGGACGCACTGCGCATGCGCCCGCCATTTTCAAGATGGCGGCGCCCATCGGATGACGCCGGCGGGCGCGGGACCACCGGGAGGGGACGGAGGACAAGGGAGAGGTACCGGGGACCCTATTTCTCTATCCTCTGATGTGCGATCACATCAGAGGATTGAGAAATTAAATGTAAAATCGCGGCTTTTTTTTTTTTTTTTTTCGGTCGCCGTTATAGGGTTAATAACGGCGATCGCAAAAGCGAGGAGCGCACGCAACAGAGCAAAGCTAAGTGGTGTTCCCCCTGTATTGTCTCTTTCCTCATGTGTGTTGTTAGTGCAGTGGTGGGATTAGTCTCCGCACCGACCTATTCCCTAGTGAGGGTTTAGGGTCAGGGCGAGCAAGGGTTTAAGGTTCGCGTGCGGCGACAGGTGCGGAGCCTGTATAGGGAACGTTAGGAGTGCAGGGACACTGGCTCAGGGGAGCTCAGGAGGTCTCCACTTCCCTATCGCAGGGCCCACCATTGTTAATGTTTCCCAGGTTCCCCCTTATTGTTTAAATTCGCCGTACTGGAGGCGGGGTTTCCAGAATTATTGTATAACGTGTAACACCTAAATTCGCCAGGTGGAGGCGGCGTATCCACCTGCACGTTTTATTATTTAAATGCGCCCCACTGGAGGCGGTGTATCCAGGGTCACGTGTGTTATGGGTTCGCCTTGCGGTAACCGCTGCGTCCAGAGACACGTGATCATGACACGTTCCTTTACAGAAAAGAAAGCAGAGGCAGAAGCCAAGAAAGCAGAAGCACAAGCAAAGATTCTTCAAACACAAATGGAGGAAGAAATCATGCTAGCTGAAGTAAAAATACTCGAGCAAGCATTGAAGCAAAACCTCGACCTGATTTGCCTACCACCACTGGAAGAAGAGGACCCAGCTGTCCGTACATGTGATTATGTGCAGAAACAGATATCTGCAGCACACACCTTCTCCCAACAATGTGGAAACGTCCAAGTCAGCCCAACTTACGGTGCCAGTCTTACCCACAGCATCTGCAGAGACCCAAGACCAACGCCATAATGTGTCCCCTTAGGAGCAGCAATCATCACAAGACGCATTCCAGTCCATTTCCACAGTTCGAGCTGCAGTCATCAAAATCTCCAATCTCAACCCTGCAGCAACATCATTCTACCCGGGAACAATTCACCCTTACACGCCATACAGCTTATACGCCCGAGAGGCAACACAAGCTAACATGGTAACAAGGAGTGAAGGATCGGATATGCCCGAGTTAGCCAGGTTTATGGTGAGCAAAGATCTAATCCGCACTAGCCTCTCAAAGTTTGACGACTGTGCAGAGAACTACAGAGCCTAGAAAGCAACCTTCAAGGCCACCATTGCTGACCTCAATCTATCGGCAGAACAGGAGCTCGACCTCATGGTAAAATGGTTGGGTCCTGACTCCACAAACCGTATCAAGAGTCTTCGGACCGTCTACGTGGGGCAAGCTGAAGCAGGTCTCGCTGCTGCCTGGCTGAGACTCAAAAGAACCTATGGCAGCGCTGAAGCCATAGAAAAGTCCCTATTCAAGAGACTGCAGAACATTCCAAGGATCAACCTTAAGGAAGCCCACAAGCTTCTGGACTTAAGTGATCTGCTTATGGAGCTGGAACTTGGAAAAAAAGACCCTCGTTTGTCTGGACTGTGCTACCTGGACACTGCCCATGGGGTGAACCCAATCGTCTCAAAGCTGCCGCATAGTCTGCAAGAGAAGTGGGCAGTATGCGTTTCCAGATACAAAAGGTCACATGATGTCACCTTTCCTCAGTTCAATCAGTTCTGCAAGTTTGTTGACGAACAGGCCCAAATGAGGAACGACCTTAGCCTAGACTTCCTGGAGTCTAACACTACAGCTCCAGAAACACCTTTATCAAGGTATGAAAGCGTCAGACATAGACACAAGGACTTGAGGAGCAGTGTAAGCGTCAGAAAGACTAACCTGCCACCACCTGCAGTAACTGCCGATAAACAGTACACTATTCCGTCGAGAGATAAGTCTTTCAATCGTGAGTGTCCCATTCACAAAAAAACACACTTGTTAAACAAATGTAGAGGTTTCAGGTCCAAAACCATGCAGGAGTGCAAGGAAATCCTCAGTGAACTTGGGGTGTGTTTCAAGAGCTACGCCTCATTAGAACACATGGCCAAGGACTGCAAATCTGCCATTAAGTGTGAAGAGTGTCATAGTGAAAAATACCCATCAGCTTTGCATCCAACCTCAGCCACCAGTGATCCAGCAGTTGCAGTTACCACTAGTCTGGCCACAAGCCATAGCGGGGAGCTACAGAATAACGCCAAGACTACCATGGCTGTCTCATGCTCATGCTCAGAGGTCTGTAGGGAGAGCCAAAGCGATAAATGCTGTGCCAGGATATGCCTAATCAGAGTTTATCCAGAAGGGCAACCAGAGAAGGCAGTAAAAATGTATGCCATCATTGACGATCAGGGCAATCGATCCCTAGCTGGACCTAAGTTCTTTGAAGCCTTTGGAATCAGGGACCAGCAACGCCCTATACTCTGAACACTTGCTCAGGCCGCATAGAGACTAGCGGCAGGAGGGCACAAGGTTTCATTGCTTCTCCTGTCAACGGAGGCTTAGAAATACCCCTACCTACACTAATCGAATGTGATCAAATACCCAGCCAAAGGGATAAGATTCCTACACCAGAAGCTGCGTTCCACCAACCACACCTAAGGCACCTAGTCAGTGTTATCCCAACTATGGACTCAGATGCTGAAATCCTACTTCTGCTTGGCAGAGACAATTTAAGGATACATAAGGTCTGCCAACAGTGCAATGGTCCTGACTATGCCCCCTACGCACAGAGACTCGACTTGGGGTAGGTAATCATAGGAAATGTGTGCTTGAACCGAACAAGAGTAGATTCCTTTAAGACCTACGTACGCAGAGACGGACGAGCTACTTTCTGCAAACCATGCCCTCATCACTTTGAGGTGAAAGAGAAGCCTCCAGATCCAGTACAGCTGCCTGATGTAATTCCTTCTCCCTATGCAGACGACTTGGGAAGATCAGTGTTTCATACAACTAAGGATGACAACAAAGTAGCCCCGTCAATGGAAGGCAAGGAATTTGTCAGGATAATGGACGATGAGTTCCTTAAGGATGAGACTAATCACTGGGTTTTTCCCCTACCCTTCCGAGCTACCAGGGTAAGACACCCGAACAATCGTGAACAAGCCTTGTCCAGATTCAACTCTCTCCAGCGCACACTTAGCAACAAACCGGAGATGAAAGAACACATTGTCACCTTTATGAGCAAGATATTCCGAAATAACCATGCGGAGCCAGGGCCTCCCTTAAAGGAAAATGAGGAGTGCTGGTACCTACCCTCATTCGGAGTATATCACCCAAGGAAACCTAAACAAATCAGAGTTGCCTTTGATTCAAGCGCCAAACATCAAGGCATATCTCTCAACGATGTCCTCCTCACGGGTCCTAATCTTACAAACAACCTAGTAGGAGTGTTGATGAGGTTCCGGAAAGAGCCCATTGCCATCACCGCCGACATTGAACAGATGTTCCACTGTTTCATAGTCAGAGAGGACCATAGGAATTTCCTCAGGTTCCTGTGCTACAAGGACAATGACCCCAGCAAAGAGATGGTGGAGTATCCCATGAGGGTGCACGTATTAGGGAACAGCCCTTCCCCCACAGTGGCAACCTATGGCCTGCGGAGAACCGCACAAGAAGGAGAGTCCGGATATGGAACAGACGCCAGAGACTTTGTAGAGAAAGACTTCTATGTAGAGGATGGACGAAAATCTCTTCCCACAGAAGAAGTGGCTATCGATCTACTCAAGAGGACCCAAGGTATGCTGTACCAAGTTAATCTTAGATTGCATAAAATTGCTTCAAACAGGCTGGCTGTCAGGAGAGCCTTTGATTCAAGTGATCACGCACCAGGATTCAAAGACATAGACCTGGGACCAGACTGTCCGCCTGTGCAGAGAAGCTTAGGCTTGAGGTGGAATCTGTTAGTTGACACCTTCAGTTTCCAAATCAACTGTGCAGACAAACCATTCACTAAACGTGGTGTCCTGTCAGTGGTGAATAGCTTATACGACCCACTGGGATTCGTAGCACCAATTACCATACAAGGTAAATCCCTTCTGAGACAGCTTTCCGAAACCGTCAAGGACTGGGATGCCCCACTCCCCCTGATAAGGAACCAAAATGGAAAACCTGGAAGCAGTCTTTGTGTGCCTTGGATGAAATCCATATACCAAGATGCTACGCCAGAACCTCACTTGCTGCTAGCACTAGGAAGGAACTCCATGTGTTCTCAGACACATCCACAGAAGCCATTGCAGCTGTCGCCTACTTGAAGGTGATGGGACCCGACAATCAAGATCAAGTTGGGTTCGTTTTCGGCAAGGCTACGTTGGCTCCCAAGCCTGATCACACTATTCATGTCACACTAACATGTTAGGGCAAGTTAGGATAGGATATGGGTTGAACTAGATGGACTTAAAGTCTCCCTTCAACCTTAATAACTATGTTACTATGTTACTATGTATTCCCAGGCTTGAACTCTGTGCAACCGTGCTTGCAGTAGAACTCGGAGACTTTATACAGCACGAGATGGACACCAACATAGACGACGTATAATACTACACCGACAGTAAGGTTGTCTTAGGTTACATCTACAACCAAACAAGGCGCTTCTACGTGTACATCAGTAACCGCATCGAAAGAATAAGGAGGTCTTCCAAGCCCGAACAATGGCACTATATCTCATCTGAACTTAATCCAGCTGACCATGCCACAAGACCTATGTCTATAAGGTCCTTTGCTAACTCTTGTTGGCTTTCAGGTCATAAGTTTCTGTTGGAACAGAAGGGAAGTGAACGTGTCCAGGAAGTCTTCAGCATCCAGGATCCAGATGGCGATCCAGAAGTCCGCTCCGAGGTCAGTGCTTTGGCGACGAACACTAAAACAACCTCCAGCCTTGGTTGCCAGCGCTTCAAACGCTTCTCCAATTGGATGAGACTTGTCAAGACTATTGCAAGGTTAGTCCACATTGCAAGATCTTATCACAACTCATGTGGAGACAGACTGTCACGGCTGGCACGTCTGCCATAAACCACTTTCTGCTGAGAACATTCTCACTGTGAGTGCCTTATAATATGTTACGTCCAGCAGAGCGTATTCAGTACTGAATGGGAATGCCTACACCACAAACAGCAGATCCCTCTGAAAAGCCCCATTGCCCATTTGAATCCAGTAATGGACAGCTTCGGTTTGCTGAGAGTCGGTGGTCGTTTAAATCAAGCCAAGATTGCGGCTTCAGAGCAACATCCTTGCATCATTCCCAGTAAACATCATATCACTGATCTACTGATCCGGCACTTTCATCAAAAAACCGAGCACCAAGGCAGGCAGATCACAGAAGGCAAGTTACGGTCTGCAGGGCTTTGGATCATAGGTATGAAAAGAAGTGTAGCAGGATCACTATATCGCTGTGTGCAATGTCGGAAAACCAGAGGAAAACAGGTACATCAACAAATGGCCGACCTGCCCTCTGACAGATTGAGTGCCGAACCGCCTTTCACCTACGTTGGCCTAGATGTCTTTGGGCCTTGGATGGTATCTGAACGCAGAACTTGAGGTGGCCATGCCAACAGCAAACGATGGGCCGTACTATTCACTTGCATGAGTGTCCGTGCCATCCACATAGAGGTAATAGAGTCTATGGACACATCCAGCCTGATAAACGCCCTCCGGCGGTTTCTAGCGATCAGAGGACTGGTGAAACAGTTGAGGTCCGACCTCAGAAGCAACTTCATCGGTGCTTGTCGAGAGCTGGATATCGACATCAAGCCAATTCAGGATCAACTGGCAGAAAGAGGTTGCACCTGGATCTTCAATCCTCTGCATAGTTCTCACATGGGAAATCATAGAAATCATAGAATCGTAGAGTTGGAATGGACCTCCTGGGCCATCTGGTCCAACCCCCTGCTCAAAGCAGGATTCACTAAATCATTCCAGACAGATATCTGTCCAGCCTCTGTTTGAAGACTTCTATTGAAGGAGAACTCACCACCTCTCGTGGCAGCCTGTTCCACTCATTGATCACTCTGTCAAAAAGTTTTTTCTAATATCTAATCTGTGTCTCCTTCCATTCAGTTTCATCCCAATGCTTCTAGTCTTTCCTTGTGCAAATGAGAATAAAGATGATCCTTCTGCAATATGACAGCCCTTGAGATATTTGTAGACAGTTATTAAGTCTCCTCTCAGTCTTCTCTTTTGCAGGCTAAACATTCCCAAATCCTGCAACCTTTCCTCATAAGACAGGGTTTGCAGACCGGTCACCATTCTGGTCTCTCTTTTCTGAACTTGCTCCAGTTTGTTGATGTCTTTTTTAAAGTGTGGCGCCCAAAACTGGACACAGTATTCCAGATGACGTCTGACCAAAGAGGAGTAGAGGGCAATAATGACTTCACGTGATCTAGACTGTATGCTTCTGTTAATACATCCTAGATTTGCATTTGCCTTTTTTGCTGCTGCATCACACTGTTGACTCATATGCAGTCTGTGATCTATTAGTATACCCAAGTCTTTTTCACATGTGCTGTTGCTTAGCCCTATTCCTCCCATTCTGTATATGCTTTATTCATTTTTATTGCCCAGATGTAGTACTTTGCATTTTTCCCTGTTAAAAACCATTCTGTTAGTTGCTGCCCACTGCTCCAGTTTATTTATATCTTTTTGAATCTTCTCTCTCTCTTCTCTAGTATTATTTATCCCTCCTAGCTTTGTGTCATCAGCAAATTTAATCAGTTTACCCTCAATTCCTTCATCTAAATCGTTGATAAAGATGTTGAACAATACAGGGCCCAGGACAGAGCCCTGTGGTACCCCACTTGAGACATTCTTCCAACTGGATCTGCAGCCATTTACAACCACTCTTTGGGTCCGATCACTAAGCCAGTTATGAATCCACCTAACAGTTGCCTTGTCCATTCCATACTTAGTCATTTTTTCAATAAGGATTGTGTGAGATACTTTGTCAAATGCTTTGCTGAAGTCAAGATATAATATATCTACAGCATTTCCCTGATCCACCCAATCAATGATTCTGTCATAGAAGGAAATTAAGTTAGTCTGACATGACTTATTTGTTACAAACCCATGCTGACTCTGTTTAATCACTTCATTCTTATCCAGGTACTGACGTACGTGTTGTTTAATAATTTGTTCAAAGATCTTTCCTGGTATAGAAGTCAGACTCACCGGCCTATAGTTGCCTGGGTCCACCTTCTTCCCCTTTTTGAAGATAGGAACAACATTTGCTCTTTTCCAGTCTTCTGGGACTTCTCCTGTTCTCCACGAATTTTCAAAGATTATGGAGAGCGGTTCAAAAATTTCTTCTGCTATCTCCTTCAATACTCTGGGGTGTAATTCATCTGGACCTGGAGACTTGAATTCATTTAGGTTAGCTAAGTGTTTCCTCACTATATTTCTGTTTATAGATATCCTGGATTCTTCTATTCCCTTAATAGGACAGTGAAGAATAGTTGATGTTACATTTCCTTTCTGAGAGAAAACAGATGCAAAATAGGAATTTAAAAGTTCGGCCTTCTCAACATCCTGTCTTACCATTTCATAATTTTCATCCTGTAAAAATCCTATAGCATCTTTGACTTTTTTTTTTACTTTTGACATATCCCCAAAATCCTTTATTATTGATTTTGACGTCTCTTGCAAGCCTCAATTCATTGTCAGCTTTCGATAATCTGATTCGTGCCCTGCTGGTTCTGCAGACAGCATTATATTCTTCTTTAGATATGCCTCCCTCTTTCCATTTTATAAACATTTCTTTCTTCCTTTTTAGCATGTGCTTAAGTTCTGTGTTCATCCATCCTGGTTTCCTTAAATGCTAACAATTCTGAAAAGAGGGAAGAATAGGAAACGATTGAGCTTTGAGAATTTCATTTTTCAAGATTCCCATCCTTCCTGGACATTTTTGTCCTTAAAGGGAAGGTGCCGCAATTTTATATAATTTGCAAAAAAATAGTAAGTTACAAAACATGTTGTTTCAGCAAATGTTGTACTAACCAGGATTTATGGTTTGTTTGTAATAATGTTTTCATGTAGCCACTGGGCGCTGCCATCTTGATTTGCAGATCTGTGGAGGACTCATACAGTCTGCAAATATGGCCGTCCCTGCATATAGGAAACTGCGGTCGGCTTCCGACCGCACATTGCAGCCTCAGTAGCAGAGAACTGGGCACGCCCCTGTGGGCTGCACCATTCACTGCTCTCGGTGTGGCTGGGCGCCATTTTACTGTAGCCCAGTGCTATCTGCGGAGCTTCACTTACCCTCTATCACAGGACCACTTGTGGCATAACAGGTCCTGTGTTGTGAGGAGAGGCTGAAGAAAAGGAGAAGGTGGTCAGCAGAGGAGAGAAGCGCTCACTGGAGCCGGAGGATGGAGAGTGGTGAGTGCGGGTGACTTTCCTCTATGCTCCTCTGTCCTGCTTACTCCAGGCTCAGCCCTGTGCTTCCTGCTCCAGCGTCCTCCTGCTCTGTCTCCGCCTCCTCACTCACAGCCCCAGTGATCTCCGGTAATCTGACACCTTTGCTTTTATGGCTGTCTGAGGAGGACAGTGACTTATACAGCCCATAGTCTTGTGTATAATTGGGGGGGGCTGGAAGTTTCACCAGTGTGGGCATATCTGTAATACTGTCTGCTGAGCCGTGTATCTAATCCTCTCCTGTGTGATACTGCCTGCTGAGCCGTGCATCTAATCCTCTTCTGTGTGATACTGCCTGCTGAGCCGTGCATCTAATCCTCTTCTGTGTGATACTGCCTGCTGAGCCGTGTATCTAATCCTCTCCTGTGTGATACTGCCTGCTGAGCCGTGTATCTAACCCTATCCTGTGTGATACTGACTGCTGAGCCGTGTATCTAATCCTCTCCTGTGTGATACTGACTGCTGAGCCGTGTATCTAATCCTCTCCTGTGTGATACTGCCTGCTGAGCCGTGTATCTAACCCTATCCTGTGTGATACTGCCTGCTGAGCCGTGTATCTAATCCTCTCCTGTGTGATACTGCCTGCTGAGCCGTGTATCTAATCCTCTCCTGTGTGATACTGACTGCTGAGCCGTTTATCTAATCCTATCCTGTGTGATACTGTATTCTGAGCCGTGTATCTAATCCTCTCCTGTGTGATGCTGCCTGCTGAGCCGTGTATCTAATCCTATCCCGTGTGATACTGCTCTCCTGAAATACTCTGTGCTGCTGTCACTCTGCTCCCAGAATCCTTGCTGCCTGCCATCCTCGGTGACCGAAGACCCCATTCCTCTCCTCAGATCCCGTCCTGGCGATGTGTGAAACCGAGGGGACAGGGGCCTGATATATGGTGGAAGGAGCAGGGCGACAGCAGCACAGAGTATTTCAGGAGAGCAGTGTGCTGGTCTGTGGGGGGCGCCCTGTTCGGTGCCAGGGATTGTACAAAGAGCGCTGTGTTTTATTCACATGGATGGACCGTCTGCTTGTCTGCTCCACAGAAATCCAGGAAACATGTCTGCTGATTGATGGCCTGTTCTGATCCAGACTTTACATGCAAAGACAGTCAGTAACTTTGCAAGCCCCATCAAAATGGCTGCTCACTGTGTCTATAGATGTCATAGGTTTTTGTGCCAGATTTCAATAGCTGCTCCCCCTAGTGTTAACAAGTGGAAATGCCAAACTTTTTAAAATTATTTTTCATATTTTGCAAAATTAAAAACAAACAATAATATTTTTTAAGAAAATGTAAACATTAATTCTTTACATTTTTTCAATTGCTGAAAAAAATTTTTTTGGATGGCACCTTCCCTTTAAGGATATCCAGCCATTGGATCCCTCCAATTCTCTTTCTGAATCCCTTAAAATCTGCCTTTCTGAAATCTAACCTTGATGTCTGAGTCTTCACAGGTCTTCCTTCTCTAGTTATCCAAAATTCTAAAATAGCATGGTCGCTACCTCCTAGGGTCCCAGCCACTTTTACCTCCTCAACCATTTCCTCCCTGTTTATAAGGATTAGATCCAAGGTAGCAGTTCCCCTTGTTTTCTCCCCTACCTTTTGGAAGATAATTTTCAGCAAGAGAGGATAAGAATTTCCTTGACCTGTTAGTCTTGCCTGAGAGAGATTCCCAACAAATGTCTGGACAGTTGAAATCTCCCATGACAACTATGTAATATTTTTTGGAGAACTTGACCATTTGATGCATAAAGATTTCATCCATATCTTCAGCTTGCACAGGCGGCCTGTAGTAAATGTCTACAATGGTGTCCTTTCCATTGTTCTGTCCTTGTATTCTTACCCAGTTTCCACAGAACTCCCAGTTTCTGAAGCTTCAATCTCTGTGCAGATATACGCGTTTCTAACATACAATGCGACACCTCATCCTCATTTATCAAGTCTGTTTCTTGCAAATAAGTTGAATCCTTCTAGCCTTGTATTCCAATCATGTGTATTGTCCCAAAAAGTTTCTGTGATTCCAATGACATCATATTTCTTTTCCTGCGTTAGTAGTTCCAAATCTTCTTGTTTGCTGCCCATGCTTTGTGCATTAGTGTAGAAACATTTTAGTTTGTGATTGGTTTCTTTTTCTCCAATATTTTTATTATTTAGATTATTTTGTCTTTGTTCTTCCTTTCCACTTCTAATAGCAAAGTTCTCCATAGTATTTGTCAGGTGTATGGCTTTTTCTGGCCTTTTGCTTCCCTTCCCACATTGTTCTAGTTTAAAGCTCTCCTTATAAGTGTAGCAAGGCGACTTCCAAATGAAAGGATGATCGGGATCTCACGCAACATCCTGAATTCTATGTTTATGGACGTAAACTCTTCAAGGCTTAACCATGAGACCTTGGTTACTTGTCTGGCTGAAGTTTCTGCCATAATCAACTCAAGACCACTTGTCCCAGTGTCCATGGATCCCGAACCATTCTTGCGCCAGCTACTCTTCTCACCCAAAAGACCGGAAACCCGCTAACAGTTCGTGGAGCATTTACTAATGCAAACACCTACCAGAAACAGTGAAAACGTGTGCAGTACCTCGCTGATTATTTCTGGAATCGGTGGAGAAAGGAGTATCTCGTGATTCTCCAAGGAAGAAGGAAATGGCGACAGAGTAAACCGAACTTGAAAGATGGAGACGTGGCGCTAATGAAAGAACAAGCCGAAAGGATCGACTGGCCTATGGGAATCATTACAAAGACTTTCCCTAGTCAAGACTGTAAGGTCCTAAATGTGGAGCTGAAGGTCCTTAGGAAAGGCGAGCGTAAGACATTTCAGAGGCCAATGCACAAGCTCGTATTGATACTACCAATTGAGGACATTCCGGTAGTATGAACCACGAACAGAACACTGCCCCAGTGCTTCGTGCACTGGGTTACCGTTGGGTCAGAGACAGTTTGGCCTAGTGCGGCTTCTCTGATCCGAAGATGGGTTTCTTTGGATTGTCTCAGGAACTGTCTATCATCATCCTCGTTTTGAAGTTATTATTGCATGCATATTTGTGTTTGTTTTCCAGGTTATTGAACTTTACTTAAAACAAAAAAAACAACAATATAGTGAAATCCCTTACGGAATTTCAGACGGGGAGTGTGCTGTCCCGTCTAAGTTATGATTATATGGTTTATATAGACTGTGTTATATTACCATTCCTTGTGTACAGTCTTGCATTTGGTCTGCTGCCACCTGCTGTCCTTTTTCTGTATAGCAGCCTGCAGCTAATTAATTCTAGTACATGCCTTCCACTTCCGGGTCAGATCATGCCTTCTCTTCCTGCCGATGGCCATTCTTAGTTTCATTTTCACCCGGGAGAGATGCATCTGTACCCAGCTGTGAAAGGCATCAGTTTTTTGACCAATTTGCTCACACCTTGCTGCCACTTGCTGCACACACAATTTGCTGTACCACCTTGGTTGTTACACCTGCATTTCTGGAGTAGTACTGCATAACCAATCATACGCTGTGTGTCCAGATTTCCAAATAAACAAGTCTGGACATCACAATACTTGGTGTGTATCATCTCTCCAGACGCATGAACAGCAAGACAGCAACATGGTCCTGTCTGCTCTGCATTGAGGAAACGGAAGGTAGGAATCTCTCCCAGCCCCAATCAACTACACCTCCATTCGCCTCATGTGGGGACAGAACAGTGTGTGCCATTAATGTCTTCCTCCATTTCATTTACAGTTGCGGGAGCTCAATGACAAACTCGACTACTACTTTCAGAAGTTCGGAGACTCCACGTCGCATCTGCTCATCCACCGGAGAAGCTAGCGCCACTCTGTTTTACGGACTGGCGGAACGCACCTAATTAAATATACGTAGTGGCTAGGTGCGTTCGCAGTCCGGGGTCCACCGTGCAGAGATGTTAACTGCTGCAGGACAATAACGGACGGGATATGATGGAGGATAGTCGAACACCGGTGGGTAACCACTGACTCAGTGTGAACAGGAACAAACTCTGTTACTGCACAGAGTCCGCCCTTGCAGGCGTAGAAGCCGTAACCTGTTATACCTCACAGGCTACGGAGAGGAGAGCGCTAGTGTGACGTCACAGGACGCTGCCCCAAGACACAGGGTCAGCGCCCCTCTAGACCCACTTGCGCACGAACCACTATTGCGATGCCAGGGATATACCCTTAAGGTACGCTGTGCCCTGTTAACTGTCACTGGGTGCAGCAGACAGTTGCTTACCGCACAGAATGTGTACAGCGCCGCACTGGCGGACGCCACTAACCAGCCTCAGCTTCGAGCCGGAAAGCGCACTATCTGCGCATGGCACCGCTCTGGAGGATGCTGCGAAAACATGGTACCGAGGTGCCGTGTGCTGAATGGCTCCCTCAGGCGCTACTATCTCAATGGAGCTGAGAGCACTGCGGCGCTAGGCTGTGCCAGTACTCGGTGCTGACTAAGAACCCTTAACCCTACAAACATGCGTATCAAAGGGAGGGGAAATATAATAAGTCATTCACCAGAGTCAGACATCCATCATCAAACACACACTTCAGCAACAAATCTCATGAAGTACCCGACTGTGGACACAGCTTCGCTGACAGACCTGCAGCACCCGACCGTGGACACAGCTCCGCCAACAGACCTGCAGCACCCGACCGTGGACACAGCTCCGCCAACAGACCTGCAGCACCCGACTGTGGACACAGCTTCGCCGACAGACCTGCAGTACCCGACCGTGGGCACATGTCCACTGACAGACCTGCAGTACTCGACCGTGGACACAGCTCTGCCAACAGACCTGCAGCACCCGACCGTGGACACAGCTCCGCCAACAGACCTGCAGTACCCGACCGTGGGCACATGTCCACTGACAGACCTGCAGGAGCCGACCGTGGACACAGCTCCGCCGACAGACCTGCAGTACCCGACCGTGGACACAGCTCCGCCGACAGACCTGCAGTACCCGACCGTGGACACAGCTCCGCCGACAGACCTGCAGTACCCGACCGTGGACACAGCTCTGCCGACAGACCTGCAGTACCCGACCGTGGACACAGCTCTGCCGACAGACCTGCAGTACCCAACCGTGGACACAGCTCCGCCGACAGACCTGCAGTACCCGACCGTGGACACAGCTCCGCCGATGGGCCTGCAATACCCGACCGTGGACACAGCTCCGCCGACAGACCTGCAATACCCGACCGTGGACACAGCTCCGCCGACAGACCTGCAATACCCGACCGTGGATACAGCTCCGCCGACAGACGTGCAGTACCCGACCGTGGACACAGCTCCGCCGACAGACCTGCAATACCCGACCGTGGACACAGCTCCACCAACAGACCTGCAATACCCGACTGTGGATACAGCTCCACCAACAGACCTGCAGCACCCGACTGTGGACACAGCTCCGCCAACAGACCTGCAGCACCCGACTGTGGACACAGCTCCATCATCAAACACACACTTCAGCAACAAATCTCATGAAGTACCCGACTGTGGACACAGCTTCGCTGACAGACCTGCAGTACCCGATCGTGGACACAGCTCCGCCAACAGACCTGCAGCACCCGACTGTGGACACAGCTTCGCCGACAGACCTGCAGTACCCGACCGTGGGCACATGTCCATTGACAGACTTGCAGTACTCGACCGTGGACACAGCTCTGCCAACAGACCTGCAGCACCCGACCGTGGACACAGCTCCGCCGACAGACCTGCAGTACCCGACCGTGGGCACATGTCCACTGACAGACCTGCAATACCCGACCGTGGACACAGCTCCGCCGACAGACCTGCAATACCCCACCGTGGATACAGCTCCGCCGACAGACGTGCAGTACCCGACCGTGGACACAGCTCCGCCGACAGACCTGCAATACCCGACCGTGGACACAGCTCCACCAACAGACCTGCAATACCCGACTGTGGATACAGCTCCACCAACAGACCTGCAGCACCCGACTGTGGATACAGCTCCGCCAACAGACCTGCAGCACCCGACCGTGGACACAGCTCCGCCGACAGACCTCCAGTACCCGACCGTGGACACAGCTCCGCCAACAGACCTGCAGTACCCGACCGTGGATACAGCTCCGCCAACAGACCGGCAATACCCGACCGTGGACACAGCTCCGCCGACAGACATGCAGTACCTGACCGTGGACACAGCTCCGCCGACAGACCGGCAGTACCCGACCGTGGACACAGCTCCGCCGACAGACCTGCAGTACCCGACCATGGACACAGCTCCGCCGACAGACCTGCAGTACCCGACCGTGGACACAGCTCCAGTGATGGCGCTGTGCTGTAGGTGTCGGTGACTGAGCAGTTCCAGCCGCCACCAGGAAAGAGCTGACTGCCAAGATGGCGGGTGTAACCAGTGCTTAAGATGGGTTATCAATGTTAACCCCTTAATGACCACGCCAATTTTTACAATTCTGACCACTTTCCCTTTGAGATTATAGCTCTGGAGCTTCAATGGATCCCGCTGATTCTGAGATTGCTTTTTGTGACATATTGTTATTAATGATAGCGGTAAAATTTCTTCTCTATGACTTGCATTTATTTCTGAAACAAACCTTCCGCTCCCAAATGCGGAGAGACGCAGCACCTGGGAATAAAGGCAACAGCTTACTACAGGTAGAATAGGGATCATCATAAGGGGCAGAAATGCGCGCTCCTGAATTCGCGCCCACCTTCCAAGCCTGCCTCAGGTACTGAGCGCGCTCCTGAATGCGCGCTCACCTTCCAAGCCTGCCTCAGGAACTGAGCGCGCTCCTGAATGCGCGCCCACCTTCCAAGCCTGCCTCAGGTACTGAGCGCGCTCCTGAATGCGCGCTCACCTTCCAAGCCTGCCTCAGGAACTGAGCGCGCTCCTGAATGCGCGCCCACCTTCCAAGCCTGCCTCAGGAACTGAGCGCGCTCCTGAATGCGCGCCCACCTTCCAAGCCTGCCTCAGGAACTGAGCGCGCTCCTGAATGCGCGCCACCTTCCAAGCCTGCCTCAGGAACTGAGCGCGCTCCTGAATGCACGCCACCTTCCAAGCCTGCCTCAGGAACTGAGCGCGCTCCTGAATGCGCGCCACCTTCCAAGCCTGCCTCAGGAACTGAGCGCGCTCCTGAATGCGCGCCACCTTCCAAGCCTGCCTCAGGAACTGAGCGCGCTCCTGAATGCGCGCCACCTTCCAAGCCTGCCTCAGGAACTGAGCGCGCTCCTGAATGCGCGCCACCTTCCAAGCCTGCCTCAGGAACTGAGCGCGCTCCTGAATGCGCGCCACCTTCCAAGCCTGCCTCAGGAACTGAGCGCGCTCCTGAATGCGCGCCACCTTCCAAGCCTGCCTCAGGAACTGAGCGCGCTCCTGAATGCGCGCCACCTTCCAAGCCTGCCTCAGGAACTGAGCGCGCTCCTGAATGCGCGCCACCTTCCAAGCCTGCCTCAGGAACTGAGCGCGCTCCTGAATGCGCGCCCACCTTCCAAGCCTGCCTCAGGAACTGAGCGCGCTCCTGAATGCACGCCACCTTCCAAGCCTGCCTCAGGAACTGAGCGCGCTCCTGAATGCGCGCCCACCTTCCAAGCCTGCCTCAGGAAATGAGCGCGCTCCTGAATGCGCGCCACCTTCCAAGCTTGCCTCAGGAACTGAGCGCGCTCCTGAATGCGCGCCACCTTCCAAGCCTGCCTCAGGAACTGAGCGCGCTCCTGAATGCGCGCCACCTTCCAAGCCTGCCTCAGGAACTGAGCGCGCTCCTGAATGCGCGCCACCTTCCAAGCCTGCCTCAGGAACTGAGCGCGCTCCTGAATGCGCGCCACCTTCCAAGCCTGCCTCAGGAACTGAGCGCGCTCCTGAATGCTCGCCCACCTTCCAAGCCTGCCTCAGGAACTGAGCGCGCTCCTGAATGCGCGCCACCTTCCAAGCCTGCCTCAGGAACTGAGCGCGCTCCTGAATGCGCGCCACCTTCCAAGCCTGCCTCAGGAACTGAGCGCGCTCCTGAATGCGCGCCACCTTCCAAGCCTGCCTCAGGAACTGAGCGCGCTCCTGAATGCTCGCCCACCTTCCAAGCCTGCCTCAGGAACTGAGCGCGCTCCTGAATGCTCGCCCACCTTCCAAGCCTGCCTCAGGAACTGAGCGCGCTCCTGAATGCGCGCCACCTTCCAAGCCTGCCTCAGGAACTGAGCGCGCTCCTGAATGCGCGCCACCTTCCAAGCCTGCCTCAGGAACTGAGCGCGCTCCTGAATGCGCGCCACCTTCCAAGCCTGCCTCAGGAACTGAGCGCGCTCCTGAATGCGCGCCCACCTTCCAAGCCTGCCTCAGGAACTGAGCGCGCTCCTGAATGCTCGCCCACCTTCCAAGCCTGCCTCAGGAACTGAGCGCGCTCCTGAATGCGCGCCACCTTCCAAGCCTGCCTCAGGAACTGAGCGCTCTCCTGAATGCGCGCCACCTTCCAAGCCTGCCTCAGGAACTGAGCGCTCTCCTGAATGCTCGCCCACCTTCCAAGCCTGCCTCAGGAACTGAGCGCGCTCCTGAATGCTCGCCCACCTTCCAAGCCTGCCTCAGGAACTGAGCGCGCTCCTGAATGCGCGCCCACCTTCCAAGCCTGCCTCAGGAACTGAGCGCTCTCCTGAATGCTCGCCCACCTTCCAAGCCTGCCTCAGGAACTGAGCGCGCTCCTGAATGTGCGCCACCTTCCAAGCCTGCCTCAGGAGCTGAGCGCGCTCCTGAATGCGCGCCCACCTTCCAAGCCTGCCTCAGGAACTGAGCGCGCTCCTGAATGCTCGCCCACCTTCCAAGCCTGCCTCAGGAACTGAGCGCGCTCCTGAATGCGCGCCACCTTCCAAGCCTGCCTCAGGAACTGAGCGCGCTCCTGAATGCGCGCCACCTTCCAAGCCTGCCTCAGGAACTGAGCGCGCTCCTGAATGCGCGCCACCTTCCAAGCCTGCCTCAGGAACTGAGCGCGCCACCTTCCAAGCCTGCCTCAGGAACTGAGCGCGCTCCTGAATGCGCGCCCACCTTCCAAGCCTGCCTCAGGAACTGAGCGCTCTCCTGAATGCGCGCCACCTTCCAAGCCTGCCTCAGGAACTGAGCGCGCTCCTGAATGCGCGCCCACCTTCCAAGCCTGCCTCAGGAACTGAGCGCGCTCCTGAATGCGCGCCACCTTCCAAGCCTGCCTCAGGAAATGAGCGCGCTCCTGAATGCGCGCCCACCTTCCAAGCCTGCCTCAGGAACTGAGCGCTCTCCTGAATGCGCGCCACCTTCCAAGCCTGCCTCAGGAACTGAGCGCGCTCCTGAATGCGCGCCACCTTCCAAGCCTGCCTCAGGAAATGAGCGCGCTCCTGAATGCGCGCCACCTTCCAAGCCTGCCTCAGGAACTGCATGTGGGACAGGACTCCGCCTACAGAGCAGGCTGCTGCTGGGTGAGGTGACTGGCTAGTCAGACGCCTGGAGAGCTGGAGGCAGCAGTATTGAAGAGCTGAGGGGATTTCCTGGTAAGGAGAAGGAGCGCTCCCCGTCTGGCAGAGTGACTGCCGCCATTTTCCCTCCCCCCTGCCTGAGCACAGTACAGTGACCTGGAGATCTCGGCCCTGCAGATACTGCGGCTGCGGGACTGTCTCCTGCTCTTTCATTCCTCTTCCCTGAAAGCAGCGATACCATCCCCCTGACCAGAGGCGGAAGCTAGAGGTGTAGTTTGAGGGGGCCAAGCTTCTGAGGTAACCCTGATTACAGATATGGTGACGCCCCCTAATAGTGGATGTCAGAGACCCCCCTCAGCAGATGACTGCGCTGTTACTGAAAATAATCTCCATATAAAGACCAACATTGATATCGCCATATGGTCAGTGGTAGATACCCGTCCTACAGAACATGTAAGATACCCCAATGCTGAGCCTCTGCTGCCGTATGTGTCCCTATTACTGCACCTGATACCCCAATACTGAGCCTCTGCTGCCGTATGTGCCCCTATTACTGCACCTGATACCCCAATGCTGAGCCTCTGCTGCCGTATGTGCCCCTATTACTGCACCTGATACCCCAATGCTGAGCCTCTGCTGCCGTATGTGTCCCTATTACTGCACCTGATACCCCAATACTGAGCCGCTGCTGCCGTATGTGTCCCCATTACTGCACCTGATACCCCAATGCTGAGCCTCTGCTGCCGTTTGTGCCCCTATTACTGCACCTGATACCCCAATGCTGAGCCTCTGCTGCCGTATGTGTCCCTATTACTGCACCTGATACCCCAATGCTGAGCCGCTGCTGCCGTATGTGTCCCTATTACTGCACCTGATACCCCAATGCTGAGCCTCTGCTGCCGTATGTGTCCCTATTACTGCACCTGATACCCCAATGCTGAGCTGCTGCCGTATGTGTCCCTATTACTGCACCTGATACCCCAATGCTGAGCCTCTGCTGCCATATGTGCCCCTATTACTGCACCTGTTACCCCAATGCTGAGCCTCTGCTGCCATATGTGCCCCTATTACTGCACCTGATACCCCAATGCTGAGCCGCTGCTGCCGTATGTGTCCCTATTACTGCACCTGATACCCCAATGCTGAGCCGCTGCTGCCGTATGTGTCCCTATTACTGCACCTGATACCCCAATACTGAGCCTCTGCTGCCATATGTGTCCCTATTACTGCACCTGATACCCCAATGCTGAGCCGCTGCTGCCGTATGTGTCCCTATTACTGCACCTGATACCCCAATGCTGAGCTGCTGCCGTCTGTGTCCCTATTACTGCACCTGATACCCCAATGCTGAGCCTCTGCTGCCGTATGTGCCCCTATTACTGCACCTGATACCCCAATGCTGAGCCGCTGCTGCCGTATGTGTCCCTATTACTGCACCTGATACCCCAATGCTGAGCCGCTACTGCCGTATGTGTCCCTATTACTGCACCTCATACCCCAATGCTGAGCCTCTGCTGCCGTATGTGTCCCTATTACTGCACCTGATACCCCAATGTTGAGCCGCTGCTGCCGTATGTGCCCCTATTACCGCACCTGATGCCCCAATGCTGAGCCGCTGCTGCCGTATGTGTCCCTATTACCGCACCTGATACCCCAATGCTGAGCCACTGCTGCCGTATGTGTCCCTATTACTGAACCTGATACCCCAATGCTGAGCCGCTGCTGCCGTATGTGTCCCTATTACTGCACCTGATACCCCAATGCTGAGCCGCCGCTGCCGTATGTATCCCTATTACTGCACCTGATACCCCAATACTGAGCCGCCGCTGCCGTATGTGTCCCTATTACTGCACCTGATATCCCCAATACTGAGCCGCTGCTGCCGTATGTGTCCCTATTACTGCACCTGATATCCCCAATACTGAGCTGCCGTATGTGTCCCTATTACTGCACCTGATATCCCCAATACTGAGCCACTGCTGCCGTATGTGTCCCTATTACTGCACCTCATACCCCAATGCTGAGCCGCCGCTGCCGTATGTGTCCCTTTTACTGCACCTCATACCCCAATGCTGAGCCACCGCTGCCATATGTGCCCCTATTACTGCACCTGATGCCCCAATACTGAGCCACCGCTGCCGTGTGTCCGCATTACTACACCTGATACCCCAATGCTGAGCCGCCGCTGCCGTATGTGTCCGCATTACTACACACCCGATACCCCAATACTGAGCCACCGTTGCCGTATGTGTCCCTATTACTGCACCTAATACCCCAATACTGAGCCGCTGCTGCCGTATGTGTCCCTATTACTGCACCTGATACCCCAATACTGAGCCTCTGCTGCCGTATGTGTCCCTATTACTGCACCTGATACCCCAATGCTGAGCCGCTGCTGCCATATGTGTCCCTATTACTGCACCTGATACCCCAATGCTGAGCTGCTGCCGTATGTGTCCCTATTACTGCACCTGATACCCCAATGCTGAGCCTCTGCTGCCGTATGTGCCCCTATTACTGCACCTTATATCCCAATGCTGAGCCACTGCTGCCGTATGTGTCCCTATTACTGCACCTGATACCCCAATGCTGAGCCGCTGCTGCCGTATGTGTCCCTATTACTGCACCTGATACCCCAATGCTGAGCCGCTGCTGCCGTATGTGTCCCTATTACTGCACCTGATACCCCAATGCTGAGCCGCTGCTGCCGTATGTGTCCCTATTACTGCACCTGATACCCCAATGCTGAGCCGCTGCTGCCGTATGTGTCCCTATAACTGCACCTGATACCCCAATGCTGAGCCGCTGCTGCCGTATGTGTCCCTATTACTGCACCTGATACCCCAATACTGAGCCGCCGCTGCCGTATGTGTCCCTATTACTGCACCTGATATCCCCAATACTGAGCCGCTGCTGCCGTATGTGTCCCTATTACTGCACCTCATACCCCAATGCTGAGCCGCCGCTGCCGTATGTGTCCCTATTACTGCACCTCATACCCCAATGCTGAGCCACCGCTGCCATATGTGCCCCTATTACTGCACCTGATACCCCAATACTGAGCCGCTGCTGCCGTATGTGTCCCTATTACTGCACCTGATATCCCCAATACTGAGCTGCCGTATGTGTCCCTATTACTGCACCTGATATCCCCAATACTGAGCCGCTGCTGCCGTATGTGTCCCTATTACTGAACCTGATACCCCAATGCTGAGCCGCTGCTGCCGTATGTGTCCCTATTACTGCACCTGATACCCCAATGCTGAGCCGCCGCTGCCGTATGTATCCCTATTACTGCACCTGATACCCCAATACTGAGCCGCCGCTGCCGTATGTGTCCCTATTACTGCACCTGATATCCCCAATACTGAGCCGCTGCTGCCGTATGTGTCCCTATTACTGCACCTGATATCCCCAATACTGAGCTGCCGTATGTGTCCCTATTACTGCACCTGATATCCCCAATACTGAGCCACTGCTGCCGTATGTGTCCCTATTACTGCACCTCATACCCCAATGCTGAGCCGCCGCTGCCGTATGTGTCCCTTTTACTGCACCTCATACCCCAATGCTGAGCCACCGCTGCCATATGTGCCCCTATTACTGCACCTGATGCCCCAATACTGAGCCACCGCTGCCGTGTGTCCGCATTACTACACCTGATACCCCAATACTGAGCCGCCGCTGCCGTATGTGTCCGCATTACTACACACCCGATACCCCAATACTGAGCCGCCGTTGCCGTATGTGTCCCTATTACTGCACCTAATACCCCAATACTGAGCCGCTGCTGCCGTATGTGTCCCTATTACTGCACCTGATACCCCAATACTGAGCCTCTGCTGCCGTATGTGTCCCTATTACTGCACCTGATACCCCAATGCTGAGCCGCTGCTGCCATATGTGTCCCTATTACTGCACCTGATACCCCAATGCTGAGCTGCTGCCGTATGTGTCCCTATTACTGCACCTGATACCCCAATGCTGAGCCTCTGCTGCCGTATGTGCCCCTATTACTGCACCTTATATCCCAATGCTGAGCCACTGCTGCCGTATGTGTCCCTATTACTGCACCTGATACCCCAATGCTGAGCCGCTGCTGCCGTATGTGTCCCTATTACTGCACCTGATACCCCAATGCTGAGCCGCTGCTGCCGTATGTGTCCCTATTACTGCACCTGATACCCCAATGCTGAGCCGCTGCTGCCGTATGTGTCCCTATTACTGCACCTGATACCCCAATGCTGAGCCGCTGCTGCCGTATGTGTCCCTATAACTGCACCTGATACCCCAATGCTGAGCCGCTGCTGCCGTATGTGTCCCTATTACTGCACCTGATACCCCAATACTGAGCCGCCGCTGCCGTATGTGTCCCTATTACTGCACCTGATATCCCCAATACTGAGCCGCTGCTGCCGTATGTGTCCCTATTACTGCACCTCATACCCCAATGCTGAGCCGCCGCTGCCGTATGTGTCCCTATTACTGCACCTCATACCCCAATGCTGAGCCACCGCTGCCATATGTGCCCCTATTACTGCACCTGATACCCCAATACTGAGCCGCTGCTGCCGTATGTGCCCCTATTACTGCACCTGATACCCCAATACTGAGCCGCTGCTGCCGTATGTGTCCCTATTACTGCACCTGATATCCCCAATACTGAGCTGCCGTATGTGTCCCTATTACTGCACCTGATATCCCCAATACTGAGCCGCTGCTGCCGTATGTGTCCCTATTACTGCACCTCATACCCCAATGCTGAGCCGCCGCTGCCGTATGTGTCCCTATTACTGCACCTCATACCCCAATGCTGAGCCACCGCTGCCATATGTGCCCCTATTACTGCACCTGATGCCCCAATACTGAGCCACCGCTGCCGTGTGTCCGCATTACTACACCTGATACCCCAATACTGAGCCGCCGCATGTGTCCGCATTACTACACACCCGATACCCCAATACTGAGCCGCCGTTGCCGTATGTGTCCCTATTACTGCACCTAATACCCCAATACTGAGCCGCTGCTGCCGTATGTGTCCCTATTACTGCACCTGATACCCCAATACTGAGCCTCTGCTGCCGTATGTGTCCCTATTACTGCACCTGATACCCCAATGCTGAGCCGCTGCTGCCGTATGTGTCCCTATTACTGCACCTGATACCCCAATGCTGAGCTGCTGCCGTATGTGTCCCTATTACTGCACCTGATACCCCAATGCTGAGCCTCTGCTGCCGTATGTGCCCCTATTACTGCACCTGATACCCCAATGCTGAGCCGCTGCTGCCGTATGTGTCCCTATTACTGCACCTGATACCCCAATGCTGAGCTGCTGCCGTATGTGTCCCTATTACTGCACCTGATACCCCAATGCTGAGCCTCTGCAGCCGTATGTGCCCCTATTACTGCACCTGATACCCCAATGCTGAGCCGCTGCTGCCGTATGTGTCCCTATTACTGCACCTGATACCCCAATGCTGAGCCGCTGCTGCCGTATGTGTCCCTATTACTGCACCTGATACCCCAATGCTGAGCCGCTGCTGCCGTATGTGTCCCTATTACTGCACCTCATACCCTAATGCTGAGCCACCGCTGCCATATGTGCCCCTATTACTGCACCTGATACCCCAATACTGAGCTGCTGCTGCCGTATGTGCCCCTATTACTGCACCTGATACCCCAATGCTGAGCCGCTGCTGCCGTATGTGCCCCTATTACCGCACCTGATGCCCCAATGCTGAGCCGCTGCTGCCGTATGTGTCCCTATTACTGCACCTCATACCCCAATGCTGAGCCTCTGCTGCTGTATGTGTCCCTATTACTGCACCTGATACCCCAATACTGAGCCGCTGCTGCCGTATGTGTCCCTATTACCGCACCTGATGCCCCAATGCTGAGCCGCTACTGCCGTATGTGTCCCTATTACTGCACCTCATACCCCAATGCTGAGCCTCTGCTGCCGTATGTGTCCCTATTACTGCACCTGATACCCCAATGCTGAGCCGCTGCTGCCGTATGTGTCCCTATTACTGCACCTGATACCCCAATGCTGAGCCGCTGCTGCCGTATGTGTCCCTATTACTGCACCTGATACCCCAATGCTGAGCCTCTGCTGCCGTATGTGTCCCTATTACTGCACCTGATACCCCAATGCTGAGCCGCTGCTGCCGTATGTGTCCCTATTACTGCACCTGATACCCCAATACTGAGCCGCTGCTGCCGTATGTGCCCCTATTACTGCACCTGATACCCCAATACAGAGCCGCTGCTGCCGTATGTGCCCCTATTACTGCACCTGATACCCCAATACTGAGCTGTTGCTGCCGTATGTGTCCCTATTACTGCACCTGATACCCCAATGCTGAGCCTCTGCTGCCGTATGTGTCCCTATTACTGCACCTGATACCCCAATGCTGAGCCGCTGCTGCCGTATGTGTCCCTATTACTGCACCTGATACCCCAATGCTGAGCCGCTGCTGCCGTATGTGTCCCTATTACTGCACCTGATACCCCAATGCAGAGCCGCTGCTGCCGTATGTGCCCCTATTACTGTACCTGATACCCCAATACTGAGCCGCCGCTGCCGTATGTGTCCCTATTACTGCACCTGATATCCCCAATACAGAGCCGCTGCTGCCGTATGTGTCCCTATTACTGCACCTGATATCCCCAATACTGAGCTGCCGTATGTGTCCCTATTACTGCACCTGATATCCCCAATACTGAGCCGCTGCTGCCGTATGTGTCCCCATTACTGCACCTCATACCCCAATGCTGAGCCGCCGCTGCCGTATGTGTCCCTATTACTGCACCTCATACCCCAATGCTGAGCCACCGCTGCCATATGTGCCCCTATTACTGCACCTGATGCCCCAATACTGAGCCACCGCTGCCGTGTCCGCATTACTACACCTGATACCCCAATACTGAGCCGCCGCTTCCGTATGTGTCCGCATTACTACACACCCGATACCCCAATACTGAGCCGCCGTTGCCGTATGTGTCCCTATTACTGCACCTAATACCCCAATACTGAGCCACTGCTGCCGTATGTGTCCCTATTACTGCACCTGATACCCCAATACTGAGCCGCTGCTGCCGTATGTGCCCCTATTACTGCACCTGATACCCCAATACTGAGCCGCTGCTGCCGTATGTGCCCCTATTACTGCACCTGATACCCCAATCCTGAGCTGTTGCTGCCGTATGTGTCCCTATTACTGCACCTGATACCCCAATGCTGAGCCGCTGCTGCCGTATGTGTCCCTATTACTGCACCTCATACCCCAATGCTGAGCCGCTGCTGCCGTGTGTGTGTCCCTATTACTGCACCTCATACCCCAATGCTGAGCCGCCGCTGCCGTATGTGTCCCTATTACTACACCTGATACCCCAATACTGAGCCGCTGCTGCCGTATGTGTCCCTATTACTGCACCTGATACCCCAATGCTGAGCCGCTGCTGCCGTATGTGCCCCTATTACTTCACCTGATACCCCAATACTGAGCTGTTGCTGCCGTATGTGTCCCTATTACTGCACCTGATGCCCCAATGCTGAGCCGCTGCTGCCGTATGTACCCCTATTACTGCACCTGATACCCCAATACTGAGCCGCTGCTTCCGTATGTGTCCCTATTGCTACACCTGATACGGCAGCAGCGGCTCAGTATTGGGGTATCAGGAGTAGCAATAGGGACACATACGGCAGCAGCGGCTCAGTATTGGGGTATCAGGTGTAGTAATAGGGACACATGCGGCAGCGGCGGCTCAGTATTGGGGTATCAGGTGTAGCAATACGGACACATACGGCAGCAGCAGCTCAGTATTGGGGTATCAGGTGTAGCAATAGAGACACATACGGCAGCAGCGGCTCAGTATTGGGGTATGTGTCCCTATTACTGCACCTGATACCCCAATACTGAGCCACTGCTGCCGTATGTGTCCCTATTACTACACCTGATACCCCAATACTGAGCCGCCGCTGCTGCATGTGTCCCTATTACTGCACCTGATACCCCAATACTGAGCCACTGCTGCCGTATGTGTCCCTATTACTATACCTGATACCCCAATACTGAGCCGCTGCTGCCGTATGTGTCCCTATTGCTACACCTGATACCCCAATACTGAGCCGCTGCTGCCATATGTGTCCCTATTACTGCACCTGATACCCCAATACTGAGATGCTGCTAACCACTGAGCCACCGTGCTGCCCTGTATAATGCATTCCCCATAGGCAGCCTGTATAGTATAATGCACCCCCATAGGATGCCTGTATGGTAAAATGCACCAAGATAAAAAAATAAATCCAATACTCACCTCTCCTTGTTGTTCCTGCGGTGCTCTGAGCGCCCGCACATCTCCAGACAGCAGGCTCCAGGTACTGACATCATCACGACCCCCTGTCTGTCAGTCATACTAGCTTTGAATATAGACGGATGTTTTATCGCATAACACTTGGACCGCTGTTGATCTATGGGGCAGCTCCCATCACCGGTTTTTTTTTTTTTTCGGACGTATTCTGCGAGCAAGAGAAATCGCAGCATGCTGCGATTGTACACGTTTATCGGCCGAGTCTCGCCAATGCAAGTCTATGGGTGCGAGAAAAAAATCGGACACAACATGGACCATCAGTGTGACTTGTGCAAAATACGCAAGCATTTTCCAGGTGACAGTAAATTGCCTCTTCCATTATCAGGAAGCTTTGGCATGCAAATTTCCCTGGCAACCTCTACAAAAAGCTTGAAACACGCCTCCACGGAGTCAAGCAACGTGGCCAGACACACAAATGTGGATATGCTCATAGTTCTGGTGCAGGAGAGGCCAGAAATATTGGAACAACGTGACGCACATTATTCAGACCACGCACAAAAGGATGCAGCAAGCCACTCCAAATGTTCCCCAATTATGAGGAAAGTCCACGTGAGGTGCAGCATGACATTAGTAATTACAATCATAAAAAATTAAAAATGAAGCAACAAATGAACATATCTTCATATGTTTGTAATATTGTTTGTAATATCCTGCCTATTTCACACTTTACGCTTGCCAAGTAGCATGCCAAATTTCACTGTAACCTACATTTGGCAATGCAAACAGGGTGATCCAAATTTAAAACATTTATTGTGTTACTTTGCAGTGTCTGTCACTAGACTGTGGCGCAGCTGTCGTGACCAGTACCGCCGTGAGTGCTAGCAGCGGGCCAGGAGTAGTGCTGAGGGCACAAGAAAAAGAAAATAAATCTATTCTGACAGATTAAATTTTCTTGCTCCCGTTATGGATCTATATCCGTAAGTGCATTATTATTATGGCACCATTTATTCCATGGCGCTTTACATGTGAAAAGGGGTATACATAATAAAAACGAGTAGGGTAATCTTAATCAAGTCACGACTGGAACAGAAGGAGAGAGGATCCTGCCCTTGAATTCTCAAAATCTACCAGGGATGGGTGAGGATACAGTAGGCGAGAGTAGAGCTAGTCGTGCAGCAGTTTGGTCGATCAGTGGTTTACTGCAGGTTGTAGGCTAGTCAGAAGAGGTGGGTCTTCAGGTTCTTTTTGAAGGTTTCGATGGTAGGCGAGAATCTGATATGTTGTGGTAGAGAGTTCCAGAGTAGGGGTGATGCGCGGGTGAAATCTTGTATGCGATTGTGGGAAGAAGTGATAAGAGGGGAGTCGAGGAGGAGATCTTGTGAGGATCGGAGGTTGCGTGCAGGTAAATACCGGGAGACGAGGTCACAGATGTATGGAGGAGACAGGTTGTGGATAGCTTTGTATGCCATAGTTAGGAATTTGAACTGGAGTCTTTGGGTAATGGGGAGCGAGTGCAGGGATTGTACTTTAATGGATAGATCCGTTAGGGGGGTCGAGTGAGATAGGGGAAAGATTAATTCTGTTTTCGCAATATTAAGTTTTAGAAATCTAGCGGAGAAGGATGAAATAGCAGACAGACATTGAGGGATTCTGGTTAGTAGGGAGGTGATATCTGGTCCAGAGATGTAGATCTGTGTGTCATCATCATAGAGGTGATACTGAAAGCCGTGAAATTCTATGAGCTGTCCGCGGCCGAATGTTTAAATGAATAAAAGTAGGGGCCCTAGAACTGAACCTTGTGGGAGGAGGTGAGGAGGTGGTGTGCGAGTGGGAGACGCTGAATGTCCAGTCTGTTAGGTATATCGAGATCCAAGATAGGGCTAAGGCTGTGATGCCACGAGAGTTTACAGGGTCTGTAGTAATAGGGAGTGATCCACTGTGTCAAAGGCAGAGGACAGGAGTAGGAGGACAGAGTAGTGTCGCTTGGCCTTGGCAGCTAGTAGGTTATTGGTGACCTTACTTAGGGCAGTTTCAGTGGAGTGATGTGGCCGGAAGCCAGATTGTAAGCGGTCAAAGAGGGAGTAAGAAGAGAGGTGGGAGGACAGTTCAAGATGAACGTTTTGTTCTAGTAGTTTTGAGGCATATTTGAGAAGTGATATAGGGCAATAGCTAGATACAGAGGATGGGTCAAGAAAGGCCTTTTTGAGGATAGGTGTGATTGAGGCATGTTTAAAGCTTGAGAGTAAAACACCAGTTGTTAGTGATAGGTTGAAGAGATGGGTTAGGGTTGGGATGAAGACTGTGGTGAGTTTTGGGATTAAGTGGGATTGGGTCAAGTGCACAGGTGGTGAGATGTGATCTTGAGAGTAGAGTGGAGAGTCGATCTTCTGTAATGGTGGAGAAGTTGGTTTTGGAGGAGGAAGGCAGGGTAGTTAGGAGGAAGGGCTCTGGGGGTTGTTGACCAAAACTGTCTCTGATGTTATCAATCTTCTGTTTGAAAAATGAAGCAAAGTCTTCAGCTGAGATGAGTGGGGAGGGAAGAAGTGCTGGGGAGCGGAGGAGAGAATTGAACGTGGTGAATAACTGTTTAGGGTTGTGAGACAGGAAGGCTATGAGAGATGAGAAGTAGGTTTGTTTAGCTGCGGCGAGTGTGGCCTTGAAAGTAGTGAGGGACTGTTTGAATGCGACAAAGTCCTTGGAGTGGGATCTTTTCCATCTCCGCTCAGCAACCTTGGAAGTCCGCCTCAGTTCGTTGGTTAGGCTGGTGTGCCAGGGCAGTCTGATTATGCAAGCTTTTGTATGTGTGAGAGGGGCAACCGATTCCAGAGCTACAGCTATTGTGGCGTTATATAGAGCGGCATCCGCATTGTGTTGGGAACTTATGTCTGTAAGATGGAGGAGGGATTCAGACAGTGAGTGTTGATCAAGGTGTTTAAGATTTCTGCGAGGGTGTGCAAGTTTGTTGAGTGGGGATTGTGGACCTGGAGAGGAGAGGGCAGAGAATGTAAATACCGTATATACTCTTGTATAAGCCTAGTTTTTCAGCCCCTTTTTTGGGCTGAAAAAGACCCTCTTGGCTTATACATGAGTCATACACCAGAAAGCCGGTGGGAGAGGGGGAGCAGGAGACATGATAATCGCCCTCCTGGCGTCTGCATATTAGGCTCTGCTACATTTCAGTCCCGTCGTCTGCATTTCCCTTCCTGTCTTCCTGTGCTGGTCACATGGTACCGCTCATTAAAGTCATGAATATGGTCGTGTCTCCACTCCCATAGGGGTGGAGCCGCATATTCATGACTTTCATGAGCGGTACCATGTGACCAGCACAGGAAGAAGACAGGAAGGGAGATGCAGACGCCGGGACTGAGATGTAGCAGAGCCGGATATGCAGACTCCAGGAGGGTGAGTAGCACTGGGGGAGGGTGAGCCATGCCATATTCACCTGTCCCCGTTCCACCACTGCGCTTAGTCTCCAGGGTCCTCTGACTGTGACGTGTTTAGTGCGCACGCTCTGCCTGAACAGTCGCTGTAGAGACCCGGCGACGCTGAGGAGCAGCTGGCAGTGACGAGAGGTGAGGATGTAATTCTTTTTTTTTTTTAAATTGGAGCAGCAGCATTATATGAGGCATATATTAATATGGAGCATGTTATGGGGCCACCATTAACCTCTGTGCAGCATTATATGGGGCATATATTAATATGGAGCATCTTATGGGAACACCTTTTTACTTTTATTAGTATCTATTTTTATTTTTGAAATTTACTAATAGCTGCTGCATTTCCCACCCTAGGCTTATACTCGAGACAATAAGTTTTCCCAGATTTTTGTGGCAAAATTAGGGGCCTCGGCTTATACTCGAGTATATACTGTTGGTTGTGGTCAGAAAGAGGAAGAGATGAGTTAGAGAGGTTGGATAGGGAGCAGAGGCGGGTGAAGATGAGGTCCAGTGTGTGGCCATCTATGTTAGTGGCTGCAGAAGATTGATTGAGGCTGACAGAGGAAGATTGAGATAGAAGTTTAGTGGCAGCTGAGAGGGAAGTGTCAATGAGGATGTTGGAGTCGCCCAAGATGATAGTGGGGATGTCAGCGGAAAGGAAATGAAGTAGCCAGGCGGAGAAGTGGTCGAAGAAGGTGGCGGCTGACCCTGGAGGGCGGTAAATTAGAGCCAGTTGGAGCTTAGTTACCCGCTGTTTACCCTGGATACCAGCTCCCAGCGTCTGCTGTATGACGCTGGGAGCTCGCTGATCGTTGGTCTCTCGCTGTCACACGCAGCGATGTGTGCCCAGCGGGATACCAACGATAGATTTATGGCCCAGACCATTAGGCAACGATTAACGATCAGCCAACTGATCGTTGCTACGTGTCACAAGCAACGATGTCGTTTCGACATCGCTGCAATGTCACCAAACTGGTAACGTTGCAATGAAATAGTTCACAATATCGTTGTGTGTAACGGGGCCTGTAGGGTTTGCAATATATTTGCTATAAAGTGCATTCAGGTGTGAAGCAGAGAGGAGTGGTCTGTGCTCATCTTGGTCAGATAAGAATGAGCCAGATGTACTGTACATGACCAAGGCAGTGTAAACAAGGTCATAAATAGCATTGGGTTAAAGCAGGGGTTAGTTGAAACATACTGAGTGAATGCTAGCCGCCGAGGTAAGAAAAGTCTCTGTAGAAAGCTGAGTAGATATAAAGCATACCTGAGAGAGATTGTATGCACTTCATATAGACAGTCAGATGCTAAGGAAAGCTGAGTAGATATAAAGCGTACCTGTAGGGAGAAAAGATAAATGGACATGCATGCCTGACCCCACATTTTACACATGGCCTTACGGTCCAGTCTTAATGGGTTTTTTTTGTTTTTTTTATCTTTGTGCTAAAAAACAGAACTGACTCCAACCTTACCGAACGGGAAACTGCTTCGGACTCCGAAGTAAACGTCGACCCTGTTGGTGAAGTTAAAGTGTCTGGACCATCTTCGGCAGCTTCATCAACAAACAAATCACCACCTTCAGCAGGGCCTTATGCAGGACAGGAGGGCCACAGGAGTAGTCCAACACTACCCCTGGATACTTCACCACAGGCTGCAGCCATCCCACGCCGTGGCCGGCGCAGGAGGGCGCTTGCAACCTCCGGTTACAGGCGCCAAGTGGACAATGGGCTTTTGGACTATCTTTCACAAACTCTGAACGATGACAGTGAGGAACTTTATTTACGGAGTCTTGCACCCTATCTGAACGCAATTCCCCGTGCGGTGAGGCTGCGGGCAAGAGGTGCCATACAAATTATAATTGATGCATGCACCCCACCAAATAATCCAACTCCAGTATTTTCGTACCTAGAAAGATGGCAGCTGTCCAGCGACAACCAATTTCAAAGGCCTAGAATCCAGGCTGTACCACTTCCCACATGGATGCCATCACCACCGCCACATCAAGACCCAAACCAACACCAACCATAACGTGCATTTCTCAGCTCCAGAAATGGGCCATGGCAATACACAGGATTATGGAAATCCTTACCAAAGTGCCCAGTACCATGCTCCACAACAGGTCCCTTCCTTGGTCCGTAATCCACTTTCATCCACCTCTCAGGGTCACAATTAGGTTGGCCCAAAAAGTACGCAAAGCACTCATGCCGTCCTCCCGCCAGCCACTCCACCAACATACTATAATTTGTAAACCAAACTGTCATCAGGACTATGTTTTGTTTGAAGGTTGTTGTTAGCCCTGTAATAGTGGCCCAATATGCCATATGCTTTAAATATGGTATTTTTGTGTGTAACAAACATTTTCAGTAAAAAAAAAAAGTTAATTCAATATGTGTGGTTTCTGCTGTAACGATATAGATGATGTGTTTAATATCAGTTTTAGATCATTATTAGCCCAACACATCAAACACTTCAAACATTAACATAACTTTATAAAAAAAATCACAACTTAGACACTGCATTGTCTTGCCATGGAGTTGATCCCTCTGGTGAAACAAAATAATTAGTAAACACATACCGCACTTTTAAGTCCAGAGGGCTGACGACATGGATAAAGAAAGTGTAGTAGCCATTCCATTATTTCCATCCGCACCATCACCATCATTTGATGTACAGTCATGGAATCCGGTGAAGCTCTGAAGGATCACACAGGCTTTAAAGGGAATCTGTCACCCCATTTTTGACCTATAAGCTGCGGCCACAGCCATTAGGGGCTTATCTACAGCATTCTGTAATGCTGTAGATAAGCCCCCGATGCAACCTGAAAGATAAAAAATCGAGTAAGATTTTACTCACCCGGGGATCCGGTCCGGTCCGATGGGTGTCGCGGTCCGGTCTGGCGCCAACTATCTTCTAGAGATGACGTCCTCCTTCTTGCTTCTGCCGCGGCTCCTGTGCATGCGTACTTTATCTGCCCTGTTGAGAGCAGAGTAAAGTACTGCAGTGCACAGGCGCCGGACCTCTGACCTTTCCCGGCACCTGCGCACTGCAGTACTTTACTCTGCCCTCAACAGGGCAGAGAAAGTACACCTGCGCAGGAGCCGTGGCAGAAGTAAGAAGGAGGACGTCATCGCATGAAGATGGGAGGACCCGGACGGGACCGCGACACCCACCGGCCCCAGTGAATATAATCTAACTTGTTTTTCTTATCTTTCAGGTTACAGCGGGGGCTTATCTACAGCATTCTGAAATGCTGTAGATAAGCCCCTTATGGCGGTGGATGCATCTTATATGCTGAAAATGGGGTGACAGATTCCCTTTTAATAACCTCGTTCACATTTCCTTCACTAAGTTGAATGGTGGCCGGCAGGACCCGCCATTTGGCACGGAGAATGCCAAAGGCACACTCCACCAGTCTTGCGCGGGATAGGCGAAAATTAAAGACTCTGCGCCGGTGGTCCTGGCCTCTACGTGGATAGGGCCTCATGACATTACGGTTCAATTGAAAGGCCTCATCAGCAACCATCACATAAGATACCGCTTCCATAGTAGACCCTGGCAGCTGATGTGGGAGGTCTAACTCATTTCTGCGCAGCCGCCGACCCATAATGGAAGAACTGAAGACTCTGGAGTCTCCAGTTCTTCCATAGGACCCAATATCAACAATTATAAACCTGTAGGCACTGTCGACCAGGGCCAACAGCACTACAAAAAAATATTGTTTATAATTATAATATTGGGACCCTGAGTTTGGCGGCTTACGCACACGAATGTGCTTCCCATCCAGGGATCCTATACAGTTTGGAAACTGACAGGTTTCCTCAAACCCACTGGCTATCCGCAGCCAGTCTTGTACGAGGGGCGATCCAAAAGTAATGATAATCGGTTATTTCTATTGCACACAGAAATTAAAATAAAATGTTTTCTTCTCTGTTAGGTACCCACTAGTCCAGGAAAAAAAATCACTTAAATAGGCCACGATTCCTGGGAGCTACATTCATTTGAATATGAACTGCCAAGGAGTGAACATCAAAATGGGAAAAAACGAGCTCAGAGCTGTCATCAAATACCTCTGCTTGAAAAAAATGTCTACCAAAGACATACAGAGCGACTTGGGGGACTCTTCTCCTCCATATTCCACAGTTGCACGCTGGGCCAAGGAATGTAAGCTGGGAAGAACATCGACGGAAGATGAACATCGCCAAGGACGCCCATCCACGTCCCTCAATGAAGAAAACGTGAAAAAAGTTGAAGAAGTTGTGTTGGCAGATCGAAGAGTGACTATCAGGCATGGAGCTGAGGTCACAGGGATCTCATATGGCAGTATTCAAAGAATCCTTGCAAAAGAATTGCATATGAGAAAGGTCTCCACGCGTTGGGTGCCAAAAATGTTAACCGACGAGCAAAAGAAGAAACGAGTTGACATTTCAATAGCAAATCTCGAAAAGTTCCAAGTAGACAAGGAGAATTTTTTGTCACGTTTTTTGACCATGGATGAGACCTGGATCCACCACTTTGATCCTGAAACTAAACAACAATCGATGACATGGAAACGAACCGACGCCAAAGAAATTCAAAGTGTCAAGCTCAGCAGGGAAGGTTATGGCGTCCGTTTTTGGGACGCTGAAGGAATTATTATGGTGGACTATTTGGAGAAGGTAGCCACTATTACGGGCTCCTACTACGCAGAACAAATAAGAAGATTGTGGGAGGCTATCAAGGAGAAAAGGCGCGGCAAACTGCGGGCTGGAGTGCTGTTTCACCAAGATAACGCATCGGCTCACAAAGCTGCAGTTGCCATGGCTACCATTCAAGAAGCGGGCTTTGAACTGGTGGAACGCCCCCCCTATTCGCCAGATCTAGCCCCCAGTGACTTCTTTCTCTTTCCTCGGCTCAAGGAACACCTACGGGGAAAGAAATTTGACGACAATAGCGACGTGATAAACGCTGTTGGGGAGTTTTTTGAGGGTCAAGATCAAGAATTTTTTTCAAAGGGAATTCTAAGTTTAGAAAAGAGATGGACTAAATGTATAGACTTGTTAGGAGACTATGTAGAAAAATTAAACTTTTTTGACTATATTCATTGTGTTTATTATTGATTATCATTACTTTTGGATCGCCCCTCGTATATTGGGCTCAGGCATTACCGACTGATGCAGTCGGGACCATATTTCAGAGCACGTAGACCGGACAATGCCTGAGATGGTGGATTTTCCAATTAAAAATTCAAGATGAAGAGCCGCATAGGAGAACCCAGTGGATAGGAATCTTTAAAAAAAAAAAAAAAAAAAATTGATTAAAGAATATATCCAGGCATCATGTTAACAGTTTAGGACATCATAAAAGTTATGGACAGTGCAAACTAAGCCCTGGCTCAACAAGTGTCAACAGTATTAAATGGCTACGGAACAGATATAAATTACAAACAGCGTTGAATGTGAAATGCAAAATGTACTGAACAAAATAAATTTGATAAAAGGGAACAAACCAATAAAATAAAAGGAAGGGAATAGTGCATTTAGCTAAAGCATAATAAAAATCCATAAGCAACACAGAGAATGAATACATACTGTAAAGTAAGTGTAAGGCGCTCCTCTGCGGAAATACACTTGCGCATCTTGGTGTTCTTGAAGGTGATCCCAGGCCGCACAATCTCCATCAGAATGTCAAATGTGGTCATGTTCATCCGACAATTCTGGTATAACTTGTCAGGATGGCTGCGTAGAGAAGCATACAGAGGGTGGAATGGCCTTTTTGGCTACTTTCACACTTGTGTTTTTTTGCGCTGCGTGCGCAGTGCAAACGCGCATAAAAAACGCATCATGCGTTTTCTTGGTTTTTGCACATGGTTTTTACCCAAAAACACATGCGTTTTTAAACACTTATGTCCCATAGACTTTAATGTGTTTTTGGGTGAATTCCGTGCGCATGCGTTTTTTCGAGACAGGTCGGACGCACCAGAAATGCAACAGGATTGAGAACATGCGCTTCACATTTTCATTTGGTGGAAACACCATAGATGTTCTTGATGTCAAATTTAAAATAAAAAATGGCTCTTTAAAAACAGAAGTGTTTAGAAAAGGAACCGCTCATCCATTACATACTAAAAAGGGACTTCCATATAGTCAAATGCTAAGAGTAAGAAATCTGAATAATGATGAAACCATTTTTAATGAACAAATTTCTGAGCTGAAACAATGTTTTTTGGACAGGGGATACCCTATGACTTTATTAAATGAAGCACATGAAAGGGTAAAAAAAAATTCTCAAATGGATTTATTAAAGGAAAGGACTAAATAATTGGTGTAGTCAAACCTACAAAAAACTTTAATTTTTGTTTCAAACATAGTCCAATGGATAGAGCAATCCATGCAGCAGTGAGAAAACATTGGCGTCTCATTGATGCAGAAAAAACTTTACACACAGATGGTAAATTAGTTCCCGCAATTTGCATACAAAAGGGCACATAATATAGGTGATTTATTAGTACATCATAAACTTCGTCCCTCTCAAAAAAATTGAATACGAGATTTACCAATAAAAGGAAATTATAAATGTGGTCACTGCAGATACTGTCATCTTCATCTGACAGGGAATTCTATACATTTTGGCTTTATTGACATAAGGTACAAAACTACATTTCTTGTCAAACAAAATTTGTGGTTTATATTATTTTCTGTCTATGTGGTTATTTTTATATTGGAAAAACTATAAGACCACTTACGATACGTTTTGGTGAACACTATAGATCTATCACCTCAGGAAAGGGCTCACTGCGATTAATCGAGCATATTCAAGATGTGCATAAAGCTAACCCAGAAATTTGGAGTTCTGCAGGGATTGAAAAGGTCAATTTTCCACCTCAAGGAGGCAACCGTGACAAAGCTTTACTGCAACAAGAAGCAAAATGGATCCTGAAAGCGAACGCACAAGGTCCTTTGGGACTAAATGACCGGATCGATCTATCAGTATTTTTATAAAAAATGTTATAAAAAAATTGTATGTAAAGTTATTTAGATTATAATCTTCCTATGATACTGAAAAAATACAGATTATCTTGTAAATTGATATGGAAAGATTTATTCTTTACTAGTATCTTGCACTCTGTATATTGTACCACTATTTTTTTGTAAATATTTGTCTCACAACTCGTTTTGTATGTTAATTAGTAAGGTCTGTGGTCCTACAAAAGGAAATGACCTTAAGCTAATCCCCTCACCTGGACCCGTAGAAGCGAGTAATCGTGAAACGGCCGTTGTCCAGCACCTCCCACCCCTAGCATTCCGCTAACATCCTGCATGTCCACATATCTATTGATCGAATTCATGTGAAATAAAGACGCTCAGTTTTTCAGCTATATTGGTGAGTGCTGCATATTTCTTCTTTTTTATTCGGTCGTCCATGACAGCACCACCTGAGAGAGGGGATCCACCCTACAGGAATCCTACAGATACAAAAGGGCGGCACCTCTCCCACGCATCAGTTGGTTTCCTATTCCTAGAGGACAGGACTTCCTACAGATCGTCCGTCATGGATTGTCAAGGAAATTCCCAGGCCGGCTGACCGACCCAGGTAGCGGGGGGGTCTCCTACTTCGGTCAGTGCGAGGTCCCTGGAAGCGCCACGGTGGGGCCGGGCAGGTCTCCACGGCAGTGTGCGGAGCAGGTGGAGCAAGGGGTCCGGAGGACAGCCGTCTCCAGAGTGCCAGCACCGGAGGTATTTATACGCCGGGCCCTTCCTGGTGCGTTCCCCCCGGCGTCCGGTCTCCTCAACCTGGTCCTGTGTTAGCGCCCAGTCAGCAGGTGCATGTCGGCGCACGGGGGGCTGGAGGCATACCGGGCAGGGGGCGCCGTGCCAGCTCCTCGCGTGTTCCCGCGGTCTCAGTTTGAACGGCGGAAGTGACACGGCGGAGGGGGCGGGAACGCCAAAACCGGAAGTCGGGTGCCGGCCGGCTTCTTTGTATGCGCCGCAGGAGCGCGGCGGTCCTGGGTCGCGTGCAGCGGCCGGGAAGGGGGGGCGGAGCGCGGGGCAGGGAGGTCACGGGAGGGTCCCAGGTGGGAGTTGCCCTCGGCCAGAACCCTGCTGACCCGGATATTCGGAGGCAATATAAGGCAGGCTGGGACGCTTCTGAAGGGCCATTGCAGCAATGGATACGACGGAAGCCCCCATAGACCAACAGGATGAGGTGCAGGAGCACCCGCAGAGACAGGTCTCAGTGAAGCCTCATGCAAGTGGCCAGCAGAAGAAGCAAGGATGAACGAGCGGACAGAGCCGCAGTAGTTCCTCCAGACTGAAGGAATCCCCCTACCTCCCTCCGTGATCCGGTACCTGCTTCGACTGCATGGGTAAGAGACCTCCGTGAAAGTACCCTGATGCAGTGTTCCCTTACGTTTTTTCGCAGGGGAAGAAAAGTTCAGGAAAACAAAAGCACAGGGAGTGTGCCCTCTGTAGTTGCCCCTTGCCAGATGTCCACCCTAAAAAGTTGTCAGCCGTGCGTGCGACAGACGGCAGGGTTTAAAAGGGTACGATAGTCCATGGGTAGATTGGCAGGCCCTTACACTCTCCCCCGTTTATACAGGTAGCGGAAGAGACGCCTGACTTCACCACAAGCCTGAGGTAGATAATCAGGACAGAGATGAAAGCCCTATCACAAGGGGAATCTTCTAGGAGAAGAGAGGCTAGTTTTTTGGGCTCGGAGTCCTCGGTCGCCCCTAGGAAGGACGATGACTTCTCAGAGTCCCCTGCCTCCTCTTTGCCTTCTTCGGATGAAGACTAGCCATTTCTGCTTCCCCTTAGACCAAATGGATAAGCTAGTCAAAGCAGTAATGTCCACCATGGGGGTAGCAGACACAAAACCAGAACTCTCAGCACAGGATATGATGTTTGGTGGTCTAGATCCTAGGAAGCGCAGGGCCTTCCCACTAAATAACAAAGTTCAGAGCCTGATAGACAGAGAATGGAAGAGGCCTGAAAAAAGGGGCATCTTTCCACCAGCCTTCAAGCGGCGGTACCCTTTTGATGACCCAGTGGTAAGCAGATGGGACAAGTCTCCTAAGCTTGACGCAGCAGTAGCCAAAGCCTCCAAAAAATCCTCCATACCTTTTGACGACATGGCCTCCTTAAAAGATCCGTTGGATAAAAAAGCGGATTCATTTCTAAAAGGAACATGGGAGATGTCAGCTGGCGCTCTAAAACCAGCGGTAGCTGCCACGTGCACAGCCAGATCCATACTGGTCTGGCTAGATCAACTGTATTTTCAGCTGAAAGACGGAGCCTCGAGAGTATCCATCCGGAAGACCCTGCCGATTATTCAGAACGCCGCTACCTTTCTAGCTGATGCTTCAGCAGATTCGGCAAGGACGGCGGCCAGGACCGTAGGATTGTCTAATGCAGCTCGAAGGGCTCTCTGGTTGAAGTGTTGGCTGGGAGATATCCAGGCCAGGTCCCGACTCTGTTCCATTCCGTGTGAGGGGGAATATCTATTTGGTCCCGTGCTGGACGAACTTTTAGAAAAAGCCGGGGATGATAAAAAGAAATTCCCCAGTCTGCCGAATCCTTCTTATAGACGTCCCTTTACCAGGAAGGGATATTTCCGTAGAAGGTCGTCCAGAGCTCAAGGCAGATGGGATGAAAAAAGGAAAGGTACAGGATTTATGTTTGGAGGAGGGGGGCGCCAGGAAGGTCCAGCGCGTGACGCTAAAAAGCCACCCCAATGACTAGTTGCTCCAGTAGGAGGGAGACTAGCTGCCTTCTACCCGGCCTGGTCGCTAATTTCTAGTAGCAACTGGATCCTGGGGTTGATAGCCTTGGGACTACAACTGGAATTCTCCTGTGTTCCCCAAAATAGATTTAAGGTTACCCCGCTCAGATCTTCAAGAAGGTCCTGACAGAGGTGCCAGAGGCGGAAAGGGGAAAAGGTTTCTACTCCCCTCTGTTCCTAGTCCGTAAGCCAGACAGCTCCTTCAGGACTATAATAAATCTTAAGGCCCTCAATGAGTTTCTGGTCATACGTCCGTTCAAAATGGAAGCAATCAATTCCACAATAAAATTGCTGTTTGAAAATTGCTTTATGGTGGTGTTAGATTTAAAAGACGCCTACTACCAAATACCCATTCATGCAGCTCATCAGCGTTTCCTCAGAGTGGCGGTTCAGTTAGATGGGTCAGTCCAACATTTCCAATATGTGGCCCTCCCCTTTGGTGTGGCAGTCGCTCCCGGGTGTTTACTAAAGTTATAGCAGAGGTTATGACCCATCTGCGTGAATCATGCATTCTAGTGGTCCCCTACCTGGATGACTTCCTTATTATAGGCAAAACGGCAGAATATTGTTTGAAACAGCTACAAAATGCAATGTCTGCCCTAGAGTGGTTAGGGTGGCTGTTTAACATCAAAAAATCTCGGTTACAGCCAATGAGTCCAGCAATTCTTAGGCCTAATCCTAGATTCTGAGAAGCCAGAATGCCTTCTGCCTCCTGAGAAGTTAGTGTAGGTGAACTATCAGGTCCTGAACGCTTCCAATAACCCCACCATGTCCCTCAGGAAAGCCATGTCCCTTCTGGTCTCTCTCTCGTCCTGTATCCCCGCGGTCCGGTGGGCCCAGTTTCATACAATGAAATTAAAGGGCGAGGTTTTATTACATCAAAGAGTCCTTGGGGGTTGCCTGGAGGGCCAGCTAACTTTGTCCCGAAACACGAGGGAGTCCCTAGAGTGGTGGCTAGAGAAGAATAATTTATCCAGGGGGGTGCCCTGGGAGTATAACATAACCCGCATAATCACCACGGATGGAAGCCCTTCTGGTTGGGGGGCCCATATGGGTGAGTTTTTGGTCCAGGGCCTATGGGAGCATCATCAGGTAGAAATGTCGTCTAACCTGAAAGAATTGACAGCAGTGGAGCAGGCAGCTAAAAAGCTCCTTGTGTATCTACAGGGTCATCACGTGCGAGTGTTCTCCGACAATCAGGTCACCGTAGCTTATATCAATCACCAAGGCGGAACTCGTTCCAGACCCCTGATGAATGTAGCAGAGCGTTTGTTCCAACTAGCAGAGCATCATTTTCTATCTTTAAGAGCTCTAGATATAAAAGGGAAAGAAAACACCATGGCAGATTTCTTAAGCCGTAATCTACTAAAACAAGGGGAATGGTCCCTAAAAACCTCCATCTTCGACCTGATTGTACAAAAGTGGGGACAACCAGAGGTAGATCTCTTCGCCACCAAGGAAAACAGGAAAGTAAGACAATTCTGCTCTCTAAATCCCAGAGAGGATCCTCTGGCGGTAGACGCTTTCCTGATAAAGTGGGATTTCAGGCTAGCCTATGCCTTCCCTCCCCTATCTCTACTACCCCTGGTGATGAGCAAAATCAGAAAAGACAGGGCGAGGATTATAGTAATCGCTCCATTTTGGCCCAGGAGGGCATGGTTCTCAGGCCTCAGGACCATGTCGGTGTCCGACCCTTGGGTTCTTCCGGCCATCCCGAATCTCCTATCCCAGGGCCCAGTTTTCCATCCTCAGGTGGCTGGCCTACATCTGATGGCGTGGAGTTTGAACGGTCACTGCTAAAAGATATAGGTTTCTCCCCAGACCTGATTAACACCCTACTTAAAAGTAGGAAAATCATTACAACCAAAATTTACGTTAGAATCTGGAAGAAATTCCTTCAGAACTCAGGAGTAGTCGCTGGGGGATTCAACGCCTATAATTCAAATGTTAGAATTTCTACAGAAAGGTCTTGACATGGGGCTTTCCACCAGTACCCTTAAAGTACAATATCAGCCTTAGGGGCCCTCTTTAGCTGCAACATCGCGGGTAATTACTGGGTCAGTAGATTCATTAAGGCGGCAGGTAGATCCAGACCAGTAGTGAAGGATAGGTTCATGCCATGGGACTTGAACCTAGTCCTTACGGCTATGACGGAAGCTCCATTTGAACCTATCAGCTTCCATAAAAAACCTGTCCCTCAAAGTAGCCTTCCTTGTAGCTCTGACATCAGCTTGTAGAGTAAGTGACATCCAGGCATTATCTAGGCGTCCTCCTTATATACAGTTCAGAGACGATAGGGTAATTCTTAGACCTGATCCATCATACTTACCTAAGGTAGTTTTTAGCTTTCATAGGACACAGGAAATAGTCCTTCCATCCTTCCTCCCTAATCCAGCTAACGAGAAGGAAAAGAATCTACACACTCTAGATGTTAGGAGATGTCTCATAGAATATCTGGCAGTTACCGATCCCTGGAAGAAGGATAATGCCCTATTTGTCTCCCATCTAGGCGCTAGGAAAGTTCTTAGAACATCAAAAAGCACACTAGCCAGGTGGATTAGAGAGGCTATTTCACTAGCATACACCTCAAAAGGCAGATCGGCACCTGGGAAGCTGAGGGCGCATTCCACCAGAGCCATGGCGACCTCGTGGGCCGAAAGATCTGAAGTCTCCATTGACCAGATATGTAAGGCGGCTACTGGGTCCTCTCCGAGCACCTTTTATAGTCATTATAGGCTAGACCTGGGTGCTTCCGCAGACCTCTCCTTTGGTGTAAGGGTGCTGCAGGCTGTAGTCCCTCCCTAAAGTAATTATTACTCTCTGTAATTCTCTCAGGTGGTGCTGTCATAGACGACCGAATAAAGTCTTAGTTACTCACCGGTTAACGGTATTTTTCGGAGTCCATGACAGCACCCGTATATTCCCTTCCCGTAGTTAATTTTGGTGTGCACTTCTTCCTCTTGTATATGTCCACTGGTGATAAATAATTAAGTAATAATAGTATTGTACATAAATCATGCCATTAACCTTGGAGGTCCTCTTGTGCTCTAATCCAACTGATGCTTTGGAGAGTTGCCGCCCTTTTGTATCTGTAGGTTTCCTGTTCCTGAAGGGCGGATCCCCTCTCTCAGGTGGTGCTGTCATGGACTCCAAAAAATACCGTTAACCGGTGAGTAACTAAGACTTTCGCTTCACATTGAAATATTCATGTTTTTTCATGCAAGCACCTCCGTTTTTTGACTGAAATATATACCGCAATACTTCAGATAAATAGCTCCATCTGTTAATGTGGTGATTTGTGTGCCCTAGTTTGCCGTTCATCTGTTTGCTCTTTGCTGGGAACAGGTTGCATTTTGTGCGCCTGGGAGCACACTACAAAAAAACGCAAGCGTATACAAACATGTACAAACCATGACAATGCACACCCATGTTAAGTATAGGGGAAAAAAAACGCATGCATGCGCAAAAACGCAGCGCAAAAAAAGCGCAAGTGTGAAACCAGCCATAGTCAGCCGTCGCCTCACAAGCGGATGGACCCACATTCTTCTCCGCCTCTTTGGATACACAATCACTGGATAAGGCTCCCCAAAACGTCGGGACAAAACCCAGTGGAAAAGAACCCGCTCAGTTGTGTTGAAGGTAAGCCTATATGACATGTTGGACACAAAGCAGCAATAGCAAAATACCAGCAAGGACTGCAGTGCAAAGATTGGAGGGTGTCACCTGTTGTAGAGCCAATAAATAGGGGTCATGATTAGGTTTTAATTCATTTCAGGCCATTGATCCATTTATGTCCATTTTGCAAGTCTGCGAGAAACTCCCAGCATACGCATTGCCAAACGGATGTCACACAGATAGTTAGATGCGAGGAAATCGCATTGCAAACGGATTACACACGGATTACCATACGGAGAACACTCGTGCGACTCGACCAAGAGAATCGGACCAATTTTTCATACGTTAAGTGTGACTCCTGCCTAAGTGTGAGATGCGGGTTAAACATATGGATCATTTATGGATCATTCTAAAAAAATGGCTAAGCATATATCTTTGATAAGCTGGAATGTGCGGGGATTGGGAGACCCTATTAACCCCTTTCCGACATCGGGCATAATAGTACGCTGACGTCGGACCCCTCTTTGATGTGGGCTATGGTGGTGAGCCTACATCTTTCCCGGCACATGTCAGCTGTTTTGAACAGCTGACATGTGCCCGCAATAGCCGCGGGTTGAATCGCGATCCACCCGCAGCTATCCGTTAAATGACATTGTCAAACACTGACAGCGGCATTTAACAAGCGCTTCCAGCAATCAAGCTGGAAATACACACACCGGTGACCCACGTCATGTGATCGCGGGTCACCGGTGTGTTGGCATGACAACTGAAGGTCTGGAGACCTCTATGGTTGTCAGTGCTGGCTTGCTGTGAGCGCCGACCAGCATAGTTGCTGCAAGTTTAGAATTAGGACAAATATTTATTGGAGTTCCCACATTGAATACGGAACAGTCTCACAACGCCTTTATCAAGTGGATGAGAGGTAACCAAATCCCACCAACTGTTGATTAGGTTTCCTGTGAACTTATTACCGATTTTGTATTCCTGCATTTGACAAGCGACACATTTCATTGTAGGATACATTTTATTAATCTATGCTATCCTGGCTTTGTAGAGATTATCCCTTTTTATCATATCAGTACTTCTCTGTATCTACTGTCATTGAGCTTATTTAAAGTGCATCATTTTTAAAATTTACCATTTAGGAAGGGATTTTTAGCGCAAACATTTATTCCTATATGTTTTTTATTGAGAACTGTGCGATGTTGTCCTGTTTGCCGCTGCTACCCTCCACACTAGCGCCTTACAATACTTATTACTTATACTTTTTAAAAATCACGGTTATTCCACAAAATATTGATTTCTGAACTCTTCCTGAGGTAAAACATTAGTATTGTTGTTTCTAAATGATTATGAACTTGTTTTCTTTGCATTATTTGAGGTCTGCAAGCACTCTGCATTTTTTTGTTATTTTGACCATTTCTCATTTTCTGAAAATAAATACCAAATTTATTGCTTGGAAATTCGGAGACATGTCAGAAGTTTGTTGACTAAAAGAACAATTTACATTTTACTCAAATATACCTATAAAGAGAAAAATCAGACAAGCTGAACATTTGGAAATGGTCTCTTAATTTTTGCCAGAGCTGTATTTGGTATCGCCGTGTTCAGAATCACCCGATCTATCAAAAAAAAGGATTAACCTGATCGCTAAATGACATAGCGAGAAAAAAAGTCAAAATGCCTAAAATTACATTTTTTGGTCGCCGCGACATTGCATTAAAATGCAATAATGGGCGATCAAAAGATCGTATCTGTACCAAAATGGTATCATTAAAAATGTCAGCTCAGCACTCAAAATATAAGCCCTCACCTAACCCGAGATCACAAAAAATGGAAATGCTAAGGGTATCGGAAAATGGCGCAATTTTTTTTTTAACAAAGTTTGGAATTTTTTTCACCACTTAGATAAAAAAGAACCTAGACGTGTTTGGAGTCTATGAACTCGTAATGACCTGGAGAATCATAATGGCAGGTCAGTTTTAGCATTTAGTGAACCTAGTAAAAAAGCCAAACAAAAACAAGTGTGGGATTGCACTTTTGTTTGCAATTTCACCGCACTTGGAATTGTTTTCCTGTTTTCTAGGTCACGACATGGTAAAACCTATGGTGTCATTCAAAAGTACAACTTGTCCTGCAATAAACCAAGCCCTCACATGGCCATATTGATGGAAAAATAAAAAAAAGTTATGGCTCTGGGAAGAAGGGGAGCGAAAAATGAAAACGCAAAAGCGAAAATACTTCCTGGTGTTAAGGGGTTAAATACTTTAGGGAAACAGCGCCTTCCATCACGTGTCTGCAGGAGATGCACAGGAGTAGCGATAATCTCTCAAAACTTAAAAGGGCCTGGCTGAGTCAAACTTTTCATTCAGTGGGATCTAGTTATGCAAGAGGAGTTTTGATTCTTATACACAAAGATACTCAGTTTGATCTTCTCCGCTGCAAGATAGATGGGGAAGGGAGATACATCTGCCTCCACTGTAGAATCTTTAGACAGGAATAATATTTATATCACTATTGGTTCCATGGTGCTGTACATGGGAAGGGTTTACATACAAATTACAGATATCACAGTAACCAAACTAACAATCACATACTGATATAGAGGGGAAAGGGGACCCTGACCTTGCAGACTCACATTCTACAGGATGGTGGGGTAGGAGACAGTGGGTTGGGGGGGGTTGCAGCAGCTCCGGTGTTGGTGAGGTGGTAGCTCCGGTGGTGGTGAGGAGGCAGTGGGGTCATTGCAGACTGTAGGCTTTCCTGAAGAGGTGAGTTTTCAGGTTCTGTCTGAAGGATCAGAATCTGGTTGATAGTCGGACGTGTTTGGGCAAAGAAGTCCAGAGGATGGGGGATATTCGGGAGAAGTCTTGGAGGCGGTTGGGTGAGGAGCAAATAAGTGTGGAGGAGAGAAGGAGGTCTTGAGAGGACCGGAGATTACATGAGGGAAGGTATCGGGAGATTGGTTCAGAGATATATGGAGGAGACAGGTTATAGATGGCCTTGTAGGTCAGTATTAGTAATTTGAACTGGATACCCTGAGGGAATGGAAGCCAGTGAAGAGATTTGTGGAGGAGTAGTGAGAGAGATGAATTAGTGTAAGGACGAGGACCGGCGTACCTATTCCATGATGGATCCGGAACGGTCAGGGCTGTCTCCTATGTTGCACAGGGGAAAGCTTAAAACCCCGGACCAACCTTTGCACTCATTGTTAGGGGGCGCGGATAAGCTTAGAAAGCCTCAGCACGCAGGAAACAAGGCAGACTTGGCAGGAACGTGCGACGTGCAGGAAGATAGTGTTGGTGCTCCTACCTCTGAGCATCGGGGCGGAGCAGACCCACGCCATAGGGGCCCAAGATCTTCATGCATAGACTGCCGACAGAGACTTGTAAAGTGCCCATTGGCACCCAGAATCGGGATTGACAAAATCTCCAGGCAGAGAATACACGCCGGATGGAGAACCGCATCCCCATCTTCTTCAGGATCATGCCGGACCCCACATGCGCCACTGCCTTGGTGCCACCATTGGAAACTAGGATTCCACATTCTGACGTCGTCGGACTGATAAGTTTAGCGTTACTGAACTTCCCCTTTAAATTCCTTGCTCTTCTTTTAACCCATTTTGCATAATCTCTTGCAATCCTGTTTTACTCTACTTTCTCCCTGCGTGGACCATTCCCTGTAAAAGTAAATCACACGTTAACCCTTGCTCTGCCTTCTCTCCGTTACTGCATCTTGCGACCTGCTCACATTAGTTGAGCAGCAGAGTTAAGGATGGACTGGAGAGGTTCGAGAATGTTAGAGAGGCCACAGAAAAGGATGTTGCAGTAGTCAAGGCAGGAGATGATGAGGGCATGCACAAGCATTTTAATAGATTGAGGGTTGAGGAAAAGACGGATTCTGGAAATATTTTCGTGCTGGAGGCGACGGGAGGTGGCGAGAGCTTGGATGTGCGGTTTGAAGGACAGGGCAGAGTCAGGGGTTAATCCGAGGCAGCGGACTTCCGGTATGGGTGAAAGCGTGATGTCATTCATTGTGATAGATAACATAAGGAAGATCTGTAAGGTGGAGGAAAGATGATAGAGTTCAGATTTGTCAATATTGAGTTTGAGGAAGCGAGAAAAGGAGGAGGATATGGCTGATAGACACTCCGGGATACTGGACAGCGGAGAGGTGATGTCTGGGCCAGAGAGGTAGATCTGAGTGTCATCAGCATAAAGGTGGTACTGGAATCCATGGGAATATGAGTTGTCCCAAGTGTATCGATTGAGAAGAGTAGGGGTCCTAGAACAGAGCCTTGGGGGACTCCAACAGAAAGAGGGTGGGATGAGGAGGTAGTGTGGGAGTGAGAGACGCTGAATGAGCGGTTGGAAAGGTATGAAGATCCAGGATATGGCGAGGTCTTTGACGCCAAAGTAAAAGAGGATCTGTAGTAGGAGGCAGTGGTCAACTGTGTCGAAAACAGAGGACAGGTCTAGAAGGAAGAGTGTAAGAGTATTGTCCGTTAGCTTTGTCTGTAAGTAGGTTGTTAGTAATTTTGGTCAGGGCAGCCTCAGTGGAATGATAGAGACCGAAACCAGATTGTAGATTGTCAAAGAGCAAGTTAGATGAGAGATGGGAGGAAAGTTCAGCGTGGACATGCTGCTCCAGGAGTTTGGAAGCGAATGGGAGCAGCGATATTGGGCAATAGCTGGACATAGCGGTTGGGTCGAGGGTTGGCTTTTTGAGGATAGGCGTGATTGTGGCATGTTTGAAAGCAGAGAGGAAGGTACCAGACATTAGTGATAGGTTGAAGAGATGGGTTAGCGATGGGATAAGTGTGGTGGTGAGGTTGGGGAGGAGGTGTGATGGAATGGGGTCTAGTGCACAAGTGGTGAGGTGTGATTTGGAAAGGAGACTATTAAGCTCCCCTTCAGTGATGTTGGAGAGGGAGGTTATAGAGGAAGGGCATTGGTCTGGTATACAAAGGGGTTGTGGTGGTTGGACAATGAAGACTTGCCTTGTTTAGTTGATCTTATTTTTGAAGTGTGTTGCAAAGTCCTCAGCAGAGATGAGGGAGGTTGGAGGTTTTGAATAACTGTTTTGGGTTGTGGGATAGGGAAGATACGAGGGTTGTGAAGTAGGCCTGTTTAGCAGAGGTCAGGGCAGGTTTGAAAGCAAGCATTGCCCGTTTGAGTGCAGTGAAATCATCTTGCAAATTTGTTTTCTTCCAACGCCACTCTGCAGCCCTGGACACCTGCTGGAGCTTTTTAGTGAATATATTTAATATATACTTGTCTCAGTGTTTGTACCAAGGACTGTGACAAGAACAAGGGGGCATTCTCTTCGTTTGGAGAAAAGACAATTTCTGCACCAGCATAGAAGAGGGTTCTTCACTGTAAGAGCAGTGAGGCTCTGGAATTCTCTTCCTGAGGAAGTGGTGATGGCCAACTCACTGAATGAATTTAAGAAAGGAATGGATGCTCTTCTTGTGAGTAAAAGTATAGAAGGTTACGAATAACAGAATATTATTGGTAGATGGTTGACCCAGTTTAGGGGAAGGAATTTTTTTCCCTATGGAGAAAATTGGCTTCTACTCTGTGGGTTTTTTGCCTTCCCCAGGATCAACAATGCAGAACAGCTGCACTAAAAATAGGCTGAACTAGATGGACATAAGGTCTTCCTTCAGCCTTCAAAACTATGTTACTATATACAGTTGTGGCCAAAAGTATTGACACCCCTGCCATTTTGTCAGATAATACTCAGTTTCTTCCTGAAAATGATTGCAAACACAAATTCTTTGGTATTATCTTCATTTAATTTGTCTTAAATGAAAAAACACAAAAGAGAATGAAGCAAAAAATTGATCATTTCACACAAAACTCCAAAAATGGGCCACACAAAAGTATTGGCACCCTCAGCCTAATACTTGGTTGCACAATCTTTAGCCAAAATAACTGCGACCAACCGCTTCCGGTAACCATCAATGAGTTTCTTACAATGCTCTGCTGGAATTTTAGACCATTCTTCTTTGGCAAACTGCTCCAGGTCCCTGATATTAGAAGGGTGCCTTCTCCAAACTGCCATTTTTAGATCTCTCCACAGGTGTTTATGGGATTCGGTCTGGACTCATTGCTGGCCACCTTAGAAGTCTCCAGTGCTTTCTCTCAAACCATTTTCTAGTGCTTTTTGAAGTGTTTTGGGTCATTGTCCTGCTGGAAGACCCATGACCTCTGAGGGAGACCCAGCTTTCTCACTCTGGGCCGTAGATTATGCTGCAAAATTTGTTGGTAGTCTTCAGACTTCATAATGCCATGCGCACGGTCAAGCAGTCCAGTGCCAGAGGCAGCAAAGCAACCCCAAAACATCAGGGAACCTCCGCCATGTTTGACTGTAGGGACCGTGTTTTTTTTCTTTGAATACCTCTTTTTTTCTTCTGTAAACTCTATGTTGATGCCTGTGCCCAAAAAGCTCTACTTCTGTCTCATCTGACCAGAGAACATACTTCCAAAACGTTTTAGGCTTTTTCAGGTAAGTTTTGGCAAACTCCAGCCTGGCTTTTTTATGTCTCGGGGTAAGAAGTGGGGTCTTCCTGGGTCTCCTACCATACAGTCCCTTTTCATTCAGACGCCGACAGATAGTACAGGTTGACACTGTTGTACCCTCGGACTGCAGGGCAGCTTGAACTTGTTTGGATGTTAGTCGAGGTTCTTTATCCAACATCCGCACAATCTTGCGTTGAAATCTCTTGTCAATTTTTCTTTTCCGTCCACATCTAGGGAGGTTAGCCACAGTGCCATGGGCTTTAAACTTCTTGATGACGCTGCGCACGGTAGACACAGGAACATTCAGGTCTTTGGAGATGGACTTGTAGCCTTGAGATTGCTCATGCTTCCTCATAATTTGGTTTCTCAAGTCCTCAGACAGTTCTTTGCTCTTCTTTCTTTTCTCCATGCTCAATGTGGTACACACAAGGACACAGGTTCAGTCAACTTTAATCCATGTCAACTGGCTGCAAGTGTGATTTAGTTATTGCCAACACCTGTTAGGTGCCACAGGTAAGTTACAGGTGCTGTTAATTACACAAATTAGAGAAGCATCACATGATTTTTCGAACAGTGCCAATACTTTTGTCCACCCTCTTTTTTATGTTTGGTGTGGAATTATACCCAATTTGGCTTTAGGACAATTCTTTTTGTGTTTTTTCATTTAAGACAAATTAAATGAAGATAATAATACCAAAGAATTTGTGTTTGCAATCATTTTCAGGAAGAAACTGAGTATTATCTGACAAAATTGCAGTGGTGTCAATACTTTTGGCCACAACTGTACCTCCCCCATACGATTCAGTAATGAGGGAGGCTGTGTCAGCTGTAAATACTTTACGGATGCTGCCAATCCTAATGTTGGGAGATTTTAATAATGTTATAAAGCCAGGGTTGGATAGATTGAGTCAGGGTTCTTGCTCTGGGGCGGGTGGGAAATATAATTCGGTCTCGAAATTTGGGGAATTTTTGTCGGAACTCTCGCTTAATGATTTATGGAGGTTGAGACATCCTGATATTAAGCAGTTTTCTTGTTTTTCAAGTTCACATAACACAATGTCTCATATAGATTTGGCTTTGGGTACGGACCCAATATTTCAACAATTGGAATCAATAGAATACCTCCCTGAATTATTGTCAGATCACTCATCATTACTTGTGAAATTATCAACATTTTCCAATAGTATATCTCTGCCCAAACTGTGGAGTTGTAATGCATTTTGGTTGCAGATGATTGATGGTCATTTGATAGAACAGGCCATCAAGGATTATTTGTTATATAACTCCGAAACAGTGTCATGGGACACTTTGTGGGATGCAATGAAGGCCTGTCTTAGGGGGGCTCTTATTCAGGCAGTGAACAGAGAAAAGTTAACTGACAGTTCGGGGAATTCCTTAGATTGAGGGTACAGGACAAGGAACAACTTTTTGCCTCAAGTGGAGAAAGAGCATATCTTCTTGAGATGAAGGTTGCTCAAGATGCTTACAATTCACATGTACTCGAATTAGCTAAAGTTAAGAGATCATTTCAAAAACAATTCTACTTTGATGAAGGCGAAAAAGCGGGACATGTCCTAGCATTAAGAGCACATGCACAGAGGGGGCAACATATATTGCGGCACTGAGGGATGAGACTGGGGAGATGTATGAAACCCCACATATATTAAGACAACTAACTGAATAGCCCGGCGTTGCCCGGGCATAGTAACAAACTGTGGGTCTCTCTCTCCCTCCGCAGCCCTGCTATCCACCCGCCATCAAGCTTTCTCCTTCTGTAGCCTCGCTCTCTCCCTCTACAGCCCAGCTCTCCATGCACCATCCTGTTCTATCCCTCCGCAGCCCCGCTCTCCATCCATGTCCCGCTCCACGCACCATCCCGCTATCCATCCGTGTCCCGCTCTTCACCTGCGTCCCGCACTTTCCCTCTGCAACCCCGTCAGTGGGTGAGGCGATGTGGAGTGGGCGTGGCTTCACACACACACACACACACACACACACACACACACACACACACACACACACACACACACACACACACACACACACACTCAGCTTTATATATACAGATTTAAAACATTCTATGAATCCCTGTATACATCCAGGGCAACTGGGACGCAATCCCAGACACAGGAGTTTGTGCGAGGAATAGGTCTACCTAAGATCTCTGATGAGCATAGAACGTTCTTGGACAAGACAATCACGTTGGAGGAAGAGGAGGCAGTCATGGCAAATAATAAATCCCTAGGCTCTAATGGGATCCCTATTGAATTGTATGAAAAATATGGGGGGGTAAACTGTTAGCTAAACTTTTAAATATGCTTCAAGAAGCCATTAAATCACATTCATTACCTAAATCCATACAGGAAGCCATTACAGTAGTGATACCCAAACAAGATAAGGATCCCCCTACAACCAGATCCGTATAGGCCCATTTCCCTTCTCATTACGGATGTAAAGGTAATAGCTAAGGTTCTGGCCAATAGACTTACCAGGGTTATTTCTTCTATTCATCAAGATCAGTCCAGTTTTATGCCAGGAAGGTCAATGGCAACTAACATAAGATGTCTATATTTGAATCTGCAGATGCCGGTTGATATTTTGGGATAGAGTCATTTGCTCCTTAGTTGGGGCCAAAGTTTTTGACCCGAGAGAGGAATGGGGATTCCTGTGGTCAGTTTTACAAGAATTTGGGGCGGAATTTATAAATTTGATAATCTTAAATACCAATCCTACAGCCAGGATAAGGGTGAATGGTTTCTTATCAGTAGCATTGGTACTCGGGGAGAGGTACTAGACAAGGTTGTCCCTTGTCACCCTTGCTTGTCGCATTGGTGATTGAGCCCCTGGCGATTCTGCTACAGAAACATTCTGGGATAGAGGGGTTTAGAAAGGGGGGTTGAAAGATAAAATTGCACTTTATACGGATGACATTTTACTCTTTTAGCTAATGCGTCTAAAGGCCCTTTTACATTTAGCGATGCACCAGCGATCCGACCAACGATCCGACCCGGTCAGGATCGCTAGTCAGCTTTCATACAGAAAGATCTCATAGCGGTGTAGCAGCGACGCAGCGCACGATACTCACCTTTCACACACAGCGATCCTGGCGTCCTCCCGCCCGCCTCCACGTGTCGCTCGTTGTCACAGCAGGAAGCTGACGACGAGAAATGGAGCCGGACATTCTCGCGCGATCAGCGATGGACAGCGGGGGAGCCGGTCGGAGGCAAGTATCACACATAGCGATATCGCTAGCAATATCGCTATAACGTCACAAAAGCGGTGACGTTTTAGCGATATTGCTAGCGATATCGCTTAGTGTAAAACCCCCTTAAGTCTCTGCCGATGGTAATGGAGGTGAAACAGTCTTTTGGGACCTACTCTGGGCTGGTGATTAACTGGTCTAAATCGGTGCTTATGCCATTAGACGAGAGGGGGGGGGGACAGGTTGTCAATCCACGTTGCTCTGGACTGAAACAGGTATCAATATTTAAATATTTGGGAGTGATGGTCTCAACTAGCCTGCTAGATTATGGAAAACTAAATTTAGCCCCAATCCTCACTAACTTTACATGGAAAAGGGAAGCATGGTCTAAACTTCCTTTATCAGTGTGGGGAGAGTTAATTGAATTATAATGATATGGATGCCCCAGCTGCTGTCTCTTCACAATTCACCGATATGGATCCCTTTTCGGTTCTTTCGGGCTATTGAAGAGGTGTTTAGATCTCTGCTTTGGAGGGGTGGAACGGCTCGTATTTAATTGGAAACTCTGCAGAGGGACAAATCAGATGGGTTAGCGGTTCCTAACCCGTGGGTCTAATTTCTTGGCAGCCCATGCTCAGTATTTTAGAAGATGGGAGGATACAGGTAAAAATTTGTTAAAGGATCTCTTGCAGTGTGTGTGTGTGTGTGTGTGTGTGGGGGGGGTAAATAGCTCATCTTTATATGAAGCACTAAAGGGTAACAAATTCAAGTCTTCTCCAAAAACAATCTTCCCAAATTATCATTATTGCATAAAATATGGGGGAAATTGAGAGATGGGAGGCAGCGATCGGCCCAATAGAAGAGGGTCAATGGATATAGGAAAGGGTACCTCAACTCTCTTAGTGAAGCGCATAGACCTTCTCAACTTTAATACATAAGGTGTATAGAACACCGGAGTTTGTGTGTAAGATTAGGGCCAGAGCAGACGCCATTGTGGCAGAACGCACTTCTGGGATGCTGATACATGTGCACATCAACGCGCACTTTACCATTGGCCACCGCTACTATTTAAGTCCTCTAAATGGCACATTCACTTTAGCGCTCTTCTCCCCTTCGGATTACCCGCATTTCTGTTTGATGCGGACAGCACGAGTACCCCGGTTTTCATAGGCATATGGTAAGCATACTTTATATGGTTTCACAGCGTGGCATTTCACCTGCCTGAATTGTAATATTGCTATTATTTCACAATAGTGCCGAGACAGGCGGTCTCATTTATTCTTTGTACCAGGGGACACACGGGGCAGCTTCAAAGGTTTAGATAGGTAAGAATCATGGGACTCAGTACTATTATTTCTTTTTCAATTGGCCATATATTTGAACCTATGTTTTGAACTTCCTTTTTGGTCATTTATTGCTATGTGCTGATGCACATTTTTTTTTTTAAATATAACACGTGGTATTTCCAGAATTATAAGCCTCCATACCCCTCTACTGTTATCTCTCCCATATGAACAATCTATACTGACCATTGAGAGAATGAGAATTTTGTGAATTACTTATTGTAAGCTATGTTTTGGATTGATCATGTTCCACGTTTTTTCTGAGCTATGCAGATATTTTTGTTGTTGGAATTAATTTTCTCTTTGTGTAGATATTTAATCTGTTTTGGGGTTGCTTTGCTTCTATTGCATATACTCCTTTGTAAACTATGTACATGAAACCAGTTATGTAACATGGACTAATTATGTATTTTCTTTTATTATTTTTTTATTGTATATCTAGTCTGAAGAAGGTCCAGATTGTGACCAAAACGTTACATTTGATATAAACCTTGTGGATTTCTTATTTGTGAATAAAGAATTCTATTTTTCCTGCAAAAGGGAGTGCCGGATTTTTTCTTCATATCGCGGACTGGTATTCATTTCTGTGCACCTCTCCAATATTAATTTCGGAGTGACATGTTCTAATGTCCTAAACTGGAGGGATACTGGAGGAAAGTACTAGGATTAATCGGACGAGTGTTTAAGGTGGAATTCACATTGCGTTATGGCAGTCCGTTTAATGGATGCGTTACAAAGCGGCATTAACGCGATGTAACGCATCAGTTAACGCACCCATAGCCTACCATAACGTAACACATCTCTAACACATGTCAAAATCGGCATGCGTTAGCGAAGTGCCGTTATGTTGTGACGGGCCCTCGGACGCGGTCTGCCGCAGAAGGAGCAGCTGCGCTAACGTGATCATACAAACGCGATCACAAGATTATCGTTCGCGCAGTCCGTTTAATTGCTCCGTTAAACAGACTGCCATAACACAATGTGAACCTAGCCTTAGTTTGTGTGCTGGGGTATGTAGAAGATCTACAGGCACCTGAGCCGGGTAAAATAGCTATAGGACGAAAGCTGTGTTTAGCAAGGAAACTAAGAGCGCAACACTGGTTGGATACTGAGAGCCCAACAAAAAAGTGATATCAGCAAAATAAATTGGTTTATAAGTTTGGAAGAAGGTGTGTACAAAAAAAAAAAAAAAAACTATCAATAAATTTGAACAGCTTTGGGATTCCTGGATGGATGAACTAAGGCTCCCTTCGAGGAAATTAGTGAGATATAGATTGCGGCTGATTTAATGAAGAGGATGACGAGAGATATGATCCATGTTTATTAGTGATGAGCGAGTATACTCGTTGCTTGGGTGTTCTCAGAGTATTTTGGCGTGCTCGGAGATTGTTTGTGTCGCCGCAGCTGCTAGACAGCCTGAATACATGTGTGGAATGCCTGTTTGTTAGGAAATTCCCACATGTATTGAGCCTCTTTACAAGTCGCAAATCATGCAGATTAGACAATGAAAACTATATCTCCGAGCACGCCATAATACTCGGACACCCGAGCATGCTCTGAAAAACCCAAGCAACGAGTATACTCGCTCATCACTAATGTTTATCCCATGAGTAATAATGACTGCATGGCTAGAAGCTCCAAAAGGAGGTATTTTCTTTCTAGGTATTACAGTGGTGAGGACTATATGTTTTGTCCCTTTTTTTTTTTTTTCTTTGTAGAATAGGGATCTTTGTTTTTAATTTAATTTGGTCTTTCCCTTTCCATGTCTCATTCCCCCCCTTCCCAGTTATTCTTAATTTTCTGTTTACCTGGTAATAGGTTTGCGTAAAAATTGTTGGAAAACTCCATCCTCCTTCTACAATTGACAGTTCTGGCTTTGCAGGAGTTGGAGAAAGGCGGAAATAGATGAACAAGCAGGTGGGACGTAGCATTTACCTGCTCGGACACGTCACGGAAGCACCGATACCGAAGTCGTTCACACTTGTCTTGATGAGGTGGAGTCAGATGCCCCTGTCATTTGACAGGCGATGCGCTCCTCCGTGTTAAATAATTTGTGGCACAGTAAACACCACCACTCATCATGAATTTGCCGAGCAGCGGTCACCTGGCCCGCACTCTACAGACTTTGGCAAAGCAGGGAAAAAATGGTGCAAGAACACCATATGGCGTAAGATTTTAGAGCAGCCAAAATTTTGCAACTTTTAAAAGCTTTTCGCGTGTGTTCATTACTGGTACAATTCGTATATGATAAATGGATGCTTGTACGAGCCTTACTGGGGTAAAAGCACAACCACAAAGGCCGGTCTCATTGCACATCACTCCTTTATTGTAATGGTTTAAATAATAGACGTCTCTACAAAAAAAGAAAAATACAGGACCATAAAACATGTACAGGTCTCTGGGAGGCAGAGCGGCCCAATGCACACTACGTCGCCACAGTATAGGGATGTACATTATCGCTGATACATGGGGGCACAGGAAACCTGAAATACAGGCCTTTCCACCAATTCTTCTGATATTGGGGGTATACAAAACAAATCTCATCACACAGCATTGTCACTCAGCTTTTCTAGAGTCCTGAACAGCAAATCTACCTACCTGTGCAGAAACGTGGGAGCTGAGGATGCGCCGCTACATAAAAGGTGGCAGCGTCGCCATTCAGAAGTCTGGAAAAATGAGATGTTTAACTGCAGCCATCTTGCCTAGAAAGGGTTAAAATGGCATAACAGGAAAAAATAGCAGTGACTTAAAGGAATTGTCCATCTTTAGTAACAAATTTTATATTAACTTAAATTTGTGGATTTGGAGCTAAAAATCTTTTATTTTGTAATGGAGTTTCATTAAAAAAGTTGCACCATTTTGCCTTTACAAGTTCTTTGCTTCCTTCACTTTCATCTTTGGTGAGGCCTCTGGTCATAAATCAGCCCAAAAGACCGATCAAGAGTCACATACCCTCCTGTCAGACCGAGCTCACTAACCGTTCCTCAGATAACTCCTCCTGCAGCCAGTAATAGTACAACGTAGACATTGTAGAAAGCAAAGGGTGCAAATTTTTATTGAAACTCAAAAGTGATTTTAGCTCCCAGTACATGAATTTAAGTATGGTGGGGGAGAAAAAGAAAAAAAAAAAAAAAAAAAATACCCCTGAAAAGGTGGACAACCCCTCAAAGACAATCTGATCCCCACGACCCTAAAAATAACAGGAGCCGCAGCACTGGAGTTGTGAAGGATCACTGGAATGGAGCTGTGGTCGAGTTAGCATTTGCATTCTGGTTCTTGGGATCGGTAATGTTCAAGGGGTCGGACCCCCTCCATAACATTATACGATGAGGATATCCCTTTAAGAACAAGAAATTGCTGTAAAAGAAGCACAGGGCGACGATCTACAGATTTGCACTGCATATCTTACGATCGGAATGACAACGACAGAAACGAGCTGCTGCATTTTGGTGCAAATGTCTCAAGACGCTGGGAAATGGCGCTACGAACGGTAATGTCTTCATAAAGGAATATTATAAGTGCACTGGAATAAAAAGTGATGGAAACCTGGAAATTAAAGAACACGCACATGGGCGCGCTGCCATATAAGTGCCGTAAACAGAGGACTACACAGCGATACGACTACCCTCCTCGGACCGCTGAGCAGCGCGTGACCGGACTAGGGGCCGACGGGAAGCGTCCGAACATCCTCACTATGCAGAGGACACTCCTATTGTACAGAATGTGGAATGCACTAAAGTCTACTCCAGCTGCGCGGGCGTTGGTGCTGGAGACGTGAACAGTTTTGCTAGAGGGGGTTGCACAGTTACACGAACAGACGCATTGTAGAATCTCTCAAGTGTTGGCTTTAAAAGTAAACTTAAAAAAATAAAAATAAAAAAAGAAGGGGATGGATGACGCCGTCAGCAGCGAAGGACGATTTACTTCTTGGCTTTTCCTTGGGCGGCCACGGCCTCCATGGCTTTGCGCACCGTTTCTTCATCGCCCAGAAACTGCATTGCTTTGATCGGCTTCAGGTTCTTATCGAGCTCATACACGATGGGAATCCCGGTGGGAAGGTTCAGCTCCATGATGGCTTCCTCTGACATCCCTATGGGGGGAAGGGGGGGGGGGATTAAAGTAAGGAAAAAAAATACCATAAATATTTATTAGGTATACTCTGCACAATAATAAATGAACAGCGGATGGAAACAGTCAGTAAGCACAACCCCAACTCCCTGATATTACACGTGATGATGCGCTTCAGTGCTGCCGGTTTCCCTCTCTCTCTTTGATGCCATTTTCTTTTTTTTCCTCTAAAATTCCAACCGAAGAGGCCGGGAAAAAGGATTGACCAGCCATGACGACAACCAAGCAAAGGCGTTGTGGTCCAGACTTTGCCTACTTTAGTTGTGGCCATTTTGAAAAAAAAAAGAAAAATTAAAAGGGGCACTGGATACGGGGGCAGCGGCAGCAGAACAGAGCAAGTCAGGTACACCGCAGAAGTGTATAAATCACAGGCAATGTCAGGTGTGCAGAGCCGCTTTAAGCTCAGATCTCGGCTTACTTATGGCTTCCTTTTGCACATCGGACACAACCGATGCTGACTGGGTCGTGTCGTGGAACCATCAAGAGTCGTTTTGATGGGGTAAAAAAAAAAAAAAAAAACCAAGACCCAGATTCATAGTTTGTGTTTTTTTAAGTCACTTTACTTTATTGATCTTCTGGTAACTGGTTGCCGGGTTATTGTTCCAAACGCTATGGTATGGTACATGCACTTCATGAATTTTGCCCAAAGGATTTTTTTATTTTTTTCTGCATCTGAGTAAGGCTAGGATCCGTTTAACGGATCCATTAAATGGATGCGCTAACGTTAGTCACTTTTGTGCACTTTAGCGCCATAGCACTAACAATATGTGTTAACGCATGGTAGCGCTACAGTACCAAGCGCTACCATGCGTTAGCCCATACAATCCTATGCACAGCGAACGGGTCCGTTCACTGTGCGTTATTGCCAATGCACCCAAAAACGCTGCAAGCAGCGTTCGAGGGTGCGTTAGGAACTAACGTATACTTGCCAATGCATGCCGATTTCGGCATACGTTAGTATGCATTATTTGCATTGCCGTCAATGGGTGCGCTAACGTATCCGATAGCTAATGGATAGCGCTAGCGGATCCACGCTAACGCAATGTGAAACCAGCCTTAATTGAGAGATAGTATGTTCTGCAAAAAGTTGCAAAAAAAATATAGATATATAAAGAATATAGATAGAAACTCCTATGTGGCGCTGACACGGGCTCTGTCTCCTAGTGCACGGAGAAGATGTGGCTGAGAAGAAGCAGAATCCACTTGAGCACCATATTCTCCTCCTGTCTATATAATTGGAGACACTGTAACACTCCACCTGCGTGGCAATGTGGCCGCTATACCGCTCCACGTCTGAATGTGCACACAGCAGAAAGAACGCTAAATAAACCCCTCATAGCTATAGGTCTGAGTCAGCCCCATTTACCTCTCGCTGATGCTGGGAAAGCTCTGAGCTCAGCAACTTTGGCAGATTTGCTAGAAACAACTAAAGCTGCATCTATAGGTTTTATGTTTACTGTAAGCCGAAGGACGGCGACTCAGTCAATAAAAAGGCTTTTCCCACCAAAGAGTTGGATGACTTATCAGTTAGATAGATCGTCACGTGGACAGGGGCCAACTGCTGGGAGCATCACAATTTCTAAAATATGCTACAGCAAATGAGGTCACTAAATGACATTGGCATTGAATGCACTTTATTTTTTTCAACATTTGTGATATTTTTATTTTACATATCAGTAAAAAAAAAAAGAAAAAAAAAAAAATAAATATTGTATACACAGAAATCCTGCAATTCTCCCAACAGCCAGAGGGCCTCACACAAAACTAATACTTCCTATTCTCTGCAGCAGCCTGAACATAGGCAACCAATGTCCTCTGTAGGGGAGTTACTAGTGCAGGGAGGGAAGAGGTGAGCTGTGACATCACCTATTGTGAATGGTGGATCCTGTGTTATCTACTGTATATAGAGGTGTTATCAGCCATTGTACAGGAGGAGGAGGTGAGCTGTGACATCACCTATTGTGAATGGTGGATCCTGTGTTATCTACTGTATATAGAGGTGTTATCAGTCATTGTACAGGAGGAGGAGGACAGCTGTGACATCACCTATTGTGAATGGTGGACTATTTGTCACTGTAATCTTGTCTTGCTAAAAAGTCTTCTGCACAGAACAGAAAGTGTGATTTTAGTATTTGGCTCACAGGCCGGTGTAAAAACAGCAATATTTTAGAATTTAAATTTATATATGGAAAACGTTTATATAATTTTTCTATCCAACTATATCTAAACACCTTAAAAATCTGATTTATAACGAAAAAGGCATTTTCTGATGGCACATCCCCTCTGAGGATTTCAGACATGTACCTTCAAGGTGCTTGACGATTCCTCTGAGGCTGTTCCCATGAGCTACGATCAGGACTCTCTTCCCTTCCTTGATGGTTGGGACGATTTCGTCATTCCAGAAAGGCAGCGCTCTGGCAATAGTGTCCTTCAGACTCTCACACTTCGGTAGTTGGTCTTCTGTCAAGTCACCATAGCGACGATCCTGAATTTAAATGGAAAAATAATGAAAATTATTGCTTTACAGTAGGGCTATTGGGTTGTAACAAACGCAGCAGCTGTGAACCCATAAGGTGGCCCCGCCTGAGCCGCTCTATGCAAGGTGGCCCCGCCTGAGCCGCTCTATGCAAGGTGGCCCCGCCTGAGCCGCTCTATGCAAGGTGGCCCCGCCTGAGCCGCTCTATGCAAGGTGTATTTTAGGTATGATCCCGGATACATTAATGGCTGCATCCCCCTCCCCTTACCTTGCTTATGATGTTATAGAAATCATGATCTGGATTCATGGGTGGTGGAGGGATATCATACGACCGTCTCCAGATCTTCACTTGCTCCTCTCCGTGCTTGGCCGCCGTCTCGGCTTTGTTGAGTCCGGTCAGGCCGCCATAGTGCCTCTCGTTGAGCCGCCAGGTCCTCACCACCTTCACCCACATCTGGTCGGTGCAGTCCAGCGCGTGCCACAAGGTGCGGATGGCCCTCTTCTGCACGGACGTGAAGCAGATATCGAACTGATAACCGGCATCTGTCAAACACGAGAGCAGGGAGGAGAAATAGATTTAGAACTTGGGAACCGAAGAGGTGATGCTTCCGTTTTCCATGACAAACTAGCAAAAAAACATTGGTTTGTTGGGTGAAACAATTTTTATGCGGACTTAGAACGATGTGCTGCAGAGAACAAATTTTTTTTTTTTTTTGTGTAAACAGTACCTGTGCTGCCGAGAACAGTGACCGCCCGTGTGCACAGAATGATCTATTAGTGGTTGTTCTGTGCTCAGCCAAAGAGGGTCTGCATGCCCAACTAGTCTATTAAACCACTGGCGATCAGAGGTCATTAAATGCTGCCGATTGTATAGTGTAAATCCAGCTCGTTAAATATCACTCAGGGAACAGTTGGGCTTTCCTACGTATTTATTTTGGACAAATGATGGCAGATCTGGAGATCGTTTGTATCTCAACCAAAATGAGCTTTTCTTGGAAGGGGTTACCACGACAGCACTAAACCCCCAAACACCAGAGGAGGTAGCGACAGGCGGCCATGGGAATCGCCAATGTTCTCGTTTCCACTGCGATAATACAAGTGACTGTGTCTTCATTCCTGCATTGCACAAAGACAAGAAGCAGTGACCGGACACGGAACCCAGAGGAGCAGAACAGTCCTGACACTATGGAGTCACTAGGCCTTCTGCTCTCTGTAAGAGCCACCATGGCGGCCAGAGACGAGCATTATTGATCTCTATGCGGAGCTCCGCAGTGATAAATCATGCACAATTGGCGGACGTGCACACAGGACGAATATGCAGTAACATTCACATTGCAAAAGGGTGTGGAGGGAAATTCAGAGCCCCCATCTAGGGGCCACAGAGCCCCGTCATGGCCGATGGAATGGGACACACGCAAAAATTCACAGTGTCTTATAATACATTCATTTTTTTTGGGAGGGGGGAGGGCAGCTTACAAGAAATCACATGCAACTTTATAGGACTGCAAATAATTTTTTGTTAAATTTTGCTGTGATGAGCGCTTGCAACTTTTATAAGTTTCAAGGATAATCAATTGCATTGCAATTTATTTTATGTTTTTAACTCCCCCCCCCCCCCAAAAAAAAAAAAAAAAAAAAGGACAAATCACGAAAAACAAAGCTCTCTTTCTAATTCCCAGCCATATTTATGTGATGGAATGTCATCATTGTGGACAAGATTTGGGGTCTCCAGATGTTTTTGGCCTATTTGAGACATATATATATTTTTTTTTTAAATGTTCTCCAGTCCTCCCCAGGAGCAAATTTATAGTTCTGAAATCTCTGTGCAAATTTTAGTGACATTTTTTCCAAGCATGTGACTTTGTGCCAAGATGGTTAAAAGACAAAACATAAATTGCATTTTTTTTTTTTTTTTTATTTTGCATGAAAGTGCATGGACCGGTACAAAAAAATGGCAATAAATACAAGACAAAAAATGTGACAAATGAAAAGGTGTAAATGATGAATGGGGCTCGTAGACTCAATGTACATAATGTTTTAGGGAATTGTTGCTGCAAGGTCAAAAAGACACTAGATTTTGATTAACGCCCCTTGGTGCTACATGTGACAGTTCTGTAATTACAGATCACTCCCCCTTACAGGTTTGACCCACACAAAGGGTTGAAAACAAGACAAAGGTCAAACATCCTGAGCAAGGCAGCGGCAAAGGAGAGGCGGAAGCAGCAGAGCCGAGTGGCGCGGGCCAGAGGAGCGAGGGCGCAGCAGAGCCGAGTGGCGCGGGCCAGAGGAGCGAGGGCGCAGCAGAGCCGAGTGGCGCGGGCCAGAGGAGCGAGGGCGCAGCAGAGCCGAGTGGCGCGGGCCAGAGGAGCGAGGGCGCAGCAGAGCCGAGTGGCGCGGGCCAGAGGAGCGAGGGCGCAGCAGAGCCGAGTGGCGCGGGCCAGAGGAGCGAGGGCGCAGCAGAGCCGAGTGGCGCGGGCCAGAGGAGCGAGGGCGCAGCAGAGCCGAGTGGCGCGGGCCAGAGGAGCGAGGGCGCAGCAGAGCCGAGTGGCGCGGGCCAGAGGAGCGAGGGCGCAGCAGAGCCGAGTGGCGCGGGCCAGAGGAGCGAGGGCGCAGCAGAGCCGAGTGGCGCGGGCCAGAGGAGCGAGGGCGCAGCAGAGCCGAGTGGCGCGGGCCAGAGGAGCGAGGGCCAGGCGAGGGCGCAGCAGAGCAGAGTGGCGCGGGCCAGGCGAGGGCGCAGCAGAGCAGAGTGGCGCGGGCCAGGCGAGCGAGGGCGCAGCAGAGCAGAGTGGCGCGGGCCAGGCGAGCGAGGGCGCAGCAGAGCAGAGTGGCGCGGGCCAGGCGAGCGAGGGCGCAGCAGAGCAGAGTGGCGCGGGCCAGGCGAGCGAGGGCGCAGCAGAGCAGAGTGGCGCGGGCCAGGCGAGCGAGGGCGCAGCAGAGCAGAGTGGCGCGGGCCAGGCGAGCGAGGGCGCAGCAGAGCAGAGTGGCGCGGGCCAGGCGAGCGAGGGCGCAGCAGAGCAGAGTGGCGCGGGCCAGGCGAGCGAGGGCGCAGCAGAGCAGAGTGGCGCACTATTTTGGAAGGAACTGTTCGGCAGCCGCTCTTATCTAAGTTGTCAGATGCTCCATGTCAGAATAATAAGTCACGGCCCAGATGTTATATTAATAGTCGTCCACTTCGTTCTATGAGTTCCTGGAAAAACTGAAGGTCAAGCAACATGGCTGCTACCAAAGGAGATATTTGTTGATCAGGGGCCCAGAAAAGCTGGGTGACTAAGAACAATTTGTACCCAAAACTACATGCGACATTTTCTTGTCATAACCGTACATTTAATACAACCAGCTGAAAAGAATTTGCATTTATGATCGATCAATCCTCATTTGGCCGCGGTCACACTTGGCGCCGCGCTCCCTCGTTATCGCACCATTTACTCCTCGCCCTGAGACTCTGAATCTGATGATTCATTCCCTGCAAACCGTCCGGCAGATCTAAAGCGAGCGATGCAGGGAAGGAGAATGAATCATCTTCGCCCCCTTCATAAGGATGGAGCATTTCACGACTCAGAACGTGGAGGAAATAGGAAGATCACGTAATAACGAGGCTTCACTGCCAGCAAAGGAAATGACTAAAGTAGAAATCCTGGGTCTGCACGGACCCCCCAGATCTGGAGGACGTACCATCAATGGCCCATAAACGCTGCCATTTTGCAGCAGATTTGCAGAAAATTTGCCAAAGAATTACAGTACACCCGGATTAATCAGGAGTTTTCACATCATGAATCGTAAAGTGACAAATCTGCGGCATTGGCCTGAGGCTACATGGCAGCGTACGCCTGGACCGGGATTGTGCGGCTCCTCCAGCATCGCAAGTGAATGCGGCCGCATGGTGAGCGCAGGCAACCGCAACAAACACAAATCAAAGCCGGCTCCAGGGCGACCTCTTTCACCTGCATCACACTGAGATGTGGTAGCGGCACAGAGACTTATCGGACGCGCAAGAGTCACATAACGCATAAAATGACGACTGCACCGCAGGTCGCTTTATACGGGGCAGCACGGTGGCTCAGCGGTTAGCTTTGCAGCACTGGGGTCCTGGGTTCAAATCCCACCAAGGACAACATCTGCAAGGAGTTTGCATGTTCTTCCCGTGTTTGCGTGGGTTTCCGCCGGATTCTCCAGTTTCCTCCCACATTCCAAAGACATCCTGGTCGGGAATTTAGGTTGTGAGCCCCATCAGGGACAGTGATGATGATGTCTGTAAAGCGCTGCGGAATTAATGGCGCTATATAAATGAGTAAAATAAATAAGATTTCATCAAATCTACATATCCCCCCTCTAGAGAAATCCAGACCATCTGCGGTATATCTGACCTCTGTGAAGACCCCCTTTAATAAATACGAAAACAAAAGGAACCCCTGCTTCCATCAGCAACATAAGGAAATTGAAACAGTGACGGCCAATATCCAGACAGAAAACCGCAAAGATGTAGATTTGGAAAAGAAATGATAGATAGATATATATATATATATATATATATATATATATAAAAATTATAAAATTATAATATTTATAAAAATAGAAATATTAATATATATACCTACGTATATTTTTTACTTGCAATATAACACTTTTTTATACGGCCTCTATGGGCCACCCATCATTCAGGGGGCACTTTCCCCAGCATCCTGCACCACATAACACAGGGAGGGTCCCGCACCTTCATTAAAGGGGATGCCATTTAACGTCACCCTCAGTGACACCGGCTGCCTCACTGTGACCGTGCTCCGCGTCCTTGGCAGTATGGCCGCTCTCGGATGCGGCACACGACCCCAGGGAGTGATGCAGCCTCTATAGATGGAGGCTAGGCAGTGAGCGCAGACTGCAGGGTGACATTACAATGGAGATCATGGTGCCATGGATACTGCAGATACACGGGGAGAGGTCAGGGCAGGGGGCACCAATACATGGGGAGTCATTCAGCCATGCAAAAAAAGCAGGTATCAGCACCAAGAGCTGGGGTCAGCCATAATATATATACTATTTTATATTCCTCTCCTTTCAATTAATAAATAATGTAAAATAACCCAATAATGTATAGAAGAATCTGCCCTGACGGTCTCTGCCGTCTGCCCCATTCATCTGCACGTACACCCACTTAAAGGGACAGTACCTCTTAGAGCTTGGCCGCCCCTCTTGGCCTCTTCTACACCAGTCTCGCTGAGGTCAGCATCATACCAGCCGGAGAATCTGTTCTCCTGGTTCCAGGTGCTCTCCCCGTGACGGATAAGGACGATTTTATAAGCTGCCATTTTCCTTTCTCCGCTCGCCGGCTGCTGTCAGACACTGCAGAACTCAGGGCTATCTGCGCCTGCGCATTCACAGCCGAAGAAGGAGTGGGCGGGGAGGCGTGACGTCACCTGAAAGCCTCCCGAGCACGTTCGTGCTACTCAGACTCAAGTGCGCCTGCGTGTATTTGTACGCAGGCGCAGTAGTTCGATGCTGGGCGAAAACCGGGCACCTTACGCTGTTCGCCATGTTTGTTTTGGGAAATTGATTATAAGATGACTAGAACAAGGAGTTGTAATTTATGTTGACGGCTCACTTTAATGAACCGCCGATAATAATGTTATAAAGGTGGTTATGTGAGGGAGAGAAAGGTTTATTGACGGTAAGGAGTACGAAGTTGGGACAGGTTGCCCTTTGGAAAGATGGCCGCCGTGGCATCAGGTAGTCACGGTGACACAGCTGGGCGTTGGCAGAGCTTGTGCTGTCTGCACGTAAAGCACGTCTTAGCAGCAAGGCGACGTGACCTTCAGCAGCGGGGTTGGTTCTGTCAGAGGGAGATTATGCTGTGCAGACGTTGGAGGGGAGAGATGGGAATATTGGGCTGCCAGAGGGAGTTACTGAGAAGGGAGGGACGACGACCACTGGATTTCCATGGCTGTGTTATGATTACAGATGAGCGGATAAGACACAATTCACATTCGCCTGTTTACACAGTTTTCCACAGAAAACTCAATTCGTGAAGACGTTATTGTCCATAAATTATACTCTGAGGTCTCCGGGGAATGTGGATGTTTGTAAAATTTGCTTTCTAGATGAATAGATGGGAGAACCAGGACTCACAGGCTCTATGAACGGATGTGGAAGCAGGACTCTGCTACTCAGGATCTTAACCTTATAAACGGAGGAAATGGTAGAGGAGGTAAAAGTGGCTGGGACCCTAGGAGGTAGCGACCATGCTATTTTAGAATTTTGGATAACTAGAAGAGGAAGACCTGTGAAGACTCAGACGTCAAGGTTAGATTTCAGAAAGGCAGATTTTAAGGGACTCAGAGAATTGGAGGGATCCAATGGCTGGATATCCTTAAGGAGAAAAATGTCCAGGAAGGATGGGAAATCTTGAAAAATGAGATTCTCGAAGCTCAATCATTAACAATTCCGAAAAGAGGGAAGAATTGGAAGCATTTAAGGAAACCAGGATGGATGAACACAGAACTTAAGCACATGCTAAAAAGAAAGAAAAAAATGTTTATAAAATGGAAAGAGGGAGGCATATCTAAAGAAGAATATAATGCTGTCTACAGAACCTGCAGGGCACGAATCAGATTACTAAAGCTGACAATGAATTGAGGCTTGCAAGAGATGTCAAAAGCAATAAAAAAGGATTTTGGGGATATGTCAAAAGTAAAAGAAAAGTCATAAATACTATAGGATTTTTACAGGATGAAAATGATATGGTAAGACAGGATATTGAGAAGGCCGAACTTTTCAATTCCAGTTTTGCATCTGTTTTCTCTCAGAAAGGAAATATAACATCAACTATTCTTCACTGTCCTATTAAGGGAATAGAAGAATCCAGGATATCTATAAACAGAAAGATAGGAAACACTTGGCTGGATTAAATGAATTCAAGTCTCCTGGTCCAGATGAATTACACCCCAGAGTACTGAAGGAGATAGCAGAAGAAATTTTTGAACCACTCTCTATAATCTTTGAAAATTTTTGGAGAACAGAAGAGCAAATGTTCCTATCTTCAAAAAGGGGAAGAAGGTGGACCCAGGGAACTATAGGCCGGTGAGTCTGACTTCTATACCAGGAAAGATCTTTGACCAAATTATTAAACAACATGTATGTAAGTACCTGGATAAGAATGAAGTGATTAAACAGAGTCAGCATGGGTTTGTAACTAATAAGTCATGTCAGACTAACTTAATTTCCATCTATGACAGAATCACTGACTGGGTGGATCAGGGAAATGCTGTAGATATAGTATATCTTGACTTCAGCAAAGCATTTGACAAAGTATCTCACACAATCCTTTTTGAAAAAATGACTTAAGTATGGAATGGACAAGGCAACTATTAGGTGGTTTTATAACTGGCTTAGTGATCAGACCCAAAGAGTGGCCGTAAATGGCTGCACATCCAGTTGGAAGAATGTCTCAAGTGGGGTACCACAGGGCTCTGTCCTGGGCCCTGTATTGTTCAACATCTTTATCAATGTTTTAGATAAAGGAATTGAGGGTAAAATTATTAAATTTGCTGACGACACAAAGCTGGGAGGGATAGCTAATACTATAGAAGAGAGAGGATTCAAAAAGATATAAATAAACTGGAGCAGTGGGCAGCAACTAACAATGGTTTTTATCAGGGAAAAATGCAAAGTACTACATCTGGGCAATAAAAATAAAAGCATATAGAGAATGGGAGGAATAGGGCTAAGCAACAGCACATGTGAAAAAGACAGGTATACTAATAGATCACAGACTGAACATGAGCCAACAGTGTGATGCAGCAGATAAAAGGCAAATACAATTCTAGGATGTATTAACAGAAGCATACAGTCTAGATCATGTGAAGTCATTATTACCCTCTACTCCTCTTTGGTCAAACCTCATCTGGAATATTCATACCTCCTAAGTTTTGAAGAAGGGAAAGAGGGACAAAGGTTGCAACGCGCCATGGCAAATGTTAAGCCACGCCCCAACCACACACAGTACACAACTAGTCATACCGATGACCGCACCCATTTAGCACTGCTAATCACACTGGTACTGAGGGCACAGTGGCTGGTACTGTGGGCATACTGACAGGTACTGAGGAAAAGAGAAAACAGAAAAAAGAAAGAACAGAGAGAGAAGAAAGGACAGAGTGAAAGGAAAAATAACAGGGAGAAAGAAAGTGGAAGGAAAGAAAGAGCAGAGAAAGAAAGGGGAGAGAAAGAACAGAGAAAGAAATTGGACATAAAAAAAGAACAGAGAGAGAGAAAGGGGAAAGAAAAAAGACCAGAGGGAGAGCAAAAGAAAGAAAGAGGGGAAAGACAGAGCGATAGAGAGAGAAAGAAAGAACAGAGCGATAGAGAGAAAGGGGAAAGGAAGAAAGAACAGAGAGAGAAAGAAAGAACAGAGAGAGAAAGAACGGAGAAAGAAATAAAAAAAGGGGAAAGAAAAAAAGAACAGGGAGAGCAAAAGAAAGGGGAAAGAAAGAACAGAGAGCGAAAGAAAGAGAAAGAAATAGAAAGAGGGGAAAGAAAGAGAGGGAAAGAAAGAACAGAGAGAGAGAAAAAGGGGACAGAAAAAAGAACAGAGAAAGAAGAAAGAGAACAGATAGAAAAAAAAAAAAGAAAGAGGGGAAATAAAGAACAGAAAGAAAGAGGGGACAGTAAAAAACAGGGAGAGCGAAAGAGAAAGAAGGGAAAGAAAGAATAGAGCGAGAGAAAGAGGGGAAAGAATGAACAGAGCGATAGAGAGAGAAAGAAAGAGAGCGATAGAAAGAAAGGGGAAAGGAAGAAAGAACAGAGAGAAAGAAAGGGAAGAGAGAGAGACAGAAAGAAAGAACAGGTTGAAAGAAAGAGGGGAAAGAAAAAACAGAGAAAGAAAAAAGAAAGATTAGAGAGAAAGAAAAAGAGAGGGAAAGAAAGAACAAAGAAAGAAATAAAGAAAGATTCTGTAAAGATACTATAGCAGCCCAGCTCCCATTGTAATGCCCACCTGAGCCTCCCGGTGCAGGACATATCATGATCTGCTCACATGGCCGGCATCCCAGATTCCAAGGTGATCCCACTGTCGGAGGAGGACATGGTGATGGATCTGAAGCACTCCCTGAAGTGCCTCCATAGTTGCGTCACAATCTCCTCATGAAATTACCTCATTTCCGGTCAGCTTCCAGCACATCATTTCCGGTGGAACGTCATGTACGAGTTTTAAAGTGCTTCTCGGGGCTCCGCCGTGTTCTCCTGTGTCCACGGGAAAAGCCTGCTTTGCATGCCACGTACACACGTGGCTCCACTCCGTACATCCCGTACACATATGGCTCCACTCCGTACACACACGGCTCCGCTCCATACATCCCATACACACGGCTCCACTCCGCATACCCCATACACACGCAGCTCCGCTCCGTACACCAAGTACACACATGGCTCCACTCCGCACACCTCATACACACATGGCTCCGCTACGTACACCTCGTACACGCACGGCTCCGCTCCATACACCTTGTACACGCGCGGCTCTGCTCCGTACACCTCGTACACGTCTCTCCTCCGTACACCTCGTAAACACGTGGCTCCGTACACCTCGTACACACGTGGCTCCACTCAGTACACCTCGTACACACGTGGCTCCATTCCGCACACCTCGTACACACGAGGCTCCGCTCCGTACACCTTGTATACACGCGGCTCTGCTCCGTACACCTTGTACACACGGCTCTGCTCCGTACACCTCGTACTCACAGCTCCATTCCGTACACCTCATACACACACGGCTCTGCTCTGCACACCTCGTACACACGTGGCTCCGTACACCTCATACACACATGGCTCAGTACACCTCGTACACACACGGCTCTGCTCCCTACACCTAGTATACACATCGCTCTGCTCCGTACACCTCGTACACACGGCTCCGCTCCGTACACCGTGCACACACGGCTCCGCTCCGTACACCTTGTACATACGGCTCTGCTCCATACACTTCGTACACGCGCGGCTCCGCTCCGTACACCTCATACACGTGCGGCTCCGCTCCGTACACCTCGTACACGCGCGGCTCCGCTCCATACACCTCGCACACACGTGGCTCCATACATCTCGTACACACGTGGCTCCACTCCGTACACCTTGTACACATGCAGCTCCGCTCCGTACACCTTGTACATACGAGGCTCTGCTCCGTACACCTTGTATACACGCGGCTCCGCTCTGTACACCTCGTACACACACGGGTCTGCTCCGTACACCTCGTACACACACAGCTCCGTTCCGTACACCTCGTATACACACGGCTCTGCTCCGCACACCTCGTACACACGTGGCTCCGTACACCTCGTACACACACGGCTCTGCTCCGTACACCTCATACACACGTGGCTCAGTACACCTCGTACACACACGGCTCCGCTCCGTAAACCTTGTATACACATGGCTCTGCTCCGTACACCTCGAACACACATGGATCTTCTCCGTACACTTCGTACACACACGGCTCCGCTCCATACACCTTATACACACACGGCTCTGCTCCGTACAACTCGTACATGCGCGGCTCCGCTCCGTACACCTCGTACACGCGCGGCTCCGCTCCGTACACCTCGTACACACACGGCTCTGCGCCGTACACCTCGTACACGCGCGGCTCCGCTCCGTACACCTTGTACACACACGGCTCTGCTCTGTACACCTCGTACACACGTGGCTCTGTACACCTCGTACACACGTGGCTCCCCTCCGTACACCTCGTACACATGCGGCTCCGCTCCGTACACCTCGTACACATGAGGCTCCGCTCCGTACACCTTGTATACACCCGGCTCTGCTCCGTACACCTCATACACACACAGCTCCGTTCCGTACACCTCGTACACACACGGCTCTGCTCCGCACACCTCGTACACACACGGCTCTGCTCCGCACACCTCGTACACACGTGGCTCCATACACCTCGTACACACACGGCTCTGCTCTGTACACCTCGTACACACACGGCTCCGCTCTGCACACCTCGTATACACACGGCTCTGCTCCGTACACCTCGTACACACACGGCCCCGCTCCGTACACCTTGTACACACACTCTCTGCTCCGTACACCTCGTACAGACATGACTACACACCGTACATCTTGTACACACACCTCGCTCCGTACACCTCATACACATACAGCTCTGCTACATCCACACTGTAAACCCCTCCTGACCCCACAAAGAAACTTCACCTCATCCAGCACCATGACAACCAGCATGACAGAGTCCTGCAGACAACCCCCTGATCATGTGACCCCCTGACTCCTCCCCTCCTGTGACCTCATCACAGGTCCTGTCTGCACAGCTACAGAATAGCCTAGGACATCATTGCAGGCTGCCGTGGATCTCTTTGGGTCGGCGAGGATGGGGTCGGTGCATGGGGGGCGTGGCGGCTCAGTGCAACGCGGGAAAAATAGCGTCCCAAGCGGGACACGGGGGGGTCAAAAACAGGAATGTCCCACGAGAATTGAGACGGTTGCGAGCTATGAATATTGTGTCCAGTTTTGGGCACCACATGTTAAAAAAGACATGAACAAAGTGGAGCAAGTTCAGAGAAGAGTAATCAGAATAGTAACCGGTCTGCAAACCGTGTCCTATGAGGAACGGTTACAGGATTTGGGAATGTTTAGCTTGCAAAAGAGAAGACTGAGAGGAGACTTAATAGCTGTCTACAAATATCTCAAGGGCTGTCACATTGTAGAAGGATCATCTTTTTTTTCATTTGCACAAGGAAAGACTAGTAGCAATGGGATGAAACTGAATGGGAGGAGACACAGATTAGATATTAGAAAAACTTCTTGACAGGGTGATCAATGAGTGGAACAGGCTGCCACGAGAGGTGGTGAGTTCTCCTTTAATAGAAGTCTTCAAGTAGAGCGTGGACAGATATCTGTCTGGGATGATTTAGTGAATCCTGCTTTGAGCAGGGGGTTGGACCAGATGGCTCAAGAGGTCCATTCAAACTCTACCATTCTATGATTCTATGACTCACAGGCTTTCTCTATGAGTGGGTGTAGGAAGCAGGACTCAGGCTTTCTCTATGATTGAGCGGAGGAAGCAGGACTCACGGGCTTTATGAGTGAATGTGGAAGCAGGACTCAGGCTTTCTCTGTGAGTGGGTGGAGGAAGCAGGACTCAGGCTTTATGAGTGGGTGTGGAAGCAGGACTCACAGGCTTTCTCTGAGTGGGCAGAGGAAGCAGGACACGGGCTTTCTCTAAGTGAATGTGGAAGCAGGACTCGTAAGCTTTCTGTGTGAGTGGGTGGAGGAAGCAGGAGTCAGACTTTGAGTGGGTGTGGAAGCAGGACTCACAGGCTTTCTCTGTGAGTGGGTGTAGGAAGCAGGACCCACAGGTTTTCTCTATGAGTGGGAGGAGGAAGCAGGACTCACAGGCTTTATGAGTGGGTGTGGAAACAGGACTTAGGCTTTCTCTGAGTGGGCGGAAGAAGCAGGACTCACGGGTTTTCTCTATGAATGAATGTGGAAGCAGGACTCACAGGCTTTCTGTCATGCCGCTTTCGCCGCGTGATCCTCACCGTCATGCCTGTCATGCCGCTTGCGCTGCGTGATTCCCAGAGACGGGTCCTCACGGCCGCTCCGGGAGCCCCCTCTAGTGCGCATGTACATCTCACCTGACGGCTGTGCGCCGATGCTGGTGCGCACACGCATCATCTCCTGTGCTGGAACTTTCGGCTGGACGACTGTGCCCGGCACTGGTGCGCGCTCTCATCTCCATGCTGCCTGAAACGGTTCCTCTCTATGGTCCTGGGGGACCTGATCCTGCGTTCCTTTCTATAGTCCTGGAGTACCCGACCCAGCAGCTCTCTCTATGGTCCTGTAGGACCTGATCTGGCGTTCCTCACTATGGTCCTGGAGGACCTAATCCAGCGTTCCTCTATGGTCCTGGAGGACCTAATCCAGCATTCCTCTCCATGGTCCTGGAGGACCCGATCCAGTAACTCTCTTTATGGTCCTGGAGAACCTGACCTAGCAATCCTCTCTGTGATCCTGGAGGAACTGATCCGGAAGTCCAAGCGTCCATGCCCTATATCAGGCTGCCTCTTCCTATGGGAGGGGCCGGATTATCGCGTGGCTTCCCAGATAGACCAGCGTGGTCTCTGCTCAGTCGCTCCCCATACTCTGTGCCCCTGCACTCTGCCGTGTTGTGCTTTTCCGCACACGCTCAGTGCTTGTACTTTGTCTCTTGTCCTGTACTTGTCTTGTGTACTGCATCTTGTCTTGTGTTTTGTGCTTGTACTTGTCATGATCTGAATTTGATCTGACAGTTTTAAAAGCACAGAGTGAACTTTTTTTCCTTTTGGCAAGTTGCCAAAGTGACTTGACTGTCCCCGGTGGTGGTAAGTGGTATCGCACTTTAGGTTTAATGCGCACATAATTATGAATCAGGTGTGGGGCTCTATAAATGAGTCTCAGGGTGTGTAATCACTGCTGGTGATATTCATTCATTCATTGTTCTGAGTGGGTGAGAGCCTGGTGGAAGCATGGAGCTGAGGAGGAGTCCTGCGCAGCTTAGCCAGGGGGGACGTGTGTCAGCTATGGTGTCTGGACGAAGGGCTGGCATGGCGTGGTGGGGTCGCAGTGATGGTGTCGGCAGGAAGTGTCTGCATGGACTGGTGGAGTGGCGACTATGGAGAGTGGCACTCACCATGTGGGACTTGGCTGCTGAGCTGGACTCAAGCATGCTTGCCTTCGTGGCAGAAGCTGAACTCATCTTTGGGACTCTGTTTCTAAGCAGCAGCAACTGGTAGTGGACTCTGCTCCAAGGCTGCACTATGGTGAAGGACCCTGTTGGTGAAGGATCCTGTTATGGTGATGGATCCGGGTGGAGAAGACGCACGCAGGTGGAGGGCTCTGTTGCAGGAGCATAAGCACAGAGCATAAAGCTAAGTGGTGTCCCCCTGTATTGTCTCTTTCCCTCATGTGTGTTGTTAGTGCAGTGGTGGGATTAGTTTCCGCACCGACCAATTCCCTAGTGAGGGTTTAGGGTCAGGGCGAGCAAGGGCTTTGAGGTACGCGTGCGGCGCCCGGTGCGGAACCGGCATAGGGAACGTTAGGAGTGCAGGGACACTGGCTCAGGGGAGCTCAGGAGGTCTCCACTTCCCTATTCCCTATCGCAGGGCCCACCATTGTTAATGTTTCCCAGGTCCCCCTTATTATTTAAATTCGCCGTACTGGAGGCGGGGTTTCCAGAATTTATATTAACGTGTAATACCTAAATTCGCCAGGTGGAGGCGGTGTATCCATCTGCACGTTTTATTATTTAAATTCGCCCCACTGGAGGCGCTGTATCCAGGGTCACGTGTGTTATGGGTTCGCCTTGCGGAAACATCTGCGTCCAGACACTCGTGACCATGACATTATCACCAGCCGCGACCGCACACCCCGAGACCCACCCGCAGAGCCCCACACCTGAACCACAACCACAGAGAACCCCAAACTGAAAACCCAAGGTGCGACACCACTAACCACCACCGGGGACAGTCAAGTCACTTTGGCAACTTGCCAAAAGGAAAAAAAAGTTCACTCTGTGCTTTTAAAACTGTCAGATCAAATTCAGATCATGACAGTACTAGTCTCGTGTTCTTTACCTGGCTTCATGTCCTGTACTCCGCCTCGTGTCCTGTACCTTGCCTTGTGTGGGTTTCCTTTCTCTTGCTTCGTTGTGCCCTTTGGCACGGGCTATATCTTTCCTATCCTCTGTACTATTGTGCTCTCTTGCACAACCCAGTTTCTGTACTATGCTTCGCCGTGCTGTCTGTATGTCCTTTGGCCATGTACGCTGCCTTGAGCTATATCTTTGTATTCTGTCCTATCGTGCGCCTTTAGCAGAATTCTTGTCTCGTACTTAGTGCTCTTCCTTGACCTGGCACTGAGCTCTAGCATACGCTCCGCTTCTCTTCTCTTTACCTGGCTCTGTGCTTCAGCCTATATTCTGCTCCTAGCTCTGTACCTAGTCTCTTCCTTGACCCAGCTCTGGGCTCTAGCATACACTCCACTTCTCTTCCCTTTACCCGGCTCTGTGCTTCAGCCTATGTTCCGCTCTTTGCTCTGTACTCTGTCTGTACCTTGCCTAGCCTTGCCTTGCCTTGCTTTCTCCGCGTGCCCTATGCATGCGCCTGGTGTTGCCTTGCCCACCTGTTTGTGCCTCAGCTGTGTCCGCCTCAGTCGTACACGTCTGCTTGTGCCTCAGCCGTGCTCGCCGGCCAGTGACTTAGCTGTGTCCGCCTGTTTGTGCCTCAGCCGTGCCCGCCTCTCTGTGCCTCAGCCTGCCAGTGCCCCAGTCGTGCCCTCTGTGCTTCCTTGCACTCACGCTGCCCCTGCACTGTACACCTCGTGCCTCTTGGCATGCGCAGGCCCTTGCCTGCTCCCTTGCTTGCCTCCCCATGCTTCCTAAGCATGCGCAGGTCCTAGCCAGAACTCTGCCTAGTATTCAGGTCCTTGCCTTGAACCCTGATCCCTGGCGTGCCTCCTAGCACGTGCAGGCCCTAACCTTGAACCTTGGACCCTGGTGTGTTCCCTAACCCGCACCTTGCCCTGCATTGAACCTTGACCCTGGCGTGTCCCCTAACACGCACCTTGCCTTAAGCCCTGAACCCTGGCATAACTCCTAGCATGCGCAGGCCCTAGCCTTGAACTCTGGACCCTGGCGTGTCTCCTAACACGCACCCTGCCTCGAACCCTGGCTTGCCACCTAGCACGTACCTTGCTTTGGACCTTGGGGTGTCCTTGAACGCGCTTTGCAATGTATCACTGTGTCCTCGTATCTATGTCTTGAACGTGGTGAAACCTCGCGACCACGCTTTATTGGAGAAACCCTGTGACCACACTTTGCCTTGTCTTGTACCCTGCTTGTATCCTGCATGTTCCCTGTTGCCAGACACTCACACTTGTGTCTTCCATGAGCCGGCCGTCTGGTTCTAGCAGTCGTGGTGGCTCACCCCCTTGGTCCTGCCCCTGACACTCCCTGTATAGGGGGTGGTCCTCACAAGGTCAGCTCGCCCTAAGTGGGTGGGTGCCACGACCCAGAGGGTCCACTCTAGAAATCTACACAGCAGAAACCGTCACACTTTATAAGTGGGTGGAGGAAGCAGGACTCTCAGGCTTTATGAGTGGGTGTGGAAGCAGGACTCCCAGGCTTTATCTGAGTGGGCAGAGGAAGCAGGACTCATGGGCTTTCTTTATGAGTGAATGTGGAAGCAGGACTCACAGGCTTTCTCTATGAGTGGGAGAAGGAAGCAGGACTCCCAGGCTTTCTCTATGAGTGGGTGGAGGAAGCAGGATTCGCAGGCTTTTTCTACAAGTGGGTGGAGGAAGAAGGGCTCACAGGCTTTCTCCATGAGTGGGTGGATGAGGCAGGTGACAGGAAAGGATTTTTTACAGTTAGTGCAGTCAATGTGAAATGCCCGACCACAAGATGTAGTAATGGCCGACATTAGAACAGCTTTTAAAAAAAGGCTGGAAGATTTCCTCGATACACATAACATTGGGGGCTATAGTTAAATTAGTTACAAAAATGTATAAGTGGTGGAAAAATGTTGAACTTGATGAACTTAGTGCTTTTTTCAAACTATGTAATATGCAGAAAAGATATTTTACCCAGGCTTTCTCTTTGAGTGGGTGGAGGAAGCAGGACTCGTGCTTTATGAGTGGGTGGAGGAAGCAGGACTCGCAGGCTTTCTCTATGAGTGGGTGGATTAAGCAGGATTCACAGGCTTTCTCTATGAGTGGGTGGATTAAGCAGGACTCAAAGGCTTTCTCTAGAAGTCCTGACAAAGGAAAAACAACTTGGTACAGGAATACACTGAAGGAGATCACAGAGAACTTCATATCCCTGAGCTCAGCTTCTCATCCTTTATTCTCTGCTGTCCCAATGTAAAAAAAAAAAATTACAGGTTACAGAGATATATTTAATTATGCACAGGAGGACACCAACTGATAAAAGTGAAAAATGGTGTGTCCTCAATCCAATGTAGTCCCATAAATCCTACACCTTAGCAATGATCATCTTCTTTGATATATTAACTCAGCAGCAGCATATAGCACATAAAGTGCAATGTTTTAACCCAAGGTCACAGTTGGGTCTTTTCCACCAGAAAAGCACCTGAAAAACTCTAAGTTTTGCGAAGATGGTGAAGCGTTGCACTTTATTATCTGTATATTGATCATGAGCTAAAACATGAAAGATGATAATGGATGTTGCGAAGGCTTTAGGTTACGGAGATGAGTCAGAGCTTCTCATCGGTGGTGGCTTTGACCAATTTGACTTTGTCTCCACCAAAGACTGGAAAGATGGGACTGCAGAATTCTGCTTGGCTACATAATGGTCAGTCTTCTTCATCTTTTCTTATTGAAGCCAAGAGAGTCCAGTAGGAGCAAATTATTTCTATGATAAGAGAATTTGTTTCTGAACTGGAGAAGAACAGATTAAAGTGGTTTTACGATGCCTCTTCTGAAGGACGCCGAGAATGGTTAATGGAAGGTCATGGTCACTATGGCTTTTTTGCTCCAGTTATTGTGGGGGGTATTTGTGCCCATCGCCCTCCTGTGGTATTTTTTTTACCTATCTCTAGGACTAGTGACATGACCATTCACAGTCTCATGGCATTGCCTTGTTTTCCTTGGTTGATAGGAGGCCATGATTTCTGTTGCTTGTGGTGCGTTGAGTGGTTTTAAAGTTACAGCTCTACAATTCCAGCACTTTGTGTCGTTACAGGACTGAAGCTTTTACTCGAGTTCAGCGGTTTAAAAAGTTCTTTTCGGATCCTTTGGCCGGATAAATTCTTTTTCTTTTTTTGATATTTTTTAAATTGGTCTTGGAAATCCTTGTGAACCATTTTGACATAACCTTGCGGCTCACAGAAGCACTGGAAGAAAAAAAAAGCACAAATTACTATTATTATAAATTATATTATATTATAAATCTTTTTTCTCCCTCTGGTCGAACTCACGTGACAATTTTGCATGTGTTAAATTTGACTCCGGTGCAAACCACAGATTTTTTTTTTTATAGTGCGTGTCCAATCAAAAATGAAAGTTTCATGTTTTGTTTTATTTGCTGATTTTTTTTGCACCAAAATTCTTAAAAATGGCGCACATGGGTCATGAATTCTGAACCAAATCTAAAATGTTTCTTTTTTTTTTAGCGTCTCTTCAACACCAAAAGTTTCAAATTCTTTGAAAAGTCGCAAAAATACATCAAATAAAAAAACTCCTTCAGAAACTTTACATCTGGCAAGGATTGGAGTGAGAAGCGCCCTATAAATTTGACATTTGGTAAAAATCATAGTGGTTTAAAAGTTGTTTGTTGTGTGTTTTTTTTAAGTTACAGTTATATGTAGAAAAATTAGCCTTTTCTCTGTCGTTATTTTTTTCTTTAAATTTACAAACTTATAGTTAAATAAAGTAATTAAAATGGTTTCCTTCTTTTCTTTTTCTCTTGATCATGAGGTGTGTATTGTGTCAGTTTGTAGTTTGTGCCGGTGTGGGCAGTGTGGTGTTTTTATTATTTAATTTATTTTTTTACCTAATTTTCTAAATATATATTTTTTATATATAATATGAGAACATCAGAGATCTCTGTGAGGGGCATATTCATATATTTAATACAGTATACAGTAGTGTGAAAAAGTGTTTGCCCCCTTCCTGATTTCCTATTCTTTTTCATGTTTCTCACACTTAAAATGTTTCAGATGAGAAAACAAATTTAAATATTAGAAAAAGATAACACAAGTAATCACAAAATGCAGTTTATAAATGAAGGTCTTTATTATTAAAGGGAATCTGTCACCTGAATTTGACGGGCTATTTAAATGACTTCAGTCTGGTCCAATGGGCGGTGTTTCCTATCCATTCCTCCTCCCTATCCTTGGCCGCCGTCTGTAATATTTTCTGGAATTGGAGTAGGTGTCCGCCATAGTCCGCGTGTGCGCAATGCAATCTTGCCTCGCGCACGCGCAGTATGCTTTGCCCAACTGCGGGCAAATCCTAAAAGCATTACTGCGCATGCGCCGGTTAACTATGTTAACTAAGTATGTGAAATACTTGCTCTGCCTCCTGTCTTTCACTACATTCCGTAACCGGTTACAGAAGTAACAGCATTTCAGAAAAGGAACATCATACCAACAGTAAAATATGGTGGTAGTGTGATGGTCTAGGGCTATTTTGCTGCTTCAGGACCTGGAAGACTTGTGGTAAATGGAACCATGAATTCTGCTGTCTACCAAAAAATCCTTAAGGAGAACATCCAGCCAACTGTTTGTGACCTCAAGCTGAAGTGCACTTTGGTTATGCAGCAGGACAATAATCCAAAACACACCATTAAGCCCACCTCTGAATGGCTTAAAAGCAAAATTAAGACTTTGGAGTGGCCTAATCAAAGTTCTGACCTTAATCTGATTGAGATGATGTGGATTGACCTTAAAAAGGTGGCTCAGGTTTAGGGGCAGCTACTTTTTCACACAGGTCCCTGTAGGTTTGGATTTCTTGCTCCCTTAATAATAAGGACTTTCATTTCAAAACTACATTTTGTGATTACTTCTGTTCGTTTAATATGTAAATTTTTTGGTGATCTGACAAAGTGTGACAAAAGTGCAAAAGAATAGGAAATCAGGAAGGGGGTACACACTTTTCCACACCATTGTATATATAAAGAGACAGAGAGAGACACATCAAATTTTTCCAGAAGTTTGTCGACTTTAGTTTATGCATTTCAGGCAAGAGTGGCCCTTAGTCATAGTTGTGTTTGAAACCCGTAAGATAAGCTTGTATTCTCTCTTTCTAGAACTATTTTATATGTTTTTCTCTAAATTAAAGTAAATACTCACTTTGAATGTTTCGTAGAATTCCTTATACCCTCCCTGTAAGAGATAGAGTTCAGGGTAATACAGGTGAGGATACCGGTTCGCTTTTCTGTCCAGGTTTCTGAAAATCCGACATCTTGATTGAGAGAAATAAAAGTTTTCAAAAATACAAGTTAATAATTGAGAATATTTTACTTCCATACTCCCTACCCAATCACTTTAGCCCTTTCCCATTGGAACCAATTTTCTTTTTTTGCTCTTTCATTTTTACCTCCAAATTTTTTTTTTTTTAATGAGAGTTTGTTATATCTTTAATTTTCCCATATAATGTACTGAAAAAGAGGAATAATTTCAAAGTAGGTTGAAATGATGAAAAACATATGACACTGTAGTTATTCAGATTTTGTTTTTACACTGTTCAATGTGCTGTAAAAATTATCCAGCAACATGAAATCTTCCAGTTGCTACGATTACGGTGATACTAAACATACATATTTTTTATCGTTATTATTTCAGTGGTTTTAAAATATGTAGAACTTCACAAACAAAAAAATTTGGTTTGTGCTGCCATTTTCTGAGATCCATAACTTTTTTTTACATTTTTTTTCATCAATGGCGCTGTAATCTCGTTTGTTTGTCAGGTGGCGAGTTGATCTTTTTTCATTAGTACCATATATTCAAATTGCTTTTTTTTGCTTTTTTTAGGGGAGGTGCCTTGATTAAAAAAATAAAAGGGCAATTCTGGCGTTTTGATTGTTTTTGTTTTTCTTTTGTTCCAACAGTAAAATGAACATCACTGAAACCTGTAACCGGTCCTGTAAAAAACAAGTTGTTATACGGCTGTGTCAATAGAAATATATAAAAAAAGTTTTTGGAAGAAGAGGAAAAGATGGAAGTATAAAAATGGACAATTCGGTACGGTGGGAAGTGGCTAAGGACCAAGAAGTTTGACTTCACCTATACCTAGGTGGCTCCACTCAAAGTTTGAGGAGCCCTAATTGACAAAGTGTCTGTTTTCTTAGACAATGCGGATGATAAATGAATAAATCGTTTCTACGCACAGTTTAGGAGCTCTTTCAGAGGAGAATTCGCAGTGAAAGATGACTACTCTTCTGCCAGGGGCAAAGGATGGGCTCACAAGAAAGTGTTCTGAAATTTGGTCTTCTGTATAGAAGTTCAGGGCCCCCTGTTAGAAGCAAAGAGAAGTTATAATCATAATTATATTTCTATAGCGCCAACATATTCAGTAGCACTTTACATTTTTCTTCCGTGTGTGACCAGCTATAGTATAAAATCTGATAATATTCACAACGCTCTAGCTCATTATGAGCGAATAACCATTACCAACACCCAACGGACCACAGTAGACGTTCCTCTTGCACCTCCATTATTTCCCTAACATAAAGTGGCTTTACCTACATCAGTAAGTGATGGAATATCGTTAGAATATGCTGTAGCTTAGCGGTCACTGGGGTCTGACCTGCAGGGCCACCATTGTTCATAGTAATGAAGGTGTTAGGGACGGCGGAACGCACTAAATGTTAAATAACGTAAAGTGCGTTTGCCGCCCAGGGTCCACCGTGCAGAAGGTGTTAACACTGCTGCTAGATAATGGCGGACGTACAATATGGCGGTATAACGCACGCGGTTGAACGTCACTCAGGTTCGCTGAGCGATCTCTGTTAATTCACAGAAACACCTAAGTGCTAAACACAAAAGGCTGAGCCTGTTAACGTCACAGGTCTCAGAGAACTGCTCGTACGGTATATGGTCACAGGAGCTGGGCCCTAGGCAGAGGGTCAGCATCCATCTAGCCCTACCGTGCGGACGCCAAGAAGAGCTGCAGACTGCGACAGACACTGCACTAATCGACAATGCCCGGTAGCAGGCGCACTGTCGGACGATAGCACTGTGGAGGATGCTATTGTGGCTGTAGCTTGCCACTGGCTGGCGCTGACTCTAAGCCTAAGTCCGCAGGTACATGCATCCATCATCATTCACACAGTTAGCCACTAGAGTCTACACTAGCTCATGGCCGAGCGGCCATACAAACCTTTTATAGCCGGGACCTTCCGGAAGCTTCCAGATCCCTGAGATGGACCAATCAGATCACGAGAAGGACCTGGGCATCTCCAATGGGAGATCGTCTTGTGAGCATGCCCAGTAGAGTGCCGGGAGGACTTAGCCTCTGGAGTGGCTTGTTGCTGAGCAGCCTGCGATGCAATTGCTGGCCCAGAGGTGGCAGCAACAGCCAGACCCACAGAGCTGGTCTGAGCAGAGCGTCTGGGACGCCGGGATTGCTGTGCAGGCTCCTCTGCGGATGGTGGAGAATGGGAGACCGCTGAATGCAAGGGTCTGGATACCTGCTGTGCAGCTGCAGGAACCCGATGCCTAACAGAAGGGAGTCACGGCAGTCAGTTAAAATGAGCTACATGCAATTCTCTGCTCTGTCGCTGCCTCTTCATTCTTGGACTTTTTTTGAAGGACCCCCAAGTGATTCTGAGAAATGGCACTGTGGAACATTGAGATCGAGGCTCTGCAGCCCCATCGTGAACAGGGCGGAGGTGCACATGCTCGGCCTCCGCTCTGGGATCTTCTGAGCACTGAGCTTGGGTCTTTCTGCCAATCCTATAGACAAAAGTGGAGAAGAGTGGTGTTTTCCCCTCAAGCTTTAAACATGCCTCAGTCACACCTATCCTCAAAAAGCACTCTCTTGACCCATCCTCTGTATCTAGCTATCGCCCTATATCACTTCTCCCCTATGCCTCAAAACTACTAGAACAACACATCTTGAACTGTCCTCCCACCTCTTTTCTTGCTCCCTCTTTGACCACTTACAAACGCACCACTCCACTGAAACTGCCCCAACCAAGGTCACCAATGACCTATTAGTCGCCAGGGCCAAGCGACACTACTCTGTCCTCCTCCTCCTGGACCTGTCCTCAGCCTTTGACACAGCAGACCATTCACTATTACTACAAACCCTCTCATCTCTTGGTATCACAGACTTGGCCCTATCTTGGATTGCATCATACCTAACAGACCGGACATTCAGCGTATTCCACTCACACACCACCTCACCGCGCCCCCTATCTGTCGGAGTCCCGCAAGGTTCAGTCCTAGGGCCCCTGCTCTTCTCCTTTTACACCTTCTGCCTGGGACAGCTCATAGAATCTCATGGCTTTCAGAATCACCTCTATGCTGATGACACACAGATCTACATCTCTGGACCAGATATCATCTCCCTACTAACCATAATCCCTCAATGTCTGTCTGCTATTTCATCCTTCTTCTCCGCTAGATTTCTAAAACTTAATATGGACAAAACAGAATTCATCATCTTTTCCCCATCTCACGCAACCCCCCCATCGGACCTATTAATTAAAGTAAACGGCTGCCCACTCTCCCCAGTCCCACGAGGTTGCTGCCTCGAGGTTATCCTTGACACTGATCTCTCTTTCAAACCACATATCCAAGCCCTTTCCACTTTCTGCCGACTTCAACTCAAAAATATTTCATGGATCCGTACATTCCTCAACCAAGAATCTGCAAAAACCCTAATCCATGCCCTCATCATCTCCCGCCTTGGCTACTGCAACCACCTGCTCTGTGGCCTCCCCTCTAACACTCTCACACCCCTCCAATCTATTCTAAACTCAGCTGCCCGACTAATACACCTGTCCCCCCGCTATTCCCCGGCCTCTCTCTTCTGTCAATCCCTGCACTGACTCCCCATTACCCAAAGACTCCAGTTCAAAACCCTAACCATGACATACAAAGCCATCCTGAGTCCTCCATACATCTGTGACCTTGTACTTACCTGCACGCAACCTCCGATCCTCACAAGATCTCCTTCTCTACTCCCCTCTTATCTCCTCTTCCCACAATCGCATACAAGTTGTCTCCCGTGCATCCCCCCTACTCTGGAACTCTCTACCACAACATATCAGACTCTCGCCTACCATGGAAACCTTCAAAAAGAATCTGAAGACCTACCTCTTCCGACAAAATAAACAAGAAGGAAGGCACAACAGTCATAAATGTCCATTAAAAGAAAATACTTTATTAGTATAAATGGGTAAAATATAGACCAGGAATTAAACAGGGGGGGAGGGAAAACCAACAACCAACAACCGACAAGCCTACAACCTGCACTAACCACCGATCCACCAAACCGCTGCACGACCAGCTCTACCCTCACCTACGATATCCTCACCCATCCCTTATAGATTGTGAGCCCTCGCGGGCAGGGTCCTCTCTCCTCCTGTACCAGTCGTGACTTGTATTGTTTAAGAATACTGTACTTGTATTTATTATGCATACCCCCTTCACTTATAAAGCGCCCTGGAATAAATGGCGCTATAATAATAAATAATAATAATAATAACGACACCTCTGCTCCAATCACCCAGGGGCTGTGGAGTCTCGTTCTCATGGTTCCAGAGTCTTGTTTATGGGATCACTGTAGGTCCCAATGTTCAGACCCACAGCAATTAGCAAGTTATCAATAGATAGGGGATAACTTGATTTTTGGGAATAACTCTTTAAACACATGGTACATACAATATGTCAACGAAGCGTCATACCTTGATATGTCCTCCCGTGTATTCATATGGATAGCGGCAGTCCACCAAAAGGTATGTCTGTACAACGCCCTGATATCCTCCCCCGAGCAGGTGCGCAAGCTGAGTATAAAGCATCAGAAGAGATATAAATCACCCAGAGTACAGAATTTTAGAAGTCATTTCACACGTTCAGTATTTGGTCAGTATTTTACATCAGTATTTGTAAGCCAAAACCAGGAGTGGAACAATCATAGGAAAAGTATAATAGAAACGCCTCACCACTTCTGTATTTTCCACCCACTCCTGGTTTTGGCTTACAAATACTGATGTAAAATACTGGCCAAAGATTGAAGGTGTGAACGTGGCCAAAGGGGGAGATTCATCATTGCTTCTGTACCTTAAAATGGTCCTAATAATGACTTTATTTTTTAATTTGCGCCTTATTAATTATTTTATTTGTTCCTTTTTTTAAGCTAATTGTACGTGTTTCGACTGTCGTTCTTTTCCTTTGGCTTTATGAGTTGTCAGGCCCGGATTGGTAATCTGGACAACCTGGCATTTTTCCGCTGGGCCGCTATGTAGTGGGCCGTTGGCCAATTACCAGCTGATGCGGCAGCCACCGGCCTGTTTTTCCTGCCGCCGGCCCTTTAAATCTGCGGTTTTACAGGTGCGAGCAGTGCGCATTAGTCAGTACCAGTGGCAACAAGGGGGACGGCACCCTAGGGGTTAAAAACGCACGACGTGACGATGCATGTCGCACGTTCTTTGAGGGCGGAGAGAGTGCGCTCTGCTCTCTTCCGTCCATGGCTGCAGCAGCACCACTTACCAGGGGCGGAACTACCGCGGTGGAGTCCTTGCTTTCAGTGGCTGCCAGGCTTCAATTGGCCTGATGCGATGGCTGCACACAGTACCTGTGGTGATGTCGCAGGAGGGGAGGAGTCAGGGGTCACATGATCAGGAGCCTCCATGGTGCTGGATGGAGTAAGTTTCTATGTGGGGTCAGGAGGGGTTTACAGGGTTGATGTAGCAGAGCAGTGTGTGTATGAGTTGTATGGGGAGCAGCCGTGTGTGTATGGGTTGTACTGAGCGGAGACGTGTGTGTATGGGGTGTACAGAGCAGAGCCGCATGTGTACGAGGTGAGCAGAGCTGTGTGTGTACAAGGTGTACGGAGCGGAGCTGTGTGTGTATGAGGTGTACGGAGCGGAGCCTGTCGTGTATGGAGCGGAGCCGCATGTGTACGAGGTGAGCAGAGCTGTGTGTGTACAAGGTGTACGGAGCGGAGCCGTGTGTGTACGAAGTGTACGGAGCGGAGCCTGTCGTGTACGGAGCCGAGCATGTGTGTACGAGGTGAGCGGAGCCGTGCGTGTACGAGGTGTACGGAGCAGAGATGTGCGTGTATTTTGGCATGGGGGGACCTCATTTGAAAGTTCGCACCGGGGCCCATAACTTTGTAGTTACGCCACTGCCACTGACCTATCATCACCCAGCAGCCCCAGGCAGCCGGAGGAGCTCTCCTACCTGCGCGTGCTGGCTGAGTTCAGTCCAGTAAGTTCAATGATGCCAGGCCCTGTATATACATCAGACCAGGCAGGCCCCTCCCAGCCCCTGATGCTATATATACAGGTGGGGGGGCAGCCTGGGCTGATGATGTGTATATAAAGGGGCTGGGGTGGGCCTGGCTGGGATGATGCTGTATACACAGGGTACCGCTAGGTAATGGCAAAAGAATAGAGCAGCGTGAAAACAGTCACACATTGGTTACGTCACCCAGTGTGAACAGGAGCGAACTCTGTTGACTCAGAGAGCCGCACAGCCACTGAACGCAAATACCGGAGCCTGTTTAGCTCACAGAGCCCAGACAAAAAGCACGCAGAAAGTGGCCACAGAACTCTACCCCAAGGACACGGGGTTAGAGTTCCTCTAGGCCCTCTGAGTGCACGGCATCGCTGCCGCGAACGCCGCTATAGACGCTGGCTACGGAGTGTGGAGCACGTGCACTGAGGCGTGCCGAGTCACTGATGGGGACTAATGCCTGACTCCGACTCTGCCCTACCTACACCTAAGCCTGGGCGCTAGCAGGCTAGGCTGCACAACACATGCGTACCAAGGGTAGGGGTTTCATAATGAGTCAGTCACCAGAGACATTCATAAGTGCATACATCACTCACTCCTCATAGTCTGAAAATACAGTGTATCCTAGTGCATGGCCGAGCGGCCATGCGAACCTTTTATAGCCGCGAGCGTCCGGGACCTTCCTGGCTTCTCGGATGGGCCAATCCGAACAGGAGCACGACCTGAGCACGTGACTTTCGACCTCCAATGGGAGATCACTCCACGGGCATGCTCAGTGGCCCAACATGAGGACTTAGTCCCTGGAGAATCTCGCTGCTGAGCAGCCTGCATTGCCATAGCTGTGCCAGAGGTGGCAGCAGCAAGCAAACCCATGGAGCTGGTCTGGGCAGAGCGCCAGGACCGACAAGTTTGCTGAGCAACCTCCTCTGTGGCTGGAGAGGAATGGGAGACCGCTGGGAGCAGGGCTCCGGATGCCTAACATTACCACCCCTCTAGGGCCCCCCCTTCTCCGAGCCTCATTCCGCAATGAGAAGTGGAGTGTGGATGTTCTCCACCGGCTCCCAGGACCGAGCCTCTGGACCATGACCCTTCCAATCCACCAAATAAAACTTTTGCCCCGCATCATCTTGCACAATGGCATTGACCTCAAACTTGTCAGACGACAGGTCTGATGTCCCGGCAGATGGCTCAGAAAACCGGGACATGTGAACCGGCTTAAGGAGGGACACATGAAACGTGTCAGAAATAGCCAAGTGTGGAAGGGCCAGGCGGTAGACCACAGGATTGATCTGCTCGAGGACCTTGAAAGGGCCAATATAGCACGGTGTGAACTTAGCGGATTCAGCCCGCAGCCTGATGTTTCGGGCAGAAAGCCACACTAAGTCGCCAGGGGCGAAGGTCAGAGCGGGACGCCTGTGTGCGTCAGCGGAGGCCCTCATTCTTTCCTTGGAGGCCCGGATAGCATCCTGCGTGCGATCCCAAATGTCACGGTCTCCACTGCCCAGTCTTCCACCATAGAATCGGTGGATGACACGGGCATGGGCACGGGGACGCGCGGATGCTGGCTGTAATTTAAGAGGAATGGGGTCTGACCGGTGGAGTCGGCCACAGCGTTGTTCAAAGCAAACTCCGCCCACGGCAGCAAGGATGCCCAGTCATCCTGCCTGGCCGAGACAAAATGTCGCAGATATGTCACCAGGGTCTGGTTGGCTCTCTCAACCAACCCGTTCGTCTCGGGATGATAGGCCGAGGAGAGATTTAGCTTGATGCTGAGCAGAGAACAGAGCTCTCTCCAGAACCGAGACGCAAACTGAGGACCCCGGTCGCTGACAATCTTATTCGGCATGCCGTGCAGGCGGAAGACATGTTTAATAAACAACGCTGCCAGGCCCCGTGCAGAAGGTAGCCGCGAGAGTGGCACCAGATGCACCATCTTGGAGAAATGATCGGTGACCACCCAAATGACGGTGCTGCCACTGGACTTGGGCAGACCCACCACAAAGTCCATACCGACCATCTCCCAGGGCCTGTCCGCTACCGGCAGGGGATAGAGTAACCCGGCGGGCCGCTGCCGAGAGGACCGATTCTGGGCGCAAGAGACGCATGCCTGAATATAGTCCCTGATGTCACGGTCCATATGCAGCCACCAGTACGTCCTTGCCAGGAGATCAGAGGTCCGTTTGGTCCCAAAATGTCCCCCACCCTGGATGAATGAGCCCAAGAGAGGACCTCCGGTCACAGATGGGCAGGGACAAAAGTCTTGCCCGGAGGTACCGACTCGAGAGCAACTGGAGCCACGGCCCTCAGGCTCTCCGATGGGTCTATCAGCTGAGGCTCCTCCTCCAATGACACCACGGAGCGAGAAAGAGTGTTGGCCCGGACGTTCTTCTCCCCGGAGAGAAAATGCAGGGTGAAATGGAATCAGGAGAACAAGGACCATCTGGCCTGGCGAGAATTCAGCTGCTGGGCTGACTGTAGATAGACCAAATTTTTGTGGTCGGGGAACACCTGGAAAGGGTGGCGAGCCCCCTCCAGGAGGTGTCTCCACTCTGAGAAGGCCAGCTTCATTGCTAGCAACTCCCTGTCTCCGATGGAATAATTCCTCTCCGCTGGTGTGAAGGTCTTAGAGAAGAAGAAGCATGGGTGCTTCCGACCTTGCGAGTCCTTCTGGAACAGGACCGCTCCAGCACCGACGGAAGAGGCATCCACCTCCAGAATGAAGGGCTTATCTACATCGGGGCCATGTAGAATGGGAACGCTAGCAAAGTGGGATTTAATAGAAGCGAAGGCCTTGGAGACAGTTTCCGACCACAGTTTGGGGTTTGCACCCTTCTTGGTGAGGGCTACCAAGGCGCTACCAAAGTTGAGAAATGGGGAATGAATTGGCGATAGTAATTTACGAACCCCATAAAGCGCTGCACCGCTTTGAGAGAATGGGGTTCTTGCCAATCCATCCTGTAGTTTGGCAGGATCCATCGCCAAACCCTGGGCAGAGATGATGTAGCCCAGGAAAGGCAAGGACTCCTGCTCAAACACACATTTCTCCAACTTGGCATAAAGGGAGTTTGCCCGCAGGAGATCGAAAACTTTGCAAACGTCTCTCCGGTGGGAGTCAATATCTGGAGAGTAAATGAGAATATCATCCAGATAGACTACTACCTAGGTGGTAAGCATATCCCAGAAGATATCGTTGACAAAGTCTTGGAAGACGGCTGGAGCATTACATAGCCCGAAGGGCATCACCAGGTATCCATAGTGCCCGTCTCTGGTGTTAAATGCCGTCTTCCATTCGTCCCCATCACGGATGCGAATCAGGTTATAGGCTCCCCGCAGATCAAGCTTAGTAAGCACTCTCGCTCCCCGTAGCCTATCAAACAGTTCCGATATCAGGGGCAGAGGATACTTGTTCTTAACGGTTATGGCGTTAAGACCCCTGTAATCGATGCACGGACATAATTCTCCATTCTTCTTTTGGACAAAGAAGAATCCCGCTCCCGCCGGGGACACCGACTTCCTAATGAATCCTCTTTCCAGATTCTCCCTGATATACTGAGACATGGCCTCTGTCTCTGGGAGAGATAGGGGGTAGACTCGACCCCGAGGAGGCTCAGCACCGGGCAAGAGGTCAATAGGACAGTCGTAAGGGCGCTGCGACGGAAGGGTCTCTGCCGCCTTCTTGGAGAAAACGTCTGCATACTGCTGATATGGCTTGGGAAGTGAGGAGAGATCTGTGGGAACCTCAGAGGTAGCGACCTGTATGCAGTCCCTCAGACACCTACCCTTGCAGGACTTGCTCCAACCGAGGATTTTTCCCGAGGACCACTCTATGTGAGGAGAGTAAAATCGTAGCCAGGGAACCCCTAGGAGGACCTGGTCGATACCTTCGGGCATAACAAGAAGAGACAGCATCTCCTGATGAGAAGGAGACAGTGAGAGTCTCAGTGGAGCCATCTGGTGGGTGATTTGGGACGGGAGTGTCGCACCATTCACCACTCTGATAGTGACTGGTTGAGGTAGCAGGACCAGGGGGATTGCGTGTTGTTGGGCGAAGGCAGACGACATGAAATTGCCCTCCGCCCCAGAGTCCACACAAACCTCCACAATCAGAGTGGAAGAATTGAACTCTAACGCCCCTTTAAACAGGAGCTTGGAGGAGAAAGTCGCTGTGTCTAGTAGGCCCCCTTCGATAATCACTAGACGTGAGCGTTTCCTGACCGCTGTGGGCACTGGTTAGCAACGTGCCCAGTCTGCCGACAACGGAAACAGACTGGAGATACCCGTGCAGGCCGGGACTTGGACCCCGTGTGGGACACCTCCATGGCCTCTGGAGGCTCGGGCGGCTGACCGGGAGATTCCAGCGGTCTAGCAAAGTTTGGAGCCAACCTATATCATTGGCTGGACTTAGAGCGCTCCAGCCCTCGCTCGATGAAGCGAATGTTAATTCGGGTGGAGACCGTAATTAGCTCCTCCAAAGTGGTGGGCACTTCCCTGGTAGCCAGGGCATCTTTGACATGATCAGCCAGGCCTTTCCAGAATATAGGTATGAGAACCTTATCTGGCCACTCCAGCTCGGAGGCCAGAGTTCTGAAGAGGATGGCATACTGGCTGACCAGAGACAGACCCTGGGTTAGGGCCAGCAACTGAAGTGCGGTGTCGTGCGTGACCCGAGGTCCCAGGAACACCTGCTTTAGAGTGAACAGAAAATGGGTGGCACTCTGTACCAGGGGATCCCCACACTCCCACAGAGGGGTGGCCCACTCCAAGGCCCTGCCCGACAGGAGGGAGATGATAAATCCCACCTTGGCCCGCTCAGAGGGAAATCGTGTGGCCAGCAACTCCAGATGAATGGAGCACCGACTCACGAAACCCCTGCATGATGCACTATCACCCGAGAACTTCTCGGGCAGCGGGAGGCGAGACAAGGTCGGGGCAGGGCTGGCCGTGGAGACACGGGCGACAGCCTCTGTAGCTGCTTGAACAGCGACCGAGGTAACATCCGCAGCTGAGGTGGAACGCTCTAACGCTGCCAACCTTCCCTCCAGCTGCTGGATGTACCTGTGCAGTCGTTCCGCCGCCATTACAAGCCAGACCCTGGCGCTAGGATAATGTTAGGGCTGGCGGAATGCACCAAATTATAAATAATAGTAGGTGCGTTCGTAGCCCGGGGTCCACCTTGCAGAGGTGGTACACTGCTGCTAGGTAATGGCGGAAGAATAGAGCGGCGTGAAAACAGTCACACGTGGGTTACGTCACCCAGTGTGAACAGGAGCGAACTCTGTTGACTCACAGAGCCGCACAGCCGCTGAACGCAAATACATGAGCCTGTTTAGCTCACAGAGCCCGGCCAAAAAGCGCGCGGAAAGTGGCCACAGAACTCTACCCCAAGGACACGGGGTTAGAGTTCCTCTAGGCCCTCTGAGTGCATGGCATCGCTGCCGCGAACGCCGCTATAGACGCTGGCTACGGAGTGTGGAGCACGTGCACTGAGGCGTGCCGAGTCACTGATGTGGACTAATGCCTGACTCCGACTCTGCCCTACCTACACCTAAGCCTGGGCGCTAGCAGGCTAGGCTGCACAACACATGCGTACCAAGGGTAGGGGTTTCATAATGAGTCAGTCACCAGAGACATTCATACGTGCATACATCACTCACTCCTCATAGTCTGAAAATACAGTGTATCCTAGCGCATGGCCGAGCGGCCATGCAAACCTTTTATAGCCGCGAGCGTCCGGGACCTTTCTGGCTTCTCGGATGGGCCAGTCCGAACAGGAGCAGGACCTGAGCACGTGACCTTCGATCTCCAATGGGAGATCACTCCACGGGCATGCTCAGTGGCCCGACATGAGGACTTAGTCCCTGGAGAATCTCGCTGCTGAGCAGCCTGCATTGCCATAGCTGTGCCACCTCAGCAGCAAGCAAACCCACGGAGGTGGTCTGGGCAGAGTGCCGGGACCGACGAGTTTGCTGAGCAACCTCCTCTGCGGCTGGAGAGGAATGGGAGACCGCCGGGAGCAGGGCTTGGGATTCCCGCTGTGCAGCAACAGGAACCCGACGCCTAACAATGACGATCATTATTCTGTAGGGAGCATTATATGGTGCTCATTATACTGTATTGAGCACTATGTGGTACCCATAATACTGTATGGAGCATTATATGAGGCTCATTATTCTGTATGGGGCTCATTATTCTGTATGGAGCACCATGTGATACCCATAATGCTGCATGAAGCAATATATGGGGCTCATTTTACTGTATGGAACACTATGCGGTACCCATAATACTGAATGGAGCAATATATGGGGCTCCTTTTTCTGAATGGAGCAATATATGGGGCTCATTATTCTGTCTGGGGCATTAGATGGGGCTCATTTTTCTGAATGGAGCACTATATGGGGCTCATTACAGTGTATGGAGCATTATATGGGGCTCATTATTATGAATGGAGCAATATATGGGGCCATAATACTGTATGGAGCATTATATGGGGCTCATTGCAGTTTATAGAGCAATATATGGGGCTCATTATTCTGTATGGAGCACTATGTGGGGCCCATAATACTGTATGGAGGACAATACTGTCTGGTTTCTGACCTATTATAGAATGTACAATAGATATCAGTTATGTAATGTTAGAAGTGAAATATTTTGGCATTGTATACCTATATTTCTTTGCTGTATCTGTGCCTTATGAATTGTGGTACGTGTTAAAGAGGCCCACTGAGACTTTCACCCGGGGCCCACAAAAATCTGGAGCCGGCCCTGTATGAACTGCACAGTACCACTTCTCCTGCCGACATTGGACTTTGGGAGGGACAATATTGGTTTTGTATTTTTAATATTACTATGGCCAAATAAAAATAAAATATTAAGAAATTTGTTTAAATGGATTATCCCAAGTAATCCCCTCTCCTCTGGATGGGGGATAACTTTACAATTGCTGGAGATCCGACTGCTGGGACCCCCATGATCCTGAAAATCGGAGCGCTGTACAGCACCATGTAAATGCAGCTATGGTCGATCATACGAACTGTGGCGCCATTCACATGTGGGTCTTCAAATATCTACTTTTAGGAGAGTGAGGGGCACGACAAAGTAAAGTAAAATTCACTGATCGGGGTGAGGAGTGTTATAGCTTGTGGGCTGCTGGGTTTTATGTGGCAGGGCTGCTTTTTTGTCCCAGTCCGGCCCTGTGAGTGGTTTTCGTTATCCCGATGTTTCTGTAAAATTCATCATTTGTGACTTTTTTAAATTTCACTAATTTTTTTTTGCACAATTATACTCCAATATCCATCATGTGATGGATCCAATACTTCCATCATTTTTGTTGTTCTGCTTTTGCTTGACAAAAACAACAAAACTGATTATTGCAGATTTGCGGGAAATCTGCCAGTTTTAGCCTTTTATGTGGGGTCCATGGAGGCTTATCCCTCGCAACCACAACCTTTATAAGCAATAACAATGTTCCTTCTCCGTTACCCAATTCCCAAAGAAGCCAACGACTAGAAGGACCTGCTGGAGACGTGAACTATTACTCTTATAGCGCTAGTAGTGTCAATGAGACAGTATTAGTTTTGCCATCATTATAGTGGCGGCAAAGTGGAGTGTAGGTGCTAAAAGGGCACAATAGCCAGCATTTATTTATCTGGCTAAAGTGCAGCTCCTTTTGCCACTATCTTGATAAAATGCATTGGGAGAGCCGCCTTGTACCTGTTATGGGCTTGCGGAACGCACCAAATAATAAAGATGGAATAAGGTGCGTTCGCAGCCCTGGGTCCACCCTGCAGAGATGTTAAACTGCTGCTCGGTAATGGCGGAAAACTAAACTAAGTGAACACCGGGGAGATATCCACTGACCTGGTGTGCACAGGGGCGAACTCTGTTACCTCACAGAACTGCTGAAACAAATGCCAGAGCCTGTTAACACTCACAGGGCTCGGCTGGGTGAGCACTAGCTAACGGTCACAGAACTCTGCCTCAGAGACTCGGGTCCCTCTCGACCACTAGCGCCCGGCGCCGCAGCTGCGGTGCCAGCAAGAGAACGGAAAATATAAATCGCACCAAGTGCGCACTGCACCGCTCCGGCGGTTGCCACTAACCACCCAGAGCAGTGAGGAAAGCGCTTAAAAGCGCACGGCGCCGCTGTAAGGAACGCTGCTGTCCGTGCGGTGCAGAGGTGCCTTGTGCTGGATGGCACTGTATGGCGCTAACGCTCGTGTGGAAAGCGGGATACTCTGTGGCACATAGACTATGCCACTACTCGCGCAGACTCTGACTCTGTAACCCCTATACCATACACAACCAAAGGGAGGGGATCATAATGAGTCAGTCAGCAGTCTCATGCATCCATCTTTACACACACAACTAGCCATAAGAGTCTATACTAGAGCATGGCCGAGCGGCCATGCGGCTCTTTTATAGTGGCGTCTTTCCGGGACCTTCCCAGTAGTGGACCAATCCGAGCAGGAACGGGACCTGCGCATGTGACCTCCAACCTCCAATGAGAGGTCGTCCCATGGACATGCTCAGTACCCAAAAGACAGGATTTAGTCCCAGAAGCGTCGACTTGCTGCTCACACAAGCATGGAGTTATAGCAGAGCCAGAAGGAGCAAGCAGACGCCTAGCATCATCCTGGGCAAGACGTCTGGACCGACGTCTCTGCTGAGCAGGAATCTCTGCGGCTGCAGAGGAGTGGGAGACCGCAGAGAACATGGCTTGAGATTCCCCCTGTGCAGTGGGGAAAACTCAACACCTAACAGCACCTAAATCTTCTTTTGATTAGCCGGCTTGGTGTGATGTCACTTGTCCATCACGCCATAACAATAACGTCGCATCATTCCGGCTAATCAAATGAGATGTCAAGATGTCTTCAGGTAAAGGCGGGTCTCCCGCTTCCATACAAACCAACTCACACCGACTGTGATTGACAGGTCACACAAAATGTATTTTTCTCTTCTTGCCATAGCAGTGAATAGAAGTGAATGTGAATAAATCCCCTTTAAAAAATTGTGATACTTTATTGCAGCTACTTACTGTGTTACAAGTGATATATTTCAGGTCCTGGTGATTGCCCCTTTCTACCGGCAGGATGTGAGGCTGCGAAAGAAACATTCACTTATGTTTAGTAAGTTGTAATGCATTTAATAACTTTTATAAGAGTCATTTACAAAATGATCGTTTCTGCCTGTTAATCGCTATTTTATATGAAATGATGGACCCCAATTATAGTCAGTCTGTCTCTTTGAGCACTGCCGGTGTCCGGCATGTAAGGGGACTGGCACTTCCAATATTTTCTGTGATGACGTTGCATAAACATAGAAATGCTACTAGGGGATAATATTTCTGTAATTGGCGCTGTATGGAAACATTATATGGTGGTGTATGGCGTGCCGCCCTACAACCGGCCGTGTGCATGAGGCCGACTAGTCGATGACTGTGGATACGAACAGAAATGGAGGAGGAGGAGCATTCTAAGGATTGGATTGGTCTCAGTGGTAGAAAACTTCATTGTTCAGACAATTATTGGATTTCCAGTTAAATGGATTTTACTGGATCCCCCACTGATGCCAAAGCGCAGTCGCTGTGTCATGAGTGCTTCACATCCTCCTGGGAGATCCGGTGTTAGGCAATCATTACGTATTGTGAATCACAGGTCTTCCATTTAGCCTATGTGTTTTGTTTCTCATATTAAATGGACTTTGTTTCCTTTGGCACTGAAGAGGTTAACGACTCTTTGTATGCTGGTTGGAGACATGCAGCTCCATCTCACAGTTGCTCCTGACCTGCTCATTTCCTCCGTCTATAAAACCTGGCCAGACCTTCTCATCCCTGCCTGTGAAAGTTTACTTCCTGGCTTGGTGGAGTTGGTGTACTGACATTGGAGTTCGTAGTCGCTGCTGGAGATTGTTGTTTGCGGTTTTTGGGTGTATGCTTTCTCCATTACCCTATTCCCATTTGGTCAGTACCTTCCTATCCTTCCCTTTATTCCTCTCTACCTTTGATGATTTTTTTGTATGTAAGTTGCTTTTTGTTATCCACGTTTGTCTTACGTGTTTATACACTAACATTTCTGTCCCAGGCCTCCTGGGGTAGGGGACAGCTTAGGACATTATCAGGAGCATAGTAAGGTCAGAGACTCAGGCCTCTCTACCATCAAGAGTACCCCCGAGAGAGGGATTGTTAGTGTCCCAGTTAGAGGGAAAGTTTGAGGCCTCCTTCCCTTACCAAAGACTATCATGTCGTGACACACTGCTCCATTCCTTGGGACTTTTGGAGACTGATGAGCACTATCTCCCACAGATCCATGGACAATGAGTGACGCGCCTGTGTACACATGTGGCCACCGCTCAGCAGAACCCTGTTCTTGGGATAAGTGGGGGTCTCAGCTGATAAATACCCAGTAATTGGCAAATATCACCCATCCCAAAGGAAACCTTTTTAATGTACCATAATGGCTGTGAGTTGGTGATGTGGCTCACAGGCCGCCCAATGCTCCACTTCTGGGACCTGCACCTAGTACAGTACCAGTACATACACAATATGGCATAAATGCCTACAATGGAAATACCTGATGTTATATTACATCTCTCCTATACATCCTGCCATACTTCCCTATTATTTTGCACAATTGATGACACTGAAGAGTTTATCACATACTTTGGAGAAATCTCCTATGAGGTTGTCACTTTCCTCTTCGGCTTCCTTAAAAGTTGGACTGACGTCAGCCATCTAAAGAGAACAGTACAGAAAAGGTTACTGGATGCAATAAAGTTTTCTTTTCCAGGATCACATAATTTACTGCAAAAAAGCTGAAAGTTTGTAAAATGTTGTCAATAAACCGAATTTGCAAACGGAAGGTGAATAAAGTGCAAAGGGCTCAGACCAACAGTAATAGACTGTTTTGTTACCGATCCCCTCTTGCTCTCAGAGCATTGTATGTGTTCTGTCTTGGGCTCCCTTTCTCCGTCTGCTTCTTTCTTATCTGTTTCCAGTGTCTGACCTTGGTGCCCAATCAGAAGTTCTGGGCTTTGGAACAAGTCTAAAAGCTTCAGGCGAGATTTTTTCTGGATAAACAGAGGGGAAAAAAATAATCCGTGAAGCGCTGGGAAGGTCTGACCCCACCGATTATGGTGATTGAAGGGCGGTTTGTACCTTTCTTGTGTCTTTACGACGGGCGTTCTCCTGTTCTCTTATGTTCACTTTTCTTGATGCCTTTTTCTAGATATAAAAAAAAATGATAAAAAATAATGTGATAAAGGAACTTGAAAACAACACAAAGGGTTCCTTTCCATTGCATGAAGCGCAAGACACCGATACACAGACATTGGACCTAGGACACTCACTGGCTTGTAGATGCTCGGTGGATAAGAAGGATCACTGCAAAATTAAAAAAAAAGGGGTATTATAATAGAACACAAATATATTGACCTACATGGTAGAATGCTGGTTAAATCTGACTTTCTGATTCAGGAACATCTTGCTGTCTCTCTTCATTGGAGAGTTAAGCCTCATACAGTTTAGGTAGCTATCCGACTGGTCAACCAGCAGCTAACTCAATCAACTCTCCCATACACAGGATGACTCGATCAGCCAATTGCTCCAGTGTTCTCCATGGGGGAGCCTCCGCCAGACTCAGGGAGCAGCTTATCTCTCGGATAACAAAAGAATCAGCAGTCCCAAATCGGAAACACCGGATCCATAGCTTTCCCCAACAATCAACAGTTGGGGGGCCCCATACAGATTAGACTGTCGGCTGATCCTGCTAATATCACCATCTTTGACTGATGTTAGTAAAATGTGTTTGGGGGGCTTTAGACCCTTTCCATATCACTTTATGGGTCTCTTCCAAGGAAAGCATCTGGCATACACTCCAACCTTATTTACCCAATGGCAGTCAAAATAGTGATAATTTAGTCTATGATCGCAACAGTATATTATCAAAAGTATGTGGCTTTCATGATAAATTACTGCATGAAGTATATAACAGATCTTAAAGGGGTTCCCCGGTGAAAACAAGTTATTACCTATCTGTTACGTGTTACAGAAGCACTCAGCACCCAGAATATGTTGTGCAGTTATATGTATGTATAATAGGTTCCATGTGAGATGCATGTCCCTAATGCATCAGTTCACAGGCTGCGCCCCTGGGCAGAGGGGACACGATATTCTCCTTTTGTCCGCCCTCCCCCCACCTTTGTAATTCCCACAGTAAACATAGGCAGGCTCCGGCCACCTGCGGCTTTTGTAATGTATGTCTGGCCTGCCGCTTTTCTATTGGCCGGCCCTCTGTATCTGTGTGATATATTCAGTGTCCTGTGAGTAAAGTGTTGTCAGACTGGAAATACATGGAGAAGCAGTGATCTTTTATATGTGCCCATGGAACCAAGGAATTCCAGCCAGCGTCATTTATTCAGACTCCAGCCAACGCAGAGCGGACCTCCGAAAACACGGGGTGGTACTGAAAGAGGTACCTCAGCTTGGTAGACCCCGTTACACTGGTGGCAGCAGCGGGATATGATACCCCTTCTACAGGAGGAAAGGAATGAATGGAAAACAACTACCAGAAGTTAAAGAGGACTACATTAAAAGATCTGGTGGAAGCCCGAGGGTTGATCGCCAGCATCAAAACAAAAGCGGATTTGATAGCAGCCATCATGGAACACGACAGTGCAGCGCCCCCAATGTGAACGTGGAGGAGACCGAATTCCAGAGGGAGGTAAAGAACAGACTGGCGTTCTATGGCCCAAACCCTGCGGTAGAGATCATACGAGAGGTGATGGCTGATGTGTGTACTGATCTAAAGGAAAAGATGGCCGAGCAGACCAGGATAGAGCTAGCCAAGATGGAGATGGCAGAGCGGACCAAAGTGGAGCTGGCCAAGATGGAGATGGCAGAGCGGAGAGAGGAGAGTCAGCGAGCAGGGGGAGCCTATCGCGCAGTACCTGATGAGGACTGTATGGACTATGAGCGGATCAAAGAAGTGATCTTGGCCCGGTATGCGCTGACACCAGAGGCCTACCGCCAAAAGTTCCGCGGACTTATAAAACGCGTAACCGATACCCACGCTGAATGGGCCTGTAAATTACGGCGGTCACTGGGTACAAGGGAGCCAAGCAACCACTAAGGAGGACATCCTCCAGCTCTTCTTGTTAGAATGATTCTTTAATGGACTAACCCCCGAGACACAGGAATGGCTTCGGGACAGGCGGCCAACGACTCTTGAGGAAGCCGCTCGACTGGCCGATGAACATCATGATGCCAGAAGGCCGCAGTTGTCCGGATCAAAGATGGTCACTAGGGGCCCGCCCATGGACCTGGAGGGCCCCAAACCACCGAAGATTGTAGGGGGACCAGCTAGAAACCCGGCCTACCACAGTCCCCCTGGGGCGCGATGCCACACCTGCCGTCAGCTGGGCCACCTGCAAAGACAATGTCCCAACCGGACTCAGCATACCCAGTGGCCAAAGGCGGGAACAGCTACCTTCAGCCAGGCTGCTGTACACTGCTACCAAGGCAAAGCTGACCCGGCATTGGGGGCTACGACTAACCAAGAGGTGGAAGAGATGGAGGAAGTGCTGCATGAAGCAGACCCCGTGCAGGCAGCCTGGGCAGATAATCAACAACAGCATCGACAGGTCATGTGGGTTAGAAACGTATGCAGGGACTAAGAGATTCCGGAGCAACTTTGACCCTTGTGAAGCCTCATCTCGTCCGGGACCAAGAGAAGACGGACCGGACAGTGGCAGTCCGTGTAGCAGGGGGAGCCATACATCGACTGCCCACTGCCAGGATTCACCTGAACTGGGGAGTCGGGGATGGCCTTGTTGAGGTCGGCTTGATGGAGGATTTGCCTGCAGACGTCTTGCTGGGAAATGACTTGGGGCCCATTTTGTCTGCATTCTCGGTGGCCCCTCTGGCTGAGACATATCCTGTGACCACCCAGAGACAAGCTCGAGCTGCGGAGGCGGAATCACACTCAGAGGAGGCCCAGGTAAGACATCCCAGCCCTACACGTATTCCCATAGCCAGACACATTTCTTGGGCCATCCCAGATGAATTTAAGAGGGAGTTACTTGAGGATCCTTCATTAGAGGGATATCGTGGGAAGGCACAGGAGGGGAGAGTGGTACTGGAAGGGGAACAGTTTGTATGGAAGCAGGGACTCCTCTACCGGATCACAGAGCAGCACCACACAGGGACGAGCCCCACTATAAAACGACAGCTGGTAGTTCCCAAGTATAGGCAGGAGCTACTGCGAATCTCTCATGACATACCGTTAGCCGGGCACTTCGGCGTCAGTCGCACCAGACATCGTCTGACACAAAACTTCTTTTGGCCGGGGGTAACTTATGATGTTCGTCAGTACTGCCAGACCTGTGACAGTTGCCAGCGCATTGGCAAGAGGGGGGATCGATGCAAGGCCAAATTACGCCCCCTCCCCATTGTGGAGGAACCATTTAGCCGAGTAGCGGTCGATCTGATAGGGCCGTTAGCCAAACCCAGTCCGTCAGGGAAAAAGTATATATTGACAGTGTTAGATTATGCCACACGGTATCCAGAGGCGGTTGCGTTACCTAACATACTGGCAGAGACGGTGGCGGCCGCCCTGCTCCAGGTGTTCTCACGGGTTGGATTTCCCCGGGAGATTATCTCGGACCAGGGTACCCAGTTTACAGCAGAGGTGACCAACCAACTGTGGAAGCTGTGCGGCGTAAAGTCCATTAGAAGCGCCCCGTACCACCCGCAAACCAATGGGTTGTGTGAACACTTTGACGGGACATTAAAACAGCTCATTGGGACTTTTACCAGGACATACAGGGACTGGGAGAAATTCTTGCCACACCTCCTGTTTGCCTATCGGGAGGTGCCCCAAGAATCCACGGGGTTCTCCCCGTTCGAGCTGGTATATGGGAGACGGGTAAGGGGACCCCTAGACTTAGTGCTGGAACACTGGGAAGGGGAGGGCCTCATAGAAGGGGTACCTATTGTACCCTATGTGCTGGAATTCCGGGACCGCCTACAGGAGCTGACTCAGGCTGTACGTGAGAACATGCAGGCGACCCAGCGGCGCCAGCGCATATGGTACAATCGGAGGGCCAGAGAGCGCACTTTGGAAATAGGACAGAAGGTCCTGGTGTTAGAGCCCACTAAGCAGAATAAGTTTCAAGCTGCATGGCAGGGGCCCTACCAGGTAGTGGGGAAAATAGCCGACACAACCTATAATGTCGCCGATTGTGACGACCCCAGGGCTATCCGCATGTTCCACGTGAATATGCTGAAGCCCTACCGGGAGCGCCCTAAAGAGGTAGTGGCCATCTGTGCACCTGAAGCAGAGGATTTAGCCGGACTTCCCTTGCCGGATGTCTTAGGGGAAAGGACTCAGTCTAAAACATGGGACCAGGTACACTTGGGTGAAGACCTAGGCCCCCGGGAGAGACAGCAGGCGGAGGAGTTGTTGAGGCAGCGACAGAGGATGTTTTCGGGGAGACCAGGGTACACTCGCCTGGCACAACACAAGGTTGAGACCCAGGATCAGACCCCCCTGCGACAAAACCCCTTCCGCGTCCCAGAGTCTGTACGAGAGGGGATGCGACAAGAGATACAAGAGATGCTGCGTTTAGGGAACATTGAAGAGTCAGATAGTCCCTGGGCATCCCCCGTAGTGTTAGTGCCCAAGAAGGATGGGACTACACGGTTTTGTGTAGACTATCGTAGGCTCAATGAGAAAACAGTGACGGATGCATACCCCATGCCGCGTGTGGATGAGTTGTTAGACCGGCTGGCGGGGGCAAAGTATTTGACCACCATCGATCTATGCAAAGGCTACTGGCAGATTCCCCTTAGTCCTGACGCTATTTCCAAGTCGGCATTTGTCACCCCGTTCGGCTTATTCCAGTTTCGAGTTATGCCATTCGGGATGAAGAATGCCCTGGCGACCTTCCAAAGGCTGGCTGACCGGCATCTGGATGGTCTCCAGGACTATGCTTGTGCCTACCTGGATGACATCACCATCTACAGTGCGACATGGGAAGAGCATCTAAATCACCTAGAGACAGTATTGGACAGGATCCACCAGGCCGGAATCACCCTGAACCAAAACAAGTGTCACGTGGGCAAAGCAGAGGTTCAGTATTTAGGGCATTGGGTGGGAAGTGGGAAACAGCGACCAGAACCAGCCAAGATTGAGGCCATAGCCAAGTGGCCCACCCCACGCACTAAAACACAGGTCATGGCGTTTCTAGGGACAGCGGGGTATTACAGGAAATTCGTTCCCAATTACAGCAGCGTAGCCAAGCCCTTCACTGATCTGACCCGTAAGAACCAACCCCGCCAGGTAACCTGGACCCCAGAGTGTGAGGAAGCCTTCCGCCAACTAAAGGACGCTCTCACCAATACCACTGTATTGGCCACACCCGATCCAACTAAACGTTTCCTTGTTCATACAGTCGCTTCTATGTTTGGATTGGGGGCAGTACTGAGCCAAGTCGGGCCGGACGGCCAAGAACACCCGGTAGCTTACCTGAGTCGGAAACTACTGCCCAGTGAAGTAAGCTATGCGGCCATCGAGAAGGAGTTCCTGGCGGTAGTATGGGCACTCAAGAAGTTGCAACCATATTTGTATGGATGACAGTTTTCCCTCCTAACGGACCATAATCCCCTAGTCTGGCTTAATCGGGTCTCCGGAGACAACGGCAGATTGCTGCGGTGGAGTTTAGCCCTACAACCTCTTGACTTCACCATCCACCACAGACCCGGCAAACAAAACGGTAACGCCGATGGACTAAGTCGACAAACGGAACTTGTACCAACCCCTTAAACTTCGGTCATCCCCAAACCGATCTGTTGAGGATCAGACTGTGTATGCCGATCGCGTTGCTGAAAAGGGGAGCCGTGTTACAGAACCACTCAGCACCCAGAATATGTTGTGCAGTTATATGTATGTATAATAGGTTCCATGTGAGATGCATGTCCCTAATGCATCAGTTCACAGGCTGCGCCCCTGGGCAGAGGGGACACGATATTCTCCTTTTGTCCGCCCTCCCCCCACCTTTGTAATTCCCACAGTAAACATCGGCAGGCTCCGGCCACCTGCGGCTTTTGTAATGTATGTCTGGCCTGCCGCTTTTCTATTGGCCGGCCCTCTGTATCTGTGTGATATATTCTGTGTCCTGTGAGTAAAGTGTTGTCAGACTGGAAATACATGGAGAAGCAGTGATCTTTTATATGCGCCCATGTAACCAAGGAATTCCAGCCAGCGTCATTCATTCAGACTCCAGCCAACGCAGAGCGGACCTCCGAAAACACGGGGTGGTACTGAAAGAGGTACCCCAGCTTGGTAGACCCCATTACACTATCCAAAGGTGATAACTTATCGATTGGTGGGTGATTAACCTCTGTGACTCGCATCGATTAGCTCCCCAAAGGATAGGCAATAACTTATTGATTGGTGGGTGTACGACCTCAGGGACTCGCACCGATTAGCTCCCCAAAGGATAGGTGATAACTTGTTGATTGGTGGGTGATCGACCTATAGGACTCGCACCGATTAGCTCCCCAAAGGATAGGTGATAACTTATCGATTGGTGGGTGATCGACCTCTGGGACTCGCACCGATTAGCTCCCCAATGGAGCACTTTTTTGTTTAGAGTTAGATTGGAGCGGGAATTCAGACGCCCGACTGTAGCTCCATTCATTCTCTCTGGGACTGTCTAAAATAAGCATTAGCAGGCTCCCGGTTGAAAATTATTTAACCCCTTGACATGGATTGCAGTGTGGGACATGACGGTACAGCGGACAGGTATGGGATATTGTTGCTTTTATATTTTGGCTTTTTTACAGGGCTTTGATTGGATCGGGAGTTAAATAAAGATGCGAAAAATGTGTGTGTGACGTTCCGGAGCAGACAACGTCCAAGAGTGGACCCTCTGGGTCGCGGATCTGGAGCCCCTGGGCCAAGCACGCCAGGTGATGACCGACCCCTATACAGGGATCGTTAGGGGCAGGACCACAAAGGTCAGAACCGCGACAGCTGGTACCAAGAGGGGCGGCTCACAGGAAACACAGATGAGTGAATCGGAACTGGGTACCAGGAACACAAAGAGTGTACACGGAAGTACGCAAACTACAGATAGTGCGAGACAGGTAGCCGTGAGCACGTATGGCGTATAGCGAGTAGTACATCCAGAGGTATACAATGCAGGACGCGTGCCAGGAGCACGACAGAGTACTGGATGGAGCAGCAGTCGTGCCAGGAGGTGTTACAGAGCACAGAGACAGAGAGTACCAGGAGGTACGACAGAGCAAGGGACAGAGGACAGGATACTAGAGTGTGCCAAGCGGCACTACTGAGCATGAAGCAACGTGAAAGCGAGTGCTAGGGGTACAATAGAATACCAGACAGAGCAGAGGACCTGAGAACAGCGCACGGCCCGGCTGGGACTAAGCAGACCCAGCCAGGAAGCACAACAATAATCAGGCACCTCCCATAGGGGAAGGTAGCCTGATATAGCACATGACCATGACAGGTTCCGGGTCAGATCCAAACCAGAAAGCACATGACCACTACAGCTTCCGGGTCAGGTCCTCCATTACCATAGAGGAGACTGACCCGGAGACAGCACTGACAGGAGCGTGCAAGCGCAAACGTGACATGGAGGAGGAGCCCCTTGGACGAGAGCTGCACGTGCGCAACCGACAGAGGCCCCGGAGGGACTGCCGAACCGGAGGGAGTGACGTCGGGACCGAAGCCCCGCCTCCTGGTGAGCGCGGCATGACAGTGTGTTTATTTATTTAATTAAAAGTCTTCATTCTTAATGTGTGTGTTTTTTTTTACCCTTTCAGACTATTGGATTAATAATAGATAGGTGTCTTATTTACACCTCTCCATTATTAACCAGGCTTAATGTCACCTTACAATAGCAAGGTGACATTAACCCCTTATTACCCCCAATTGCCACCCTCTACAAGGCAATGGGAAGAGAGAGGGTATGTGCCAGAATTGGCGCATCTTACCCGCCTTTTCTGGGGTGGCTGGGCGCAGATTTTTTTTAGCTGGGGGGACAACAACTATGGTCCCTCTCTAGGCTATTAATATCTGCCCTCAGTCACTTGCTTTCCCTCTTTGGAGAAGAAAATTGCGCGGGAGCCCACGCCAGTTTTTTCAGTGAATTGATCCTTTAATTTAACACCTACAGCTCCAAAATTTAACACACGTACACTACTAACATTATTAGTGAGGGACATATATAAATCTAACGGAAATGCAATGGTTTACTGTATGTAAACCATGTCTCATATCCTGTCGGGTTCAGTAATGATTTTACAGAAGCCGGCAATTGAATTTTAACCTATTCAGCTATCTATATCTCTATGAAATATAAATATGTGTATGTGTCAATGACATATATACCTGTACTATGTGTATACATGTATTCTATCTATTCTATTTTAACCTGTCAGTGTGATTTTACATTATAGCGCACTGAATTGCCGGCTTTTCTAAAGGACAGCGGTGCGTATTTCTCGCAAGTCACACGCATGGTCCCTGTGTAATCTGTTTTTTTCTCGCACCCATAGACTTGCATTGGCGTAATACGGTGCAAATGGCAGCATGCCACGATTTCACCCGCGCGTATAATACGAGCGAGAAAAAAATCGGCTGATGGGAGCTGCCCCATAGATTAACATTGGTCCGAGTGCTATGCGATTTTTTCTCGCATAGCACTCGTCCGTATTTCTCTCTAGTGTGACTCCGGCCTTACCTTGTATTACAGACTCGTGGTTTTAACACCGGAGTTAATTCACTTGATAAATCTGAAACATAATATTAAAAATTATACACGTTATACATTTGTGCTAATTGTATTGAAATACGTCACAGAATATATGTAACCCTGGAAATAGTGCCGACATGATGATGGCGCGATGCCAAGCTGGCAGCAATGCTTTATGTGTATCTGAAGCTGCTTCTGATGGGGGAGGAGCGAGATCGGACTGGCCTGCGGCTCTCCCCACTCGAGCGGGACGGCTTCATGTATTTCTATGCAGGTGTCATGCTCAGGACGGGAGAGCCGCCGGCCGGTCCGTGCACTGCCTTCCAATCTCGGTTGGACCATCCTTAGGTCAATATATTTGCGGCGCTCAAAGAGGGTCGTAGACTATAACACATAGCCTTATATAATGCCATATAGTGTGTCGCCCGATTTAATCCTGACCTTACTGATGTTTCCTGCATGAGATTATAACCTGTAGGACCACAGATTGCGGCATCGCTAGCGTCCGGCCGTCGGCTGTTACTAATGTCCAAGCACCTCCATAGAAGTGAATGCAGTTCACCTGCGACTTAGTAACAGTGCACGACAACATGGCAGTTTATAGAGGATGAGACCTGAAACTGTTGGCTACGGACGCTATGATAATTGTCAGCCGGATTTTATAGACACATTAAGGAATCGGCGGTCATCATGCGGTGGCAGGATGGACATTTTTTACTGAAGAGTGATACTAGGTTTTCCTGTGCAGTAAAAAAGTTAAAAAATATATATTTTTTTAATTGGAAAAAGACTCCAAGAAAATGTGGAAACAACCATTCACTTGTCCCACAGCGCCTCCACAGGGGAAGCTAGGCATTACACACAGCCCACAAAGGTAATAACTAGAAGTTTTTTAAAGATTTTCTTTTTTTAGCGGATCCCTTCCCAAATCTAGCTTGGAAAATTCTTCTAATTTATTTCTATGGAAAATCCACTTTGCTGTTCATATGAGTATTTTTTTATATATTTTTCCTAAAGAGATTTTGAAAAAAAAAAAAAACGTGATAAAAAAAATAAAGTGCATGTCATTGCTTAGAAGCAGATCCTAATAGATCTGCTCCGAACTAGGAACTGTCCAATCAAAAGGCTGCAAAAAAAAGTTTCAGGAAACAAAAACTCTTCTAAAATCCTGTAAAAACTTTTCAATAAATGAAAAACTCCCCAAAGACTCCTCTAAGCCGTGTAGGGATGTCTTATTTATTACTGAGGATTATCCGGACTGGATACAACCCTCAGCCGAAAATTGCAGGGACATGTCTGATTTTTATCTGAGGGTCGAATCAAAAACTCTAATGCAAGTCTATGGGTCTGATTTATTTTAGGGAAAGCTTTGGGGGCATTTTATTATTATTATTATTATTATTATTATTATTATTAGATACATTTATACTTTGGGGTAAAATTATTTTTGCAATTGGGTTTCATTAAAAAATGTTGCATTGTTCACCTTTCACAGTTTAAACTCTATTTCCTTGCACATTTCTGCAAAATCCGTCAGTGAGCTCTTTTTTTGACAGTGAGTTTGTAATTCCTTTATGTGTCTTTTTCTCAGCTCCTCTCTGTTTATTTAGGAGCACTGGGACCACATCAAAGTTTAACATTTATGTGGTCATACATTAGCTGGGAGGAGCTCAGGAAAAGACAGGTACAAGTGTTACAAACTCTCTTTCGGAATGAGCTCACTGACAGATCCTTAGATAACTCATTCTACAGCCACCAGTATTCAGCGCAGACTTGGTCCTCTGATCCCGCTGAAATCGACAGGTATGGCAGACATTTATCTAGACTGCCCATGTACAACCATGCTTACAACACTCATATTGTGGGAAGAAAGCAGACAGACGAGATTCCATGAAGAATGTATTGCAAGGAAATATTAAAGGGGGTGTTCACCTTTGGTAACAATCTTTTTACTTTGCTTAAATGCATGTGTGTTTGGGGCTAGAATCATTTTTAGCAGTAAGTCCTTATTGCATAATTTCCCTACCATATCCCCGGCGTTGCAACGTTTACTAATGGCTGCATAATGAGTTAACTGAGAATCCATCAGTGAGCTCATTATGACTGGAGAGTTTGTTAGTCTTTTATTTGTATTTTTCTTTTTAGCTCCTGTCAGTTGATATATGACCACAACAAGGTTGAATGTGCATAGAAGCAAAGAGCCTATAAAAGCAAAACGGTGCACAATTTTAGAATGAAGTTAACTAAGAATCCTTCAGTGAGCTCAATATTTTTCTGAGCTCCTCTCTGCTGATATATGATCACAGCAAATTTGAATGTGCATAGAAGCAAAGAGCCTGTAAGGCTATGTGCCCACGTTGCTTTTCTGAAGCAGAATATTCCTCAGCGGAAACGCACACCCTCTTCCCGGGAAAATGCATGCGTTTTTGATGCTTTTGTTAAGCGTTTTAGCATGCGTTTTCCTATGAGTTTTTGCAATACAACTGTATGTATGCGGAAACACACGCGTTTCCGCAAAATTAATGAAAATGTTGCGTTTTTTTCCGCTAAGCGTTTCCGCAGCGGAAAAAAACGCACCATTAGCACAACATGTGCGGATTCAATTATGATAACATGGGATGCTTTTCTTAAGCGTTTCCGCTGCAAAAACGCGCGTCTAAAAGCGCAGCGTAAACGCTTCAAAAACGCAACGTGGGCACACAGCCTAAAAGCAAAACGGTGGACAATTTTAGAATGAGTTAACTGAAAATCCTTCAGTGAGCTTGTCATGACTGGGGAGAGTTTGTTACTTTTTTTGTCTGTTTCTTCCTGAGCTCCTCTAGCTGATACATGACCTCTGATCACATCAAAGTTGAATGTGCATAGAAACAAAGAGCCTGTAAAAACAAAACGGTGCACAATTTTTAATAAAACCCAATTGCAAAAATGATTTTTAGCCCCAAATACAATGGATTTAGGTAAAAAAAAAAAACACCCGAAGGTGTTTCTAACTGTGAGTGAAGGCCTGAGCTGTGCACGCTGATTTCCCCGTAGCCCTGGCACTGGATTTGTGTCACAGGCTGTTGCTGGGCTCTGTGGTGCCTGGTGACAGTGTGTGGCGGCAGTCACTGGGGTTTCATCAGCCGGCTTTGTGTGGGAGTGATGCAGCTGACCTGAGAGTCCCGCAGTTCCCATGGCAGGCTCTTGTAAGCTTGGTGTCTCCATGGGGCTGGCATCCCGGGAGTCCGGGGATAATTTCAGCTTTCTTCTTGGAGTGAGGCTGAGAAACGATAACAAAGGAAATTACCGGAGTATTGTTGTGGGTTACACTCAAAACCATGTTGAAACTATTCCCACAGCAGGTAACTCAAGCGAGAAACCACAACATGTATCCGCCATAATTCATTGTAAATCAAAAGCCACAAGTTGGAAAAATATCACCAAATTAATAATAAAAAAAACTAAAAACATAAATTTTTTTAAGTCATCCTCAATTTTTTTGACCCAACATATCCACTTCTGGAAAAGCTTGGTGGCAGCTCACAGCGGGTGTAATCCAGCTTTCCTTTCCCCTTAGTTATGCATTAATATAGAATATGATATACAGGCGCTTCTCGCAAAATTAGAATATCATCAAAAAGTGAATTTATTTCAGTTCTTCAATACAAAAAGTGAGTCTCCTATATTCTATAGAGTCGTTACACACAGAGTGATCTATTTCACATGTTTATTTCTGGTAGTGTTGATGATTATGGCTTACAGCCAATGAAAACCCAAAAGTCATTATCTCAGTAAATTAGAATACTTTATATCACCAGCTTGAAAAGTGATTTTAAAATCAGAAATGTTTGCCTACTGAAATGTATGTTCAGTAAATGCACTCAATACTTGGTCGGGACTACTTTTGCATCAATTACTACATCAATGCGGCGTGGCATGGAGGTGATCAGCCTGTGGCGCTGCTGAGGGGCTATGGAAGCCCAGGTTGCTTTGACAGCAGCCTTCAGCTCGTCTGCATTGTTGGGTCTGGTGTCTCTCATCTTCCTCTTGACAATTCTCCATAGATTCTCTAGGGGGTTAAGGTCAGGCGAGTTTGCTGCCAATGAAGCACAGTGATACTGTTGTGTGTAAGGCTATGTGCACACGTATGCAGAAAATTTCTGCATAAAAACAGGACTCCTTCCCAGAAAACGCGCGTTTTTGCGCGTTTTTGCCGTGATTTTTTCCGCGCGTCCCCAGACACATAGAAAATAGCTAGAAATGCGGAATTTACAGCGAAATTAATGAGCATGCTGCGGTTTTTTTTTTACCGCAAAGCGTTTTTTTTCGCAGTAAAAAACGCATCAATATGCACAAAAAGTGCAAAATGCATTAAAATGAATGGGAAGCTTCTTTTAAGCATTTTTTGAGCGGATTTTTTGGTAAAAACGCGAAAAAAAAACGCTGTGTGTGAACACAGCCTTAACCAGGTATCGGTACTTTTGGCAGTGTGGACAGGGGCCAAGTCCTGCTGGAGAATGAAATTTCCATCTCCAAAAAGCTTGTCAGCAGAGGGAAGCATGAAGTGCTGTAAAACTTCCTGGTCGATGACTGTGCTGACTTTGGTCTTGATAAAACACAGTGGACCTACACCAGCAGATGACATGGCTCCCCCAACCATCACTGATTGTGGAGACTTCACACTAGACCTCCAGCAGCTTGGATTGTGGCCTCTCCACTCTTCCTCCAGACTCTGGGACCTTGATTTCCAAATGAAATGCAAAATTTACTTTCATCTGAAAACAACACCTTGGACCACTGACAACAGTCCAGTTCTTTTTCTCCTTGGCCCAGGTAAGATGCTTCTGGCGTTATCTATTGGTCATGAGTGGCCTGACAAGGAATGTGACACTTGTAGCCCATGTCCTGGATACGTCTGTGTGTGGTGGCTCGTGAAGCAATGAATCCAGCAGCAGTCCTCTCCTTGTAAATCGCCCCAAAATTTTTGAATGGCCTTTTCTTCACAATCATTTCCAGGCTGCGGTTATCCCGGTTGCTTGTGCACCTTTTTCTACCACACTTTTTCCTTCCACTCAACTTTTCATTAATATGCTTGGATACAGAACTCTGTGAACAGCCGGCTTCTTTAGCAATGACCTTTTGTGGCTTCCCCTCCTTGTGGAGTGTGTCAGTGACTGCCTTCTGGACATCTGTCAGGTCAGCAGTCTTCCCCATGATTGTGGAGCTACTGAAGCAGACTAAGGGACCTTATTAAACGCTTAGGGAGCCTTTGCAGGTGTTTTTTGTCAATTATTCTAATTTACTGAGATAATGACTTTTGGGTTTTCATTGGCTGTAAGCCATAATCATCAACATTAACAGGAATAAACACATGACATAGATCACTCAGTGTGTAATGACTCTACAGAATATAGGAGATTCACTGTTTGTATTGAAGAACTGAAATAAATTAACTTTTTGATGACATTCTAATTTTTGTGAGAAGCTGAGTGGTAGCCACATTAAGTGTACTAGTAGCGACCTTATTTGTTTTGTTTCTTTTTGTCTGGAACAAAAAAAAAATACTTTTGCAATAATAAGTGAATGAGAGATATATCAGGATATATCACTGTATAGCCAGGCCGTTCGGTATACTAGGAAAGCTGTGTGGCACTATTAGAAGTTCCAATTTCCATCATATTGGCTGTCAACCATCTTTTTTTAAATTTTGAATATAAGAAAAGATCAGTTATGCAGTAATAAGAGAATGTGAGACGTATCCCTTAATATCCAGGCTGATATGTCATTCAGAAGGAAAGCTGGGTGACACACAGATTAAGAGTTATGATGGTGACCATTTTGGTTGTCATCCATCTTTCCCTATGCCCTGAATAGTAAAAATGACCGTAATGGAGGACTGTGTGCTATATTGCTTCATAACAGGAAGACAAGTCATTCAGGGTCTCGGAAAGCTGGGTGACATATTTTCTTAAGTCTTGAACAGTTAAAATGATTAGTTATGCTGTAAAAAGAAAATGTGAGATATATCGCTTTATTACCAGAAAGGAAAACTAGGTGACAACCAGATTATGAGTTCTGCTGGCCACCATATTGGTTGTCACTCAACTTTCCCTGAGCCCTGACCATAAAATCTGATGTGTTATCCAGTATTAATGGAGTGCAGGATATTTGCCAGAATGGCATATAAATATAGATTTATCAAGATGGGTAATAATCCAAGGTATTGCAAGGGTATTTATTGGTTGTCACCCAACTTTCCCGGTAAGAAGGAGAAGACAACTCATGCCTATTTTAGAGGATGGGGGGATTGCAAATGGATCCCATTTAAATCTTGTGATTCCACAGGCAAAAAAGGTCCATCACCGGACTAATAGTGAGAAATTCATGGTCGGAAGAATGGAAGGAACGAGGTGAAGAAAAAAAAAACAAAAAAACGGTGTCTTAATACTATCTGGTGGACCTATCTAGATTTGCGCAAGATCGATCTTCACACAAGACCATTCATCCATCAAGTCGCCATGGCTCGAGATTGAGACGAAGAACATCAATAATAATAAAATAAATAAATATAAGATGTAATTCCCCCAGGGTTAGAGCGCCCCCTATACCAGGATGGCAGGGTCAGGAATTGCACTTTATTCACATCATCGATTTAATTTGAAAGTTCTATTTTTTTAATTCTATTAAATATTACAATATTTACGTAAAATAAGATAAATAAAAAAAGCAAAACATAACGATGCGACAATGTCACAATGTTACCTGTCCTCACAGTGCAGATGCCCCATGTTTCCAGACAGGCAGGTTACAGGTGACAGCCCCAGATCTGGAGAGAAGCTGAGCTCCTCATCCAAGCTGCTGTCACAGCTGCCTGGCTCCTGGCCGCTGCGGACCCCTTGTAGGACCCCCACCTCCGGCACGTAGGACATTGCCGGCTGCTCTTATATGGAGGATAGTCAGATGTTGCTATATGCAGGCGGCATTGGATGCAGGTCACTGTTTATGTTTAGGTCCCTGCTATAACAAAGGCTTCATCTGCTGCTTGTTTGCTTGTCCCTCTCTGTCACAGCAGAATGAATGGCTCCTGGAGATGGTATCTACAACAAGCAGAGGGCAGCACAGCTGACTAGTCCTCAGGAGGCTTTGAGAAGCCAAGTGTCACCCAGGGCTTGTTTGTGGGCAGGTCCTGACGTCTTCTGAAGCTTTAGCTCTAACAGTCTGGAATAATCAGGTTACCGATGATTAGAATTATTCCTTGTACTGCCGGACTTCATACCTAAAACCTACATCTTTATAAAGTCTAGGACTCATACCCATACGTGAGAAAAAAAAAAGTTCCGATATCTGGACCGAAAAAACGGACGAGTGCAAGTGTCATGCGAGTACAATGCGATTTTCACACCTAGCTTCCGATTTACATCCAAGTGCAATGCGATTTTAACATGAGCTTTTACATACAGCAGTTCTCTATGTCATTTACACATCGTTTTCTAACAACATATTTGTCAGAACACACACACACATATATATAATAGATAGAAGAAAAGCCGGCAATTCATGTGCCGCGTACCGTAAAATCACACTGACAGGTTAGAATAGAATAGATATATACATATATAGAATACATAGATATATAGATGTCAGTGACACACACATATACTGTACATATGTATTTATATTGAATAGAGATATAGAAGAATAGCCGGTAATTCATCTGCCGGGTACTGTAAAATCACTGCAGGAGCCGACAGGATAGGAGAGATGGATTGCATACAGTAAAGACAAATGGAATAGGTAGATACAGTATATAGATGTCAGTGACAAATACAATTAGTCCAGTGTGTATGCAAATTGCTGGACATGCAATTAATAAAAGATTAAAAAATGGCGTGGGCACGCCCTATAATTAATAGCCAGCAAGGCTATAAAGACAGCTTTGTCTGATATTAATAGCCTAGGAAGGTGCCATGGAATTTGCCCCACCTTCCGGCTAAAAACATCAGCTCTCAGCCGCCAATTCTGGCACTTAGCCTCACTCTTCCCACTTGCCCTATAGCGGTGGCAAGTGGGGTAATAGTTGTGGGGGTTGATGTCACCTTTGTGACATCAAGCCCTGAGGTTAGTAATGGAGAGGCGTCAAGAAGACGCCCCTATTACTAACCCCATAGTCAAATTGTAAAGAAAACACAGACACCCAGTAAAAAATCCTTTAACTGAAATAAAGACACAGAAGACTCCTTTAATATTCTTAATTAACCCATACTTACGACCACGCCTAATTCCTGAGAAACCCTCGATCTCCTGTAATAAATGTAAAATAATAAACCAACAATATACCATACCTGTCCGTCATTGTGTGATCTGTCATTTCTGCACGGTCCAGAGGTCACCGCAGTTCAGGGTGTGAGGGAGCGCAGCTTCAGTGACGTCACCGCTAGTCACCGAAGATCCGCTCCTAGCATCTTCTCATTCACCAATGGTTTTCAGCCGAGGCGGTCGAATCTTGGCACCGTCCAGGTTAAAAATTATTTCTCCAGATATGGATTACGGTGTGGGACACAACGACGGACAGGTATGGTATATTGTTGGTTTACTGTTTTACTTTTATTACAGGAGATCGAGGGCTTTGCAGGAATTAGGTGAGGTCGTAAGTATGGTTTAATTAAGAATATTAAAGGAGTCTGTGTCTTTATTTCAATTAAAGGACAGAACCCGGCAGATGTATTACCGGCTTTTCTTCTATCTATCTCTCAATGCAATATAAATACATATATATATATACACTGTATGTGTGTGTCACTGACATCTATTTACACTGCTCAAAAAATAAAGGGAACACTCAAATAACACATCCTAGATCTGAATGACTGAAATATTCTCATTGAATACTTTGTTCTGTACAAAGTTGAATGTGCTGACAACAAACTCACAGAAAAATCATCAATGGAATTCAAATTTACTAACCAATGGAGGCCTGGATTTGAAGTCACACACAAAATTAAAGTGGAATGTAATGTCCGTAATACAAAATGATGCTCAGTATTGTGTGTGGCCTCCACGTGCCTGTATGACCTCCCTACAACGCCTGGGCATGCTCCTGATGAGGTTGCGAATGTTCTTCTGAGGGATCTCCTCCCAGACATGGACTAAAGCATCCACCAACTCCTGGACAGTCTGGTTCAACGTGACGTTGGTGGATGGAGCAAGACACGATGTCCCAGAAGTGCTCAATTGGATTCAGGTCTGGGGAACGGGCAGGCCAGTCCATAGCTTCAATGCATTCATCTTGCAGGAGCTGCTGACACACTCCAGCCACATGAGGTCTGGCATTGTCCTGCATTAGGAGGAACCCAGGGCCAACTGCACCAGCATATGGTCCCACAAGGGGTCTGAGGATCTCATCTCGGTACCTAATGGCAGTCAGGCTACCTCCGGTGAGCACATGGAGGGCTGTGCGGCCCTCCAAAGAAATGCCACCCCACACCATTACTGACCCACTGCCAAACAGGTCATGCTGAAGGATGTTTCAGGCAGCAGATTGCTCTCCACATCATCTCTAGACTCTGTCACGTCTGTCACATGTGCTCAGTGTGAACCTGCTTTCATCTGTTAAGAGCACAGGGTGCCAGTAGCGAATTTGCCAATCCTGATGTTCTGTAGCAAATGCCAAGCGTCCTGCATGGTGTTGGGCTGTGAGCATAACCCCTATCTGTAGACGTCGGACACTCAGACCATCCTCATGGAGTTGGTTTCTAACTGTTTGTGCAGACACATGCACATTTGTGGCCTGCTGGAGGTCATTGTGCAGGGCTCTGGCAGTGCTCCTCCTGCTCCTCCTTGCAGAAAGGCTGAGGTAGTGGTCCTGCTGCTAGGTTGTTGCCCTCCTACGGCCCCCTCCACATCTCCTGGTGTACTGACCTGTCTCCTGGTAGTGCCTCCAGCCTGGTCCAGGCTGCTCCCATGCCATCAGCCCCTGTTTGGGACTTCTGATAATGCTCTAATTAATCTTTTCCTTGACACTACTTGAGTATGGTTTGAGAAAGGCCTCTTAGTAGGTCGAAACGTAACCATAGTATACTCATATCCTGGATTATGATATTATACCCACATTTTGGATACTTCTTTTGTCTGCGGTGTTACACTATTTGATGCATTTGAAATAAAATAAAAATCCAAAAATTTCACAAAATCTTCAAGATTTTTTGGCAAGATTAATCCACACTTGAGTGCGACTGTTTATCTACTGACTATTGTTTCTGGACACTACGCTGACAGACACAGCAAACCTTCTTGCCACAGCTCGCATTGATGTGCCATCCTGGATGAGCTGCACTACCTGAGCCACTTGTGTGAGTTGTAGTCCGTCTCATGCTACCACGAGTGTGAAAGCACAACCAACATTCAAAAGTGACCAAAACATCAGCCAAAAAGCATTGGTACTGAGATTTGGTCTGTGGTCACCACCTGCAGAACTACTCCTTTATTGAGGGTGTCTTGATAAATGCCAATAATTTCCATCCGTTGTCTATTCCATTTGCACAACAGCATGTGAAATTGATTGTCAATCAGTGTTGCTTCCTAAGTGGACAGTTTGATTTCACAGAAGTTTGATTTACTTGGAGTTATATTCTGTTGTTTACGTGTTCCCTTTATTTTTTTGAGCAGTGTGTGTACTGTATGTATTCTATGTGTATATATCTAGTCCATCTTTTCTTTTCTAACATGTCAGTGTGATTTTACTGTATGCGGCACATGAATTGCCGGCTTTTCTAAGGACATCGGTGCGTAAAAATTGGACAGCACTCGTATGGTCCGAGTGCTGTGCGATTTTTTTCTCACATCCATTGACTTGCATTGGCGAGATACGCAGCAATACTCAGTATGCTGCGATTTTGCACTCGTCCATTTTGCTTGCGAATGAGTATGAGCCCTTAGAGCGGATCCATCACCAGATTTCATAATACAAACTGCATATACAGTATTACTATATACATAATATACCTGATGTGACTGGTGTACTTACTATGAAAAAATATCCATCAGAAAGGCTGCATAGCTTTGTTGTATAAGTAAAGCCATTCTGTAGTATGGATTTTCAAAGTAAACATACCTGCCTCATCAGGTCTCAGAGATCTATTTCATTTATCTTTTATTGCACTGTCATTTTTCTTCCATCTCCTCTCCTCCAAGAACTGTAAGGCTATGGTTCACGCACAACATTTTTGCCGCATTTTTTTATTTATTTAATTATTTTACTCACTTCCATAGCGCTTAACATAAATTATCATCACTGTCACAGTCTAAATTACCGAACAGTATGTCTTTGGAGCGTGGGATGAAACCGGAAGAAACCCACGCAAACAAGGGGAGAATATACAAACTCTTTGCAGATGTTGTCCTTGGTGGGATTCGAACCTAAGATCCCAGTGCTGCAAGCCTGCAGTGCTAGCCACTGAGACACCGTACAGTGCTAACCACTGGGCCACAATACAGTGCTAACCACTGAGCTGCTATACAGTGCTAACCAGTAAGCCACCATACAGTGCTAACAACTGAGCCACCACACAGTGCTAACCACTGGGCCGCCATACAGTGATTACCACTGAGCCACCATACAGTGCTAACCACTGAACCACCATACAGTGCTAACCACTGAGCCAACATTCAGTGCTAACCACTGAACCAACATACAGTGCTAACCACTGGGCCGCCATACAGTGCTAACCAGTAAGCCATCATACAGTGCTAACCACTGAGCCACCTTATAGTGCTAACCACTGAGCCACCATACAGTGCTAACCACTGAGCCACCATACAGTGCTAACAACTGAGCCACCATACAGTGCTAACCACTGGGCTGCCATATAGAGCTAACCACTGAGCCACCTTACAGTGCTAACAACTGAGCCACCATACAGTGCTAACCACTGGGCCGCCATACAGTGCTAATCAGTAAGCCGCCATACAGTGCTAACCACTGAGCCACCATACACTGCTAACCACTGAGCCACCATACAGTGCTAACCACTGGGCCACCATACAGTGCAAACCACTGAGCCACCATACAGTGCTACCCACTGAGCCACCATACAGTGCTAACCACTGAGCCACCATTCAGTACTAATCACTGATCCACCATACAGTGCTAACCACTGAGCCACCATACAGTGCTAACAACTGTGCCACCATACAGTGCTAACCACTGAGCCACCATACAGTGCTAACCACTGAGCCACCATTCAATACTAATCACTGATCCACCATACAGTGCTAACCACTGAGCCACCATACAGTGCTAACCACTGAGCCACCATACAGTGCTAACCACTGAACCACCATACAGTCCTAACCACTGAGTCATCATACAGTGCTAACCACTGAACCACCATACAGTGCTAACCACTAATTCCCCATACAGTGCTAACCACTGAGCCACCGTGCTGCCCATTTTTGACACTTTTTTTGCAATTTTTTTTTTGTGAGGGGTGTGAGGATTACATGTGTGATTTGTCTACAGTACGTGTGTAATAGAGTCAGTTTTTATTTACCTAAAACGCTTCAAAAAGGCCACTGCATTTTTTTTCTCACACATTTTTCATTGCTCTCTACAGGTCAAAAATAAAAATCACTGTGAAAACGCTGGAAGAACTGACACCCTGCAGAATTAAGAAAAAGCACAGCAGTTTTCCAATTCAGTCTGGAAAAAACAAAAGATAAGCGCGTGCAGGAGATTTCTGAAATCTCAGAGACTTTGCTAGAAAATTGTAGCAAACAACCTCCTGATGGGCGTGAAAATCGCCTATTAATTTTATTCCATCGAGGTAGCCGGGGAAGGGTTTGTTTTGTTGCAGGATGAGCTGTAGTATTGAATGACTCCATTCATTTTACCATGTACCGAAAAACGGAACATTGGTTTTTGAGGTTTTGTTTTTCCGCCATTCCTTGGGCCATAACAGCGACCCGGCAGCGTCATTCTCCAGGTCACTACAAGGACGGTGAGAACAAACATGGACGTTTTTTTATTAACTTAAGTAGTAGAAAAAAGTTTAGAAATTTGTAAAAAAAAAAAAAAAAAAAAAATTGGGATGTGTCTCCATTTTCAGAGCCCGGTGGTGCGTCCTTTTTCCGGTGATGGGGCTTGCTTTTTTTTTTCACGATGAGCTGTAGTTTGTATTGACACCATTTCCAGTACATAGGACATTGTGATAACTTTTTATTGCATTATTTTGGGGTGAAGGTAAAGAGACCAAAAACTAAAATTCTGGCACTTTGATTTTTTTTTTTTTGCTTTATGGCTTTTATGGACGCTGTGATACCAAATTGGGCTGCAAAGGGCCCCTATGTTGCAAGGCGGCGTGCCTAGAGGGGTCAGGTTCTTTCATTCCTTCGTGTTTGCTTTCTGGAGACTTTGCTTTTCCTCCCATGAATAGACTGTACACAGCTATAAATCCCTCTGCTATTACAACTGTACGGTCAGTCGCCAGTGATGTTTACCGGAGCCGCCGGCACAGACACATGAGATTTTTGCCATATTAATCATGTTAAAAATCTTCTCCGCTCTCAGGAATGATGGGATTTCTGTTGAGCAGGTTACCGGCCACCTCTGCAGTTTAGCAGCGTCGGCCGAGCATGCTCAGTGCTTGCAGGCTTTTTTCCATAGAGCAATGTATGAGTGGATCTAGATCTGGGCGGAACGCTGGAACAACACTTGAAAATAGCAAAACTGTAAAAAGAGATTTTATCATCTCTGTGCGCATTGTTCTAAAAAAAAGTGTATAAAACTGCCCTTTTTGTTTTAAAATTTTTTTTTTTTTTTTTTACCCCATGTTGTAGCATTCTATAAGTGTCATTTTTTGCAGGTGGCTGTTTGTGCGAATATATATTTTGTTCTTTTGTTTTTTTTTTCCTAGACTTCCATTGTTCCAAAATAGATGGTTGTCCCATCCTCTCGTTGAGCAGCTCACTGCTCCCCAGCCTCCTGCTCGCTCCTGCTTGATTGACAGCTCAGACCAGTGGCATTGATTAACAACCGGCCCAAATTGTGTGACCCCTGATGCTGCCATGGAAGAAGCACAGGGGCACCAAAGCTGGCAGAAATGGTAGCTAAGGCCACATGCACACATTGAGTATTTGGTGAGTTTTTTTTTACCCCAGTATTTGTAAGCTAAAACCAGGAGTGGAGCAATCAGAGGAAAAGCATAATAGAAACATTTGCACCACTTCTACATTTTTCACCCACTCCTGGTTTTGGCTTACAAATACTGGGGTAAAAAAAACTCACCAAATACTCAATGTGTGCATGTGGTCTAACAGTGCGCTACAGTGATCCCTGCCAGATTCAGGGTACTGCATACAAGCTCAATACCATAGAAAATATACATTTGTCATTATAAATCATCAAGGTTCTCAAGAATGGATGGATTTTTAAGTTGAATTCATACTGGTTATTGTCTAGGTTATCGACCACCTCTGCAGCCTATCAGAGGTGGCCAAACAGTGTTTTTACAAACACTTTGCAATTTTACCCATAAAGTAACATTGGATTAATCCTTTATTGTAAGGGCGCATTCAGAGGTCCATGCCAATTGGTCCAGGATCGGACCCCAATGCACTGACTAGTCACCCGTCTCCCAACCCGAGCATGACAGTTTTATAGAAATACATGAAACCTGTGGCCAGTCCGTGCATTGTGCTCTGATCTCCAACCGATTTACACCGCCATGTGAATGTGCCATATCTTTCCTTCCTTGGTGCAATTTTTGTTGCAATTTTAACATAACATAGTTTTTATGGTTGAAGGAAGACTTTAAGTCCATCTAGCGCAACGCATAGCCTAACACGCTGATCCAGAGGAAGGCAAAAAAATAACACTCCGATTTTGTCATTATAAATCCTGTCATCGTAAGAAGAATCATGAAATTCCAAGATTTATGAATCATATGACTTGTAATGTTAAAGTTTTATAACAATAAAAAATGTCGCTGTTTTCACTGCACTCTTTAGGCAAAATGATGTATTTGCACAGAAGCTTGTTTTTTTGTTTTTTTTTAGAAAAAACACTGGAACTTAATATGGAAAGTAATACACAAGCTGCATTTTTTCAGAAGACGTCCACTAGGTATAGGGATATTTTTATACATTTTTTCAATAGACATCTAGATTAGTGAAAAAAAAAAAAGGTCTGAAAAAAATGCAGGTATAAAATGTGTGAAAAAATACCGCTGTAAGGCTGTGTGCCCACGTTGCGTGTTAAAACGCACACTAAAAACCGGACTCCTTCCCAGAAATCGCTCGTTTTTTTCGCGATTTTGCCGCGATTTTCTCAAGCACTTTCCAAGCGACCTGAAGCATCGCTTGGAAAGTGATTGACAGGTTGGTCACACTCGTCAAACATAGTGTTTGACAAGTGTGACCAGGTTTTTACTATTGAGGCCGCCTATGCGGCATCAATAGTAAAAGATAGAATGTTAAAAATGATAAAAAAATAAAAAATCGGTGTATATTTACCTTCCGACGTCCCGCACTGCCATCCCGAGCCTCAGCGTTCCCAGCGATGCCTTGCGAGACCTGTGATGACGTTGGTCTCGCGTTGCTATAGCGATCTTGCGAGACCGCTAGAGTCACGCGAGACTACGTCATCACAGGACCTTGCCGCAAGGCATTACGGGGAACGCTGAGGCCGGGAATGCAGCGCGGGACGCCGGAAGGTAAATATACCCTGATTTTTTATTTTTTATTCTTTTTTTTACAGGGGTATGGTACCCAGGGCCTGGAGGACAGTCTCCTCTCCTCCACACCGTGGGTACCAACCGCACATGAGACGCTTAACTTCCCGCATGGTGGGCATAGCCACATGCGGGAAGTCAGCGATTCTCATGCATTCCTATGGGTGCGGAATCACGGCAATTCTTTGCGATTCTGCACAAAAGAATGAGCATGCTGTGATTTTTTCCGCGATGCGATTCTGCCACGGAAAAAAGTGCAGCATTAGCACAGCATGTGCGGAATGCCATAGGAATGCATGGGGGCGTTCTGTACACGATTTTTAAACGTTTTCTCAGCGTTTTCGCGCCGAAAATCGCAGCAAAAACGCTTAAAAATCGCATTGTGGGCACACAGCCTAAATGTTTGGGTGAAATACATGAAATTTATGCCATTTTTTAACAAGTGCCCAAAATGACCAGGCAAAAATAGTGTATAAAGGTGGCTTAGGGTATGTTGTGGATTTGTGTGCAGATTTTTCCGCACGGAATCTGCAGAATCTGCAGGTAAAAAGGCCTGCGTATCACCTACGGATTTCCTGCGAGTTTAGTGCGGATTTAGTGCGGAATTTGCCTGCGTTTTTACATCTGCGAATTCCTATAATGGAATAGGTGTAAAAACGTTGCAGAATCTGCACAAAGAATTGACATGCTGCGGAAAGTAAACCGCTGCGTTTCCGCACAGAATTTTCCGCAGCATGTGCACAGCGGTTTTTGTTTTCCATAGGATATAATGGTACTGTACACCGCAGGGAAAACTGCTGCAAATCCGCAGGGCCAAATCCACAGACGAATCCGCAACGTGTGTACATACCCTTAAGAGTATGTACACACGCTGCAGATTCTGCTGCGGATCCGCAGCGGATTTGGCCCTGCGGATCCGCAGCAGAATCTGCTGCGTTGTACAGTACCATTATATCCTATGGAAACCGCTGTGTAGACGGTGCGGAATTTTCCTCGCGGTTTTTGCTGCGGTTTCCAATCCGCAGAAAGAATTGACATGTCACTTCTTTTCTGCGGATTCCGCTGCGGTTTACCATCTTCTCCATTGTTGAGGTGAGAAACCGCAGGGCAAAACCGCAGGCTAATCTGCAGATAAACCGCAGGTCTTCTGACCTGTGGATTTACCTGCGGATTTTGCACAATCCACAGCGTGTGCACATAGCCTTAGGCTCTGTGCACACACAGGCTTTTTACTGGGTTTTTGGAGCAGACACTGGCTCTGTGCACATGGAGCTTTTTGGAGCAGAAAGTCAAACACTGAGAGGTTCTGCTCAATTTCTTGTCTGAAAAGTCTGCAAAAACACTCCATGCACATGGTGCCCACGCACAGGTCTCAGGCTATGTGCACACGCCGCGAATTCTGCTGCAGAATTTTCCGCATGGATTTTGCAAAATCCGCAGGTCAAAGGACCTGCTGTTTATCTGCGGTTTAGTTGCGATTTCACACCTCTACAATGGAGAAGGTGTGAAACCGCAGCGGAATCCGCACAAAGAAGTGACATCCTGCGGATTTGAACCCGCAGCAAATCCACGCGGAAAAATCTGCACGGTGTGCACTGCGGTTTTTGTTTTCCATTGATTATAATGGTACTGTACACCAAAACCACAGGACCAAAAGCGCTGCAGATCCGCAGCAGAACCCGCAGCGTGGGCACACACCCTCAAAGATTTGGAGGAGTTTTCAGGAGTTTCTGCACCAAAATTTCATTAAAAAAAAAACCTTTCAATTTCAATTTTTTTTTCCTTTTAACTGGATTTGTAAAATCAAAACACCAAAAATTGAGGTTTTTCTTTTAACCATATCAGTGCACTTGGATTTTCTTTTCCTTTTCCACTTTTATTACATGATATGGTAATGTGAATTCCTGCCAATAAAAAAAAAAAAACAAGAAAGAAAGAAGCCCTGGTTTGGCTACTTGGATTGAAAAATAAAGTAATTAGTGCCAAAAAAAACTCTTCCAAAAAAAAAAAAAGAAATGTGAAAAAAAATAATTCTATCTCCTTCTGTTCTGTCCCTCCACTCCATCCTGGTCCTTGTAGAAGGATCTCTCAGGATGTCTCCCCACTGCAGTATCGAAATGACCACCAGAGGGCAGTGCACGTAATCTGCTCAACCGGAAGCTGCTGCACCATAGAGCGCTGTGCTCGCCGCTGGGGCCGGAAGTGCCGGCGTGTGTTGGAGGCCGCACGTGGATTCAGCGTGGAGGAGCCGCAGTCACAGCACGGATCATGGGGAAGTCGGGGAAGCTCCGCTCCGGGACCGCCGGGAAAGTGAAGCGCTGGAAGAAGGGACACAGCAGCGATTCCAACCCTCAGGCCAAGCGGCACCGGGAGGCGGCGAGGAGCGGGTTCTTCAGCCGACCCTCAGGTGAGTGTCACAGGGGGCGCTCTCATCAGCTGACTTAAAGGGGTTTTCCAGATCTCTTTACTGGTCGTCATGTTTCCCTGGATTTCAGGATCTCTGCTTGCTGTCAGGGACTGGATACATGTTAAAAGGCTTGTCTGCCCCTGAAAATCGCTTTAATAGGGGACAACAACCCCTTTAAGGAAGCGGTCCCCCCCCCCCCCCTGGATGCAGTCGTGTCAGGGCGGGAGGGGTTGTAGTTTTTAATTTTATCATATAATATGCTCTAAAATGGGGAAAAAGTCCCGGTGAGAAAAAAAAAAATTGTTTGCGTTTTCCCTGAGCTCAGCATCGGGACTTTTTTTTTTGGCAGCATAAGTAGCAAAAGGAAGACAAGGAATAAAACCCACTAAGTTATCAATGTTCTGCCTCTAAAGCGCCATTAAGTCTATAGGCATTATCACTGTCCCCATTGGGGCTCACAATCTAGATTCCCTATCAGTATGTGTTTGGAGTGTGGGAGAAAACTGGATGAACCCCCCCCCTGCAAACAGGGGGAGAAGATACACGATCAAGGCAGATGTTGTACTTGGTGGGATTTGAACCCAAAAGCAACAGTGCTGACCACTGAGCCATCATAGAGTGCTGACCACTGAGCCATCATAGAGTGCTGACCACTGAGCCATCATAGGGTGCTGACCACTGAGCCATCATAGGGTGCTGACCACTGAGCCATCATAGGGTGCTGACCACTGAGCCATCATAGGGTGCTGACCACTGAGCCATCATAGGGTGCTGACCACTGAGCCATCATAGGGTGCTGACCACTGAGCCATCATAGGGTGCTGACCACTGAGCCATCATAGGGTGCTGACCACTGAGCCATCATAGGGTGCTGACCACTGAGCCATCATAGGGTGCTGACCACTGAGCCATCATAGGGTGCTGACCACTGAGCCTTCGTGCTGCCCAATACACTAAGGTGCACCTGTAATAAGACAGCCATGCGTCCTCCTCCACCTGATAGTGCATGTGAAATCACAAGAGATCCAACAAAAAGAAAATTTAGTCAAGTACTCCATAAGGCAGAGGTCCCCAACCTGTAGCTCGGGAGCCACATGTGGCTCGCGGTCCCATGAATTGTGGCTCGCGACTGTCTGCCAGCTTGGTATTAGGTCCAGGTCTAGCAAACAAGTATGAAGAGTACATTTCAAAATGGTGAATTTTGTGAGTAGCCCTGCACAGAAGTGCAGATATGGATGCATTTTACTGGTCTTAGTGGTTTAGAGATGTTTTCGGTATGGTACTACCTGTTAGAGGAGGTGCTCAAAGCTGGCTGTGACAGTGTGATGGGAAAATACTGAATGGGGGTATTGTGGGAACCCCTGGATCTGAGTGTACTGGTTGGAGTGATTTCTGTGGAAAAGCTTTGGTTATCATTATACCTGTAATGGGGGCTTTGGTTGATACTACATAGAAGGGGGTGGGAGCTGGATGTGGCTCACGACCCTCTAAGCCGAATGTGGCTCTGAAGGTCAGAAAGGTTGGGGAAATATTAAATTCTAATATCTAAATAAAACAAATGTTTTGTATCACCTTTTTCCAAGACTTTTTTTTTTTTTCAGTTTTCCATCGATGGAGCTGTGTGAGTGCTTGTTTTTTTTTTCGTCTCCCCATGGGGAGCTGCAGGTTTTTATTAGTTCCATTTTGGGGTACACAGGTGGACCCTTCACTGTGGGGAGTGGGGGGGGGGGGTCAGCTTATGAGCTTATTTCGTCCACCTGCATCCATTCCATTATGAAGTCGGATGGTGTTAAAGAAAGCAAGAAAAAGAGGAATGTCTGCTCGCCTGGGGATGAAAGGATTCAGACTGCATGGAATATTTAGCAGTGGTGCAAGTCCCATATGAAGGAAGTAGAAAAAATCCAATGAGTGAATCCTTAAAAGAAAAAAGTTTATTGAAAAATATACAATAACTTAAAAAAAAAATCCAGATCCAACACCAATGAAAAGAGCCGACGCGTTTCGGTCTTTAATCATTGGCGACTAAGGACTGAAATACACACAAAATAGAAAGTGTAATTTCAGTGTTTGCTAGTTATGTGATGGAGATAAGTGTCCCAGGAAACTTCCGGGGTAGACAGTCTGGTGCATGGAGGAGTACGCACTGGTCTGGCTTCCAGGTCAAATGGTCCAAAAGGGGATGTTCTCCAGCACCAAAGGAAGGTAGTTGTGTAGTATATGTGTAGGGTTGAGACGGCTAAAAATGTGTGGGAACATATGGCATTATAGCCCTTCGCGTGGCCGATGAGAAATTTTCAGCACCGGACAAATTACCATGCAGATGTTCTCTGCTGTGACCTTGCTGCACAGACCGTATTGTATTAGTCCAACTCCACAGCCCTTGGGATCAGCCGATCGCTACACAACCATTTTCAAGGATTCTGTTTGCTGTCAGCGGATGAGAACGCTCTTGTTTCCATTCATACACAGTAATCCTGCACATATCCAGGAGTGGATACAATAGTATCTAGTGTAGACAATGCTCTGAGAGCTAAAGCAGCCTGGACTCCAGACTGATACATCGTAGCAAACTGTCAGACATTGCTGCTGCTGCGTTTACACCGATACAAGTGAATCCATTTGCAGCCAGTGATCATGGAGACACATGAGACTGCAGAGGCGCTGAAAGCAAAATCCAGCCCAATAGTTTTTTTTTTTTTTTTTTTCAAAATCTGTATATTTTAGAGCTTTTCCATTAATATATGTAGTACATATATACATCTGGCCTCACCCTGTCCTGCTTTCCTCCCCATGCTCCAGGTAAAAGTGACCTGACTGTAGATGCCCTGAAGCTCCACAATGATCTCCAATCCGGGTCGTTCACTGTGCAGAAGAAGCCTGAAGAAGACATGGAGGAGGATGCCGACATGGCCGTGACTGAGAAGTCAGGAGCCACTTTCTTGAGCGGCTTGTCTGACTGCACCAATGTCACCTTTGGCAAAGTGCAGAGATACTGGGAGTCCAACTCAGCGGCTCATAAAGAGGTGAGAAATTCACTCTAGATTCCTGGCTGATAATTTTATTACTCTGCCAAATTTGGGGACAGATGAGGCCATGAATTTGGAAATGTGGATCGTCTCCTCTAGGCCAGCGCTTCCCATTTTCCTATATATTAGAGGTGGAGGGTGGCACCCGAGACCACGCTCTGAGCCAAAACAAATCCAAATACTTCTGAGGGCTTGGAACACTTCCATCCAGTCTAGGCCCTTCTCTGGGAGCTAAATGCCTGAACCGTGTCCTGTTTGCTACAGTGTCGCAGTGCAGGAAAGTGTGCAGATTTTTTGCAGATTTAAATGAGCAGGAGCCGAGAAGAAGGAAGATAACAATTTAGAGATGATTCTTCTTTCAGAATGAGTTCACTGACACTCTCATTTATTTCCTTGTGCGTACAGAGTCTACAGAAGCCGAACTGTGCAAAAATGTTGATGAAACCCAATAGCAAAAAAATAACTTAAAAGCCAAAAAATTAATGCATTAAATTAAAAAGAAAAGCAAAATACTTCAGAAGGTGTCCTCTTCCTTTTGAAGGTCTTGAACACCTGGGTGTTTTTATTTTGTCTTGTATAGAGCATTATGTAAGATACAACTCCCATTATGAGAGGGAGGATGCAGACAGGTGCCCTGCGCTGTCACATTCAACAGGACAGTCAGCGAGATGGCAATGTCCAATGAAGACTAGAAAGTTGCTTTGTTTCAAGAAAAAAATTATCTACAAAAAAATGTTCACAGAGATCTGAAGCGTTTAAGGATGAATAAGTTTAGTTAATTTCTGATTTTTTTTTTTATATTTTTCAGATCTGCGCTGTGCTGGCTGCTGTGACTGAAGTGATCCGATCCCAGGGAGGAAATGAGACGGAGACAGAATACTTTGCAGCCCTGGTGAGTGTTTCTCCTTCGGTAAGGTGGAATTCTGCAACTCTGTGATTAGGACCTGTAACCAATCCACTGCTGTCGTCTAATTCATCTTCATAAACATCCAAGACTGAGTTCTTACGATCCGCCATGTCATCCATTGCAGCTGCCTTTCTTTTGTGGATGAGCTGCATAATAATGTGATGCCTTCTTTTCTACTGCAAAAAATTGCCCCAGTCCCTCTTTTCTGCAGGGCAAGGTACGGGGGATGTAGGCAAGGTACGATGAAGTTTTCCATGTTCTCGCCTTCGACCACAGACTATTAACATGGCCTTCGTACCAGGATCTTGCAAGGCTGAATCTTGGCTTTGCAGAAAGTATGGAGCAGGGTGTTCAATTTTTTTTCCAAATTTAGTAAACACCTAGTGAAGGCAGAGACCACCAACAACTGGGACCTGTGTCCCTCCAGCTTAAGCCACTAATTCCCTTACTATATTTTTAGGGTTACAAGATGCCAATAATCAAAGCTAAAACAAGTTTCCTACCCACTATGGCTCATGATTTATTCTGTTGTGGGTTCTTTAATGCAAGTAACTAACATTAAACCGCTGTTTGCTCCTAGATGACGACCCTTGAGGCGGTGGAGTCCTCCGAGTCTTTGGCCGCAGTTGCCTATTTACTCAATCTGGTTATGAAGAGGTCAGTGGGTTAATCCTTAAGTCTGTGGGGTCATATCTTATGTATGGCACTTAATTATTACAATATTTTGTTTTTTTGAATTGGTTTTGTGAGTTGTTTTTTTTTTTTTCTTACCAGGGTGCCAGGTCCTGTGCTGATTAAGAAGTTTTCAGACACATCGAAGGCATTTATGGACATCTTGGCTTCACAAGCAAATAAAGGCAGCGTCTCTGCTGTTAGATGGGTGAGTAGTCCTTCCTGCGATCTTATTTCCGTAGACTTTTTTTTTTTTTCCGCACCACGATCTGATGGTTTTTATTGTTACCATACAATATTTTGATTGCCTTGTATTGTATTTTTTTTGTGTGCGAGTACAGGGACCGAAAAATATTAACTGATTTTTTTTTTTTTCTTTCATCACTTTTTTACCTTATGGGTTAAATAATTTTATATTTTGATTGGACTTTTAGTAGTTCATCATAGAACACGTAGGGGATCAGCACGCTCTCCCTCGTTGCAGGTGGCGCAGTGCCAATCAGCACATTGTGACGATTGCGTGCTCTCCCATCGATGCCTGATGCCAAAGTTTTTTTGTTTTTTTAAAAAAAATTTTTATTATTGCATCAGTAAAATAATCTCTCTGTTTGCTGCAAAGCCTCCTTGAAATGAAATGTCTTTATTGCAGATTATCTCCTGCCTGGCCGTACTGCTGCGCAAGCAGGACCTCTCCGTGTGGAGTTACCCGTCCACCCTGCAGGTTTACCACGGGATATTAAGCTTCACTGTCCATGCAAAACCGAAGGTAAGATATTAGTTCCATTCACAGTTCTTTGCCATGCTGTAGAATTAGGAGAGGGTAATTCAGAAATATACCAAATTGTTTTATTTTGTTTCCATGATTTTAGATTCGCAAGGCAGCTCAGCTCGCTGTGTGCTCCATCTTAAAAGGCAGCGAGTTCATGTTTACCGATTCACCCCCCACTCACCACCCAGCTGCACCGTCCACAGCTAAGTTCTGTATCCAGGAAATTGAGAAGTCTGGAGGTAAGAGATCTGTATGGGGGCCGCTACCCTCCTTACTCTGGGGGTGGGTTCAGGGGCCGCTGCCCTCCTGACTCTGGGAGTGGGGGCCGCTACCCTCCTGACCCTGGGGGTGGATTGGGGGGGCCGCTACCCTCCTGACCCTGGGGGTGGATTGTGGGTTCCGCTACCCTCCTGACCCTGGGGGTGGGTTGGGGGGGGGCGCTACCCTCCTGACCCTGGGGGTGGGTTGGGGGGGGCCGCTACCCTCCTGACCGTGGGGGTAGGTTGGGGGGGGCCACTACCCTCCTGACGCTGGGGGTGGGTTGGGGGGGGCCGCTACCCTCCTGACGCTGGGGGTGGGTTGGGGGGGGCCGCTACCCTTCTGACTCTGTGGGGGTGGATTGAGGGGCCGCTAACCTCCTGACTCTGTGGGTAGGTTCAGGGGCCTTTCCCCTCCTAACTCTGGGGGTGGGTTGGGGGCCTCTGCCTTTCATTACTAGATAAATCTAACCCATTTTTATTTCCTCTTGTATTTCCATGATGTTCATAGGCAGCAAAGAAGCCACCACCACCCTGCACATGCTGTCGTTGCTGAAGGAGGTGCTTCCATGCTTCCCTGTCATCTTGGTGAAGTCCTGCTGTGAGACTTTGTTGAAAGTTATGACCTTAAGCCATGTGGTGAGTACATATATAATATGGGGGTGCACACCAGGAGAACCTTCTTGCCTTTTTTTTTTCCCTTGGTAGGGAAATTTTGAGGAAGAGCTTTTGTGCTTTCCAGTTTTTGTTTCAGCAAATACTTGCATTATCTGTGAAATAGCCATTGTGGAGCAATTTCTCTATTATTCCTCCTGGAAATGCATGAATAAAATGACAGCGGGGTGTTGCCATTCCTCCCGAGACTTCCTTGCAAGATATGTAATGGTGGGTGTCCCACTCGGATATTACTGGGGGCGAAGCACTGATATATCGCTGCTTCTCCTGCACTGTGAGATGACCACACGGAGGTGTAGAGGAACATTAGGAGAGGACTTAGCACTACACCTGTGTTGTGTCCCTTTTAGTCTTAGGATTTGTGCGGATACCACAGTATGGATGGACTCTCATGATCATAAGAGAATGATGCTATGTCCTAGCAATATTCCAGTATTTTATGATGGTAAAACCTTTTTCTTCCTTCTGCAGATGATCACCGCCTGTGCCATGCAAGCCTTTCATGCCCTTTTCAACTTCAACTCAAATACCCAAGCGTTGACTGCGGAGCTTAATGCCCAGATTATCACTGTAAGTATAAATCCGCCATCTCTCGTTCCATCATTTGTCATTTTACTGCACAGCCCTTATATATTACTACTTTTCTGACAGGCACTGTACGACTATCTTCCTAATGAGAACGACCTGCAGCCTATGCTGGCCTGGCTTACCGTCATGGAACAAGCTCACGTAAATTTGTTCCGGTAGGGAAACTATATTTAATCTCAAACGGTAAAAAAAAGATAAAAAAAAGCTTATTCCTATGGATATATAAACACTGCTGTACAACATATCACCACTAGATGGCAGACACATCTTTTATGTCTCAGGACTTGTGCTGTGGACACCATAAGAGCTGACATGTGCCACCTTGGTCTCACAAGAGCAGCCACGGAAAACTGCACGGCCTAAAACATTGGTGCAAAGATGTGATACGGTTGTAAAAATGGAGACTGATCACATGCAAGTCGCACTGATCTTGCAATTTGGTTTATAGGAGAAAAGTTGAATGCGGCATGCAACCAAAAATCCAACTTAGTTTTGTTTTTTTATTTCTGTACTCACACAGACCTAGAGAATCTGTCTTATAGCACGGTGAACGCGTGGGAAAAATGACAATGGTTTTTTTTTCCCTTCTGTTTTTTTTGGACATTGCATTCTAAAAAGAATGTTGTCATGTAAAACTGTAAAAACAAACTTTTAGACGGCTATTCTGATGGAAAATGTTATGGCTCCTGAAAAGGGGAAAAACCCCCCACTAAAACTGGAACGAATATTGTCTGTATCCTCAAGGGGTTAACTGTCTGCCATGCTCATCTCTTACTCTGCAGTGATGTAGTGCTTGTGTTTGCAGGTTGCACTGTGACTTGTGCCTTGGTCACCTCCCTAGGCTCTTCTCCACATCCATGACTTGCCTCCTGTCCCCGCACACACAGGTTGTGTCTGCAGCTGCTCGCACTTTAAAGGTATGTGCTCATCCGTAACGCCGGGCTACCACTAGCCGGATTGTTAACTGTTTAATTGCTAATGTTAATGGTTTTTGCTTTCCATCTGACTTCTCTGCCTTTTCCCCAGTCTCTTCTTACAGAATGCATTGCGCCCCACATTGCAGAGATCGGGCCCGTCTCTCCCGCTTCAGTCGCCGGACCTGCTAGTCACATCTGTAAAATGTTTAAGTGAGTCACTCCAGAAATCTATAGTTATGCTAATGTATAGCTTGTTGCAAGGAAGGGTCCCAAGCCAAGAGGCCTTGCGTCTGTCAGGATATCTTTAATTTTCTGAAAGCAATGCTGCAATTCACAGACAGTGGGCAGAGATCGGGACTAAATGATCTTTAACTACTTGAGGACCTCCTAATGTCATAAAACAGCGGTCTAGTCCTCGCATGACTAGGCAAGGTTGATTTAAAACGTCGTAGCAGGGAACGGCTGTCGTATGTGGCCGGTCTCGCCATAGAGAAGGCAGAAGTGGTTTATCATGGCTGTACATACAGGACAACACGAGTGCTGTTTATACAGAACTAGATTAAGGCCCGATGCTATCGCATTGAGAGGATAGTGGCACACCTCTTGCCATGTTAACCCTCAATACACACACACCTCCTCAACACACACTCCTCTCACCTTTCACCATCTCCACTCACATCCACTCACTCTTTCACTCCACATACGACCCTTTCTCTCACTCCGTCTCTCATACTCACACTGTCATCGTCGCTGCTCCATGATCCCCGACATCTTCTTCCGCCGGCGCCATCCTGGATCCCGACGTTGTCCACGCCGGCGACATGTTCTTGCGGCCATGCCATCTTGAGTATTCTGAAATCCTGCGAGTGGACATTAGTGGAGATAGTGAAAGGTGAGAGGAGTGTGTGTTGAGGAGTGGTGTGTTGAGGGTTAACATGGCAAGAGGTGTGCTGTGACGTCACCAGTTACAACTGGACGGGAGTTGTTACAACCTGGAAGCTGCTTAGCGCATTTATTATAGTAGATTAAGGCCCGATGCTATCGCATCGAGAGGATAGTGACACACCTCTTGCCATGTTAATCCTCAATACACACACACCTCCTCAACACACCACACCGCCTCAACACACACTCCTCTCACCTTTCACCATCTCCACTCACGTCCATTCACTCTTTCACTCCACATACGACCCTTTCTCTCACTCCGTCTCTCATATTCACACCGTCATCGTCGCTGCTCCACGATCCCCGACATCTTCCGCCGGCGCCATCCTGGATCCCGACATTGTCCACCCCGGCGACATGTTCTTGCGGCCATGCCATCTTGAGTATTCTGAAATCCTGCGAGTGGACATTAGTGGCTCACCATTGTCATTTTGAAACACGACTGCTACTTCACTGACAGTGGGATTATTGTAGCGTCGAGGGTCTTGAGTACGATCTTGTTTAATAGCCATAGTGATGTTTGGCATGACAGTTCCGTTTTGTACATTTTTGATTTTCTTTACATCGTAAGCGTTGTTCGTTTGCGGTAGTGGTATCGAGAATGTAAAGTTGGGCAAATGCGCGTTGCTGGTCATCTGAGGGATGTAGTGTTCCAGTTCTATGATAGATCTGGCCATGTATGCGGAAACAGTATGGGCCATATCCAGGAGGTGGTGAAATATTTGCACCCATGGAGGCAAAAGCAAAGGAACTGTTAATACTTTGAATATTATCCATGAAATTTTTGCTAAATTCACTTTGCCCTTTCAGCAAACGTGTAAAGACATCAGGATATTGTAGTATGGGTACATGGACTTTACCCTTCTGACAGCAGAGCGTAAAGTTGTTATCAGAAGGTATCTCTGCTACAAAATGCAAAGCTTCGCAATGCTCACATACATGGGTCATGTCACCACAGCTGTGTTCGGTAATACTATTTTCATCATAAGTGAAAATGTGAGGTTGTAGTAGAAGTGCATGTCCAACCGATGGGGTGCGCCTAGTTTTGAGACCAACGTATATTTGTCTTGGTTGCACTTTCTGCAGGCTAACTGCAGCTTGTATGTGAAGAAACTGTGCATTGGTATTGACTAATGGTGGTATTGATAGGGCAGAAACAGATTGCTGATTAGTTATGTCAGTGAACGGCATATAGGATGAAGTGTGGTAGTAACTTGTTCCACATGCTGATGTGGAAGCATCCTGTTGTGAGTCTACTAATAATGATGAGGAAGAAGCCGTCTGTTGTTGGCGGTGATGGCGTGTAGAGGCTTCTTCAGCCAATGTAATAGATTTAGAGTTAGAGGATTCGTGTGTGAGACGACGGCGTTTATAAGCCTTAATCTTGTCAAGTCGATGCTGTTTTTCCTCAGGAGTCTCATTAGCACGGCGTTGTTTTTGTCGTAGTGCTAAAGCTGCTTTCCTTTCACTGGCATTGGCATACTGTGCATCGGTATTGAATGGTGGTATTGATAGGGCAGAAACAGATTGCTGATTAGTTATGTCAGTGAACGGCATATGGGATGAAGTGTAGCAGTAAATTGTTCCACATGCTGATGTGGAAGCATCCTGTTGTGAGTCTAATAATAATGATGAGGAAGAGGCCGTCTGTTGTCGGCAGTGACGGCGTGCAGAGGCTTCTTCAGCCAATCTTATGGATTTAGAGTTAGGGGATTCGTGTGTGAGGCGACGGCGTTTATAAGCCTTAATCTTCTCAAGGCGATGGTGTTTTTCCTCAGGAGTCTCATTAGCACAGCGTTGTTTTTGTCGTAGTGCTAAAGCTGCTTTCCTTTCACTGGCATTGGCATACTTTTTGTTATGACTCATGTTGGCACAGGTAAAGCAGTCTATTTGGCAGTTATCTGGCAGTGAAGAAGGCGTCCTGGAGTATTGTAGAGTAAACAGATACTAATTGACCCTGTAATTGCCCAGCAGTAGTTATGAAGTGGTAGTGGCAAATTGGCCCTGTAGTTAGACACCGGCAGAGGAGCAAGGCAGCAGTAGTTATGGCGGTAGAGGCAAATTGGCCCTGTAATTAGACACCGGCAGAGGAGCAAGGCAGTAGTAGTTATGGCGGTAGAGGCAAATTAGCCCTGTAATTAGACACCGGCAGAGGAGCAAGGCAGCAGTAGTTATGGCGGTAGAGGCAAATTGGCCCTGTAATTAGACACTGGCAGAGGACAAAGGCAGCAGTAGTTATGGCAGTATAGGCAAATTGGCCCTGTAATTAGACACCGGCAGAGGACAAAGGCAGCAGTAGTTATGGCGGTAGAGGCAAATTAGCCCTGTAATTAGACACCGGCAGAGGAGCAAGGCAGCAGTAGTTATGGCAGTATAGGCAAATTGGCCCTGTAATTAGACACCGGCAGAGGACAAAGGCAGCAGTAGTTATGGCGGTAGAGGCAAATTAGCCCTGTAATTAGACACCGGCAGAGGAGCAAGGCAGCAGTAGTTATGGCGGTAGAGGCAAATTGGCCCTGTAATTAGACACCGGCAGAGGAGCAAGGCAGCAGTAGTTATGGCGGTAGAGGCAAATTGGCCCTGTAATTAGACACCGGCAGAGGAGCAAGGCAGCAGTAGTTATGGCGGTAGAGGCAAATTAGCCCTGTAATTAGACACCGGCAGAGGAGCAATGCAGCAGTAGTTATGGCGGTAGAGGCAAATTGGCCCTGTAATTAGACACCGGCAGAGGACAAAGGCAGCAGTAGTTATGGCGGTAGAGGCAAATTGGCCCTGTAATTAGACACCGGCAGAGGAGCAAGGCAGCAGTAGTTATGGCGGTAGAGGCAAATTAGCCCTGTAATTAGACACCGGCAGAGGAGCAATGCAGCAGTAGTTATGGCGGTAGAGGCAAATTGGCCCTGTAATTAGACACCGGCAGAGGAGCAAGGCAGCAGTAGTTATGGCGGTAGAGGCAAATTAGCCCTGTAATTAGACACCGGCAGAGGAGCAAGGCAGCAGTAGTTATGGCGGTATAGGCAAATTGGCCCTGTAATTAGACACCGGCAGTAAACAGGCATAGGACCAAGGCAGCAGTAGTTATGGTGGTACAGGCAATGCCAAGCGTCCGCACAGCAAGTCGGCGTGAGGTAAATGACGCAATTTCACGAATGCAAGATGGCGATTCGCCGACGTCGTTAACACCTCTTGCCATGTTACCCCTCAACACACCACACCGCCTCAACACACACTCCTCTCACCTTTCACCTCCACTCATGTCCACTCACTCTTTCACTCCACATACGTTCCTTTCTCTCACTCCGTTTCTCATACTCACACCGTCATCGTCGCTGCCCCGACATCTTCCTCCGCCGCCGCGATCCAGGATCCAGGCGTTCTCCAGGCCACCGACATGTTCTTGCGGGACGCCATCTTGGATTTCGTGAAATCCCGCTATATTCAAGAAGGCGTCGCCGCAACAACATGTCGCTGGCGTGGACGACATCGGGATCCAAAAAGATGGCGTCGGCGAAATCTCGCGAGATTACGCCGACGCCATTTTGGATCCCGATATCGCCCACGCCAGCGACATGTTCTTGCGGGACGCCATCTTGGATTTCGTGAAGTCCCGCGATATTCAAGATGGCGTCGCCGCAACAACATGTCGCTGGCGTGGACGACATCGGGATCCAAAAAGATGGCGTCGGCGAAATCTCGCGAGATTACGCCGACGCCATTTTGGATCCCGATGTCGCCCACGCCAGCGACATGTTCTTGCGGGACGCCATCTTGGATTTCGTGAAGTCCCGCGATATTCAAGATGGCGTCGCCGCAACAACATGTCGCTGGCGTGGACGACATCGGGATCCAAAAAGATGGCGTCGGCGAAATCTCGCGAGATTACGCCGACGCCATTTTGGATCCCGATGTCGCCCACGCCAGCGACATGTTCTTGCGGGACGCCATCTTGGATTTCGTGAAGTCCCGCGATATTCAAGATGGCGTCGCCGCAACAACATGTCGCTGGCGTGGACGACATCGGGATCCAAAAAGATGGCGTCGGCGAAATCTCGCGAGATTACGCCGACGCCATTTTGGATCCCGATGTCTCCCACGCCAGCGACATGTTCTTGCGGGACGCCATCTTGGATTTCGTGAAGTCCCGCGATATTCAAGATGGCGTCGCCGCAACAACATGTCGCTGGCGTGGACGACATCGGGATCCAAAAAGATGGCGTCGGCGAAATCTCGCGAGATTACGCCGACGCCATTTTGGATCCCGATGTCGCCCACGCCAGCGACATGTTCTTGCGGGACGCCATCTTGGATTTCGTGAAGTCCCGCGATATTCAAGATGGCGTCGCCGCAACAACATGTCGCTGGCGTGGACGACATCGGGATCCAAAAAGATGGCGTCGGCGAAATCTCGCGAGATTACGCCGACGCCATTTTGGATCCCGATGTCGCCCACGCCAGCGACATGTTCTTGCGGGACGCCATCTTGGATTTCGTGAAGTCCCGCGATATTCAAGATGGCGTCGCCGCAACAACATGTCGCTGGCGTGGACGACATCGGGATCCAAAAAGATGGCGTCGGCGAAATCTCGCGAGATTACGCCGACGCCATTTTGGATCCCGATATCGCCCACGCCAGCGACATGTTCTTGCGGGACGCCATCTTGGATTTCGTGAAGTCCCGCGATATTCAAGATGGCGTCGCCGCAACAACATGTCGCTGGCGTGGACGACATCGGGATCCAAAAAGATGGCGTCGGCGAAATCTCGCGAGATTACGCCGACGCCATTTTGGATCCCGATGTCGCCCACGCCAGCGACATGTTCTTGCGGGACGCCATCTTGGATTTCGTGAAGTCCCGCGATATTCAAGATGGCGTCGCCGCAACAACATGTCGCTGGCGTGGACGACATCGGGATCCAAAAAGATGGCGTCGGCGAAATCTCGCGAGATTACGCCGACGCCATTTTGGATCCCGATGTCGCCCACGCCAGCGACATGTTCTTGCGGGACGCCATCTTGGATTTCGTGAAGTCCCGCGATATTCAAGATGGCGTCGCCGCAACAACATGTCGCTGGCGTGGACGACATCGGGATCCAAAAAGATGGCGTCGGCGAAATCTCGCGAGATTACGCCGACGCCATTTTGGATCCCGATGTCGCCCACGCCAGCGACATGTTCTTGCGGGACGCCATCTTGGATTTCGTGAAGTCCCGCGATATTCAAGATGGCGTCGCCGCAACAACATGTCGCTGGCGTGGACGACATCGGGATCCAAAAAGATGGCGTCGGCGAAATCTCGCGAGATTACGCCGACGCCATTTTGGATCCCGATGTCGCCCACGCCAGCGACATGTTCTTGCGGGACGCCATCTTGGATTTCGTGAAGTCCCGCGATATTCAAGATGGCGTCGCCGCAACAACATGTCGCTGGCGTGGACGACATCGGGATCCAAAAAGATGGCGTCGGCGAAATCTCGCGAGATTACGCCGACGCCATTTTGGATCCCGATGTCGCCCACGCCAGCGACATGTTCTTGCGGGACGCCATCTTGGATTTCGTGAAGTCCCGCGATATTCAAGATGGCGTCGCCGCAACAACATGTCGCTGGCGTGGACGACATCGGGATCCAAAAAGATGGCGTCGGCGAAATCTCGCGAGATTACGCCGACGCCATTTTGGATCCCGATGTCGCCCACGCCAGCGACATGTTCTTGCGGGACGCCATCTTGGATTTCGTGAAGTCCCGCGATATTCAAGATGGCGTCGCCGCAACAACATGTCGCTGGCGTGGACGACATCGGGATCCAAAAAGATGGCGTCGGCGAAATCTCGCGAGATTACGCCGACGCCATTTTGGATCCCGATGTCGCCCACGCCAGCGACATGTTCTTGCGGGACGCCATCTTGGATTTCGTGAAGTCCCGCGATATTCAAGATGGCGTCGCCGCAACAACATGTCGCTGGCGTGGACGACATCGGGATCCAAAAAGATGGCGTCGGCGAAATCTCGCGAGATTACGCCGACGCCATTTTGGATCCCGATGTCGCCCACGCCAGCGACATGTTCTTGCGGGACGCCATCTTGGATTTCGTGAAGTCCCGCGATATTCAAGATGGCGTCGCCGCAACAACATGTCGCTGGCGTGGACGACATCGGGATCCAAAAAGATGGCGTCGGCGAAATCTCGCGAGATTACGCCGACGCCATTTTGGATCCCGATGTCGCCCACGCCAGCGACATGTTCTTGCGGGACGCCATCTTGGATTTCGTGAAGTCCCGCGATATTCAAGATGGCGTCGCCGCAACAACATGTCGCTGGCGTGGACGACATCGGGATCCAAAAAGATGGCGTCGGCGAAATCTCGCGAGATTTCGCCGACGCCATCTTTTTGGATCCCGATGTCGTCCACGCCAGCGACATGTTGTTGCGGCGACGCCTTCTTGAATATCGCGGGATTTCACGAAATCCAAGATGGCGGCCTGGAGAACGTCTGGATCCTGGATCGCGGCGGCGGAGGAAGATGTGGGGGCAGCGACGATGACGGTGTGAGTATGAGAAACGGAGTGAGAGAAAGGAACGTATGTGGAGTGAAAGTGAGTGGACATGAGTGGAGGTGAAAGGTGAGAGGAGTGTGTGTTGAGGCGGTGTGGTGTGTTGAGGGTTAACATGTGCGTGTGTGTGTGGTGACGTCACCGGTTACAACTGGACGGAAGTTGTTACAACCGGAAGCTGGTTAGGGCATTTATTATTATAGATAGGCAACGTTCACACAGTCAGTATTTGGTCAGTATTTTACATCCGTATTTGTAAGCCAAAACCAGGAGTGGGTGATAAATACAGAAGTGGTGACGTGTTTCTCTATTATACTCTTCCTTTGATTGTTCCACTCTTGATTTTCACTTACAAATACGACCGTAAAATACTGGATGTGTGAACGTGGCCTTAGGATTAGTCCCCTTCCTATAGATCCAATGATAGTACGATTGCCGGCTGTTGAGTGACAGTAGGAGCTGCTTCGTCTTAAGAGAGGCAGATCATTTCTACTGTGCAGCCATGAGACTGAATTTGCCCTGTAACTGTGGACAATGTACCAGCCCTCAGTAACAGGGAAAACCGTCAATAAAAAATATACTGAAATGCCCCCAAAGGTCTTTACTGACCATATGGTGGTGGTGGGGTGGACAATGTGTGAATTATAAAAAAAAAAACAACCCAAAAGCCACCGCCGGTCTGCATAACTGTTTCTAGCCCAACACCAGACGGAAAAATCAAAACATGTCAGACAAAAATAATTGCTGTGGAAAGGGGAACACAATTGAAGGCATAAACTATTTGAGTTTTTAAAACTGCACTTATGGAAGAACAAAGAAAATGTGCCTGTTAATGAACTGGGGAAGATGACGGACTATAGCTCCAACGTTACTGACTCACATCAGCCCCAGTTCCACAATCCACGGCTCCATTTTTGGGTCCTTGCTGCTGAGCTTTCTGGTCAGTGTTTCCGGTACGTGACCGCAGCAGTGAGTGAAGAGGACGAGCCTGACTGCTTATTGCTCGTCGGTCGCCCCCGTTACTTGCTGCACTGGATTGGCATGGCTTCATGGACCCTTGACTGTGGCAGTGACTATCGGGGATACGGCAAGACACCGTACACCCCAGTGTAAGTAACTTAAGGGCCAACTAATTTTCCTTTAATCAGGAGTCTCACCGTCCCCTAATTTCCGGCCAAATAAAGTGACTCTCCTCACCCCTTCTGTGCTGCAGTTCGCCTTTGATAAGAGGCTTGTCATTACTTGTCGGATAACGATGGCCATGACTGTATGCCCCGATACCAGTGTATGTTACTAGTCATATGTCTTATGCTTATCTCTCCAGGTTTGTAGAAGAAGGCCTCTCCTACAAGTTTCATGCCTCCTGGGTCTTTGTCCTCCAGGTGTTACAGAGCTTTTTTGAGGCCGCTGGGAAGTTTTGCCACCCCATTATGAAGAAGGTAATGTATACATGGACTGGATGATGGCGGCAGAGTTATGTCTCTTCTCCTGTGCTCTTTGATTTTCTGACCATCGTCCATTGCAGTGTTTGCAGACTCTCGCTGACCTGCGGATATCGGCTCACTTCCCTCACACTGCAGAGCTGGACCGTGCTGTGGGAGTGGCGGTGGAGAACATGGGGCCCGAGGTGGTCCTGAGAGCCGTCCCCCTGCAGATTGACGGCACAGAGTAAGCATCGTATGTAGGTCTGGGGCGGCTTTGTCTGCCGACGTGATCCGATATTTATCGGTGTCCTGTTCTTTCAGGGACATCTCCGACTTCCCGCGCAGCTGGCTTGTGCCTGTGATCCGGGACTATGTGAAGAACACAGAACTGGATTTCTTTACCAGATATTTCTTGCCCCTGGCTGAAAAGCTAAAGAAGCGAGGTGACTCCAATGTCTTTACATCCGATGTATTTGTATATATGGTCAATGAATAGGGAGAAGTTTTACATCTTTCTAATATACTTTTCATCAAGCAATCCCTTAAGTACTCTGCTTGCTGCCAGTAAGTGCATGGATGTCCTGCGTCGTTACTTGGGGTAATTAATAATGATCAGTGGAAATTAAAAAAATGTATAGAAAATATTTATAGGTGGCCATTCTGCACTTTTGCATAAGATTTAGGCGACGCTGCCTGCCAGGTATTTGCCTGGTCTTGAGCAAGGCTTATAGGTATTGTGAACCTGTCGTAGTAAATATTGCACCGATATTAGCAGCGCCTGTCCTCCATACATGCAATAGAGAGATGCAGAGTATCCCACCTTCTGCTTTTTAATTAGGTAATGCATCAAGGAGAGTGCACAGAGCATGTGTTGGATTGTGAAAGTTCAGCATCCTGTCTGAATGTAGCATTTTTCATATATAATTTGCAATTAGAAAATTAAAATATTTTTTATAAAAAAAGTTTTATAGACTTTGGGGTCTGATACTGATGTTTTTTTTTTCATAGCCAGTGACTTCGCTGAGGCTGGGAGAAGTCTGGAGGCCAAGATCTATGAGACACTTCAATGGCAGGTAAGTGTTATCTTGGGTCACTCAGCGCTATATAAGGAGTATGTAGGATTACCGTAGAAGTCTTGTCTATATTGTGCATCAAGTATATGAGCTTCTAAGCAAAGTTGATAATCGGGCATATTTTTACCAATGTATGCTACCTTTTATACCTCATATAAAAAAAAAAATTCCGAAAATCGCATATTCAGTGTGTGATACATCTGCAGAAACTGGAGCTTGCTCCTATCGCTGCTGTTTAACCATTTAAATGTCACTGTCAATCACTTGTCAGCAGAATAAAAAATTAAAAATTGAAACGTCCCTGCATCCTCCGTTGTCCTGGGGCCGGCAGCTTCTTCCTGTGTTGAGCGGTCACATGGTACCGCTCATTAAGGTAATGAATATGGACGCGACTCCACTCCCATAGGTGTGGAGGCATATTCATTACCTTAATGAGCGGTACCATGTGACCGCTCAATACAGGAAGTAGCTGCCGGCCCCAGGACAACGGAGGATGCAGGGATGTGCAGCGATGACACAAGGAGGGTGAGTATGACGGGGGGGGGGAGGGGGAGAACTGAGGAGGACTGGGGGGGAAGCACTGAGGAGGACTGGGGGGGAAGCACTGAGGAGGACTGGGGGGGGAGCACTGAGGAGGACAGGGAGCTGAGCCATACATAGAAGGATGGGACGGAGGAGCCGAGCCATGCATGCTGGGAGGAGGGAGAGCCACACAGAGCAGCACAGGGATGAGGGGACAAAGCATACCCAGCTTATACTTCAGTCAATAAGCTTACCCAGTTTTCCGTGGCAAAATTAGGGGCCTCGGCTTATACTCGGGTCGGCTTATGCTCGAGTATATACGGTATCTACAGATGTAGTGATGATGTTGACTCCATGGGTGTTTTCTAGAAACAGGCAGCAGTGGATGTTGCCAAGTGAAAATTGCAAACTGCCCTTGTAGTTACCAGTATGTTGCAGTGCCCAGCCCGTTCTTCTGGAAGCATGCACCTGTAAATTAGGTGGGCTCTCATTGCTTCAGAAATGCCAAACATGTGGATGCTATATGTGACTTAGGTACACTGTGGGGTAATTTGGATTTTGGAATGCAGAATTTGCGGATTTTCTTTTGTGGGGTGAAGAGCCATTTCGCTTTTCCAGAACATTAGTACTACCAGTAACGTGGAAGTCCCTTATATTTCCGTTAACAGATGACAGACCTGAGTGGGAACTGGCTTTTATTGGGAACATTTTACGTAACGTTTGGGATCACAGTTATCTGGCGCTCTACGCTGAGCACTTACTTTGGGGTTTTCATCTAAATCACTGAGTGACGTGATCCAGATGAAACCCCTGATGGATCCATTCACTATAATGAGGCAGCAGATTTACTCTGGACTCCGTCTGGCCTCTGTTCAGCGATGTCCTTTTAAGAAATGCCCAAAACTGTGTCCAATGGCATTTTTATGCAATCCTAAATAGACGGACAAAGCTTGATCACAAGTCAGACGGCGTCCACAGTGCCCCCATCTGCCTCATTTTAGGGAATCTTTGGCCAGAGGTTCCGTCTGAGTCACGTATTTCAGAGATTTACACGGAAACCTCTGTGTAAGCGCTCAGGGCAGAGCGCAGGATAAATGTGTGCCGAGCCTTACTGCTACCTTTGGGAGGCAGGATGAACAAAACAGGTGAAGAATTGGTTTTATTTTTTCCACCGTTCCTTGTGCAGTGTAAGTGATATGGCGACTTTATTCTTCGGGTCGGTGCTTTTACAGCAGTACCAGATTTATAACGTCTTTTATGTTTGGCTGCTGTCACAAGTTCTTGTATCTCTGGTGGCTTATTTTTTGAGGGACAAGATGACGTTTTCAGCTATATCACTTATATTTCTATTTGACTTTTTGATCACATTTTCTCTCACTTTTTTGGTGGTATGATGAAAAACCATAGTTTTTTTTTTTTTGCCACATTTTTTATGTAGTTCACTGAAGGGGTGAAATAGTGAGTTTTATAGGTCAGGTCATTCTGGATGCTGCGATACCAAATATGTGTAATTATTTCTCCTTTGCCTCATTGGAGGACACAGACCATGTGTGTTATGCTGCTGTCACTAGGAGGACACTACGCAAAAACAGAAAAGATTAGCTCCTCCTTCTGCAGTATACATCCTCTGCTGGCTCTAGCTTGAACCAGTTCTTGCTTATTGTCTGTAGGAGGCACTTGAGTCTGGCTTCAGACCCCAACATTTTTATTTTCCTTTTTGATTTTTCTGTAAATTTTTATTTTTTAATTAGCTGAGTGAAGGGGGCGACGGATCCTTTCAAGGGTCCGATCTCCCCCAAATCATCAACCGGTGAGAACGCGGAGTGTCGCCTCCCCGTACCCTCTCCTGCTTGAGCTTACTTCAGGAGCGACGGTTCCTTCATGGTCCTGTTCTCCCCACACCAGCAACAGGTGAGCACATGGAGTGTCGCCTCCATGTAGCCTCTCCTGGAGCCAGGCCTATAGCCGGACAATTTGCCTTTTTTTTTTTTTTTTTTTCAACGATATACAGAGGCCCCTATCTATTGGTGTCCGTGCAACCCCCACTGCATCACCACTGTTTCAAAGCGGATGATGGAAGGAGGCGGACAATTCCTTCTCCACCTCCCTGTCAAAGGGATGGTGGATTGAGGGTGGACTATGTGACATCAACATCCTGCAGCACCCAGCTCTGCTACATCTGCGGTGGTACATCCTGCAGCACCCAGCTCTGCTACGTCTGCGGTGGTACAACCTGCAGCACCCAGCTCTGCTACATCTGTGGTGGTACATCCTGCAGCACTCAGCTCTGCTATACATGCGGTGGTACCTCCTGCAGCACCCAGCTCTGCTACATCTGCGGTGGTACATCCTGCAGCACCCAGCTCTGCTACATATGCAGTGGCACATCGGGTAAGTGCACCGTCGGGTGGCGGCAGGAGGGCACGGTATAGGGGGCGCAGAGGGTCCTGGTGCCATGGGAGGGAGGGGTGTCACGGGTTCCGGCGGTGATATCCCATATTTTTTTCGGCTCTCTTGGGCCTAGAAAATGTAGTCCCTGGCTTCTAGCTGGACTAGGCCGCATCTTGTAACTCCGCCCACAGGCTGACGGCTCCTCCCACAATTCTGGCGCTTCTCATCCTCAACAAGAAGCGCCCTTTCTATTCTCGGCGGCCATCTTCCCTAGTTACAGCAGATGACCCCGATCTCTGGCGACTGCGGGGAGCAGTTTCCCGGAAGAAACTGCTGACAGGAGCGCTGTGAGCAGCGCTGAGGGACACAGGACCTGGGTAAGCTGCATAACTGAGTTTAACCCTTTCTCTGCAGTATTGCCTGCCCCCTTGTTTTCCCCCAGTGCACTACCTTACAGGGACCGTCAAGGGTACATTATGTCACAATCTAAGGTATCCAAAAGCCTAGCAAAACTTTTCGCTTCATGTACCACTTGCCACAGTTTGTTGCCCTGGGGCCACAATACCCCGTTCTGCAAGACCTTTGACCCTGTATGAGTCCAGGAGCCCCCGACCCTAGTGGACCCAGTCCCCTGGAGTGGGTTATGTCTCTGTCACAGTCTATGGCTCCTCTGGCCAAGGCAATAGAGCCCCTCCAGGAATCCCTCCTCAAGTCAGGGCATCCTTTTGCTTGCTGTGAAGAGTCCATAAGCTATGCGGGAGCCATCGGCGAGCAGGGGCAGTTTTCTGTTTAAGAATGCACAGGCTTCCAGAAAACTGATCCATACCACGTCCCCCGGGCACTCTCGTGCTTCGGCGTTCTTGAGTTCCGTTCCTCACTCCCCCTCTCCAGGGATTCGCATTGAACATGACTCAGAATACGAGACTGAGGGGTTCATAGACCTGGACTTGCAGGAATATCATGAGACGGTTGATTCCCTCATTGAGGGGGTCAAAACTGTGAAGGTGGAAGAGGACGCTACGTCCACCTCAGATCACACGGTGTTCTTTAAAAGGACTAAACTGCCTCATAGGGTGTTTGTCAATCACCCCAAATTTAAGGACATTGTTCAGAAACATAGGAATCGGACCAATAAATTTTTTACAGGGCAAAGGCCTCTTGAAACGAGATACCTTTCTGTTCCTGATCTAAGGAAAGATTGGATCGAGTGCCCTTCAGTGGACCCTCCTGTATCGCGTCTCGCATCCAAAACGCTGTTAGCCTTGTCTGATGGCTCCTCAATTAAAAATCCCACTGACCGACAGATTGACAACCTTGCTCGGTCAGTCTTTGAAGCCTCTGGATCAGCTCTTCCTCACATCCTTCGCTGCGACCTGGGTGGCTAAAGCCATGGTCACTTGGGGCAGAGGCTCGGACTAAAGCCATTCAGGACAGTAACCTTCCCCTGAGACAAGTCTGGCTATCCAGATCTCTCAGGCTGGGAAGATGGGTACAGGCCTCTCTTGATGCGGCTAACTACACGGCTTCGGCAGCCGCAAATGCCTCACCATCAGGAGGGCACTATGGCTCAGAAAGTGACGAGCGGACTCCGCTTCCAAGAAATCATTGACCTCTCCGCCTTACCGGAGCGGTTGCTTATTTAAAAAAAAAAAAAACAAACAACAAAAAACTGGACCAACTTATCTGCGACGCTACTGGAGGGAAAAGTAAATTCCTTCCACAACGAAAGGCTAGTAGTCCTTTTCATAGTCAACAGCAAGTTCGCCTCTGGCCCACTATGACCGCCTCGTCAGGACCAGGCTGCTCATCGCATAAGGTCAAAGGTTCCCAGATCTCGTATAGACCCAATCATTCCTGGAAGAGCAGACCGAAACAGTCTAGATCCAAAGGATCCAGATCCCATAGACTCTCGGCACAATGACTCGTTGCAGTATCCAGGTGGCACCAACAAGGTTGGCGGACGTCTACTTTGGTACTGTCAGGCCTTGCTCTCAGTTGTTTATGACGAGTGGATCAGGGATCTGGTGTCCTCCAGATATAAAATAGAGTTTTCTTCTCGCTCCCCGGAACGGGTTTTCCGGTCTTGTCCCCCCAAAACAGAGACGCAGGCAATACCCCTTTACCGAGCCATAGACTCTCTCCGCAAGGACAGAGTCATTGTTCCAGTTCCGCAAAGCGAAATGTTCGAGGGGTTCTACTCAATCCTATTTTTGGTTTCAAAGAAGGACGGAACGGTGCGTCCCATACTGGATCTAAAAGTATTAAACAAGTTCATCAGCGTTCGTCACTTCAGAATGGAGTCTCTCCACTCGGTCATCACCTTGATGGAGAAGGGGGAGTTCCTAACATCCATCGACATTCGCGATTCTTACCTTCATATCCTGATTTTTCCCTCTCACCAAAGATTCCTAATGGAGGCGATGCCATTCGCTCAATTTCATCTCCGTTCTGTGCAACACGTGCTTCTGACGGCCTGGGACTGGAGCCATTCTCTCTCGATCGTCGGATTTGTCTGTCTAAGCGGGTCAGGCAGACCCTCAGATGGTGGACATTGAGGTCTTCTGTGAGTCAGGGGGATCCTTCCTCCTGGTATTTTGGCTAGTGATGACCACCGACACCAGCCTTCTCGGCTGGGAAGCTGAATTCCGTCATCACACTGCCCAGGGCCGCTCGTCTGCTCTAGAGTTCACGTCTCCCGATCAACGTTCTGGAGATAAGAACAATCAAATTGGCTCTTCTGTGGTTACATCACCTCCTGACAGGTCGTCCCATCAGAATCCAATCGGACATCGCAACGGCGGTGGCGTACACCAACAGTCAGCGAGACACCAGCAGCAGGGCGGCCATGCACGAAGTAGATCACATTCTCCGCTGGGCCGAGAGGAACCATTCGATCATCTCCCCCGGGGTGGGGTAGAGATTTGGGCAACAGACTTTCTCAGCCATCAGGGTTTGCATCGGGGGAATGGTCTCTTCATCCAGAGGTCTTTCAGCAGATCTGTCATTGCTGGGGGACGCTGGATGTGGATCTGATGGCCTCAAGGCTAAACGCCACAGTCCCAGAGTTCATAGCTCGGTCTTGAGACCCCGAAGCCATCGGGGCAGACGCACTGGGTCTTCTGTGGAATCTGTTTCACCTGCCGTGCGTTTTTTTCCTCCGCTCCTTTTTCTTCCGAGGCTCATCAGGAAAATCAGAGCGGAAGGGGTTCCAGTGGTCCTAATTGCTCCGAGCTGGCCACGCCAGGCATGGTACGCGGAGCTAGTGCAACTCATCACCAACGTTCCTTGGCGATTGCCGGATCGTCCAGTCCTACTTTCCCAGGGCCTGATTTGCCACCAATTCTCAGGGGCCCTGTGCTTGGCCTTTGAATCCTGGGTCCTAACCTAAGCTGGGTTCTCCCAACAGGTAGTTTCCACCATGATTCATGCCTGTAACCCCGCATTGGTTCGCATTTATCATCGCACCTGGAAGTCCTTTTTCCAGGACGTCCCCCTGACAGCACCATGGATGATGTCGTCCTCCTCCTTGCAGGGACAGGAAAAGCACATGAGAGGTTAAAAGGTCCCACCCACTCCACCCCCTTTCCCTCAGTGTTTTCCCTGTCCCTGCATGGAGGGACAGATGAGAGCAGCGCTGCGCAGCTTACCGGAGGGCTCGGGGATCGTGCGGCTGGTCCAAGATCCTTCTCCCTGTCAAGTGGCCCAGGGCCGAAACTCCCTCCTTGGGAGTCCCTCTGCCCCAGAGACCAGGAGCGGACGGGCTTCTGGGTAGAGCCGATCCTCCCGGTGGGAGGCTCTCGGCTCAGGCGCCATCTTCCCATTCCAGGGGGGCGCCCAGGAGACTTGCGTTCCACTGTAAAGTGGAAGCGGCAAGGAAGGACCGGGGACAGCGGCCGGTGGAAGTCAGCGCCGGGGGCTGGGACGCCCGTAAAGCGAGCTAGGAAGCAGCAGCAGAGGAGGGCAGCGTCACTTCCGGTGACGTCGGCGCCCAGCATTAGCGTGCGTTCCAGGAGTGAACGCGGAAGCAGCCGAGAGCGCTAGAAACGTCACTTCCGGTGACGTCTGAGTCGGCGCCTGCGGGGGTGGCCTGGGAGAGCGTCACTTCTGGAGATGGCAGCACCGGGTCCCGGCGTGCGTTCCAAGGTGGAACGCAAAGGAAAACCGCGGCGAGGCACGAGGAGAGATAAAGGAGCAGCCTTGCGTTTGTCTGGGAACGCAAGCACTGTTCTTCGCCACAGCGGCAGAAAGGATACCCGAGGACAACATGGAGGACAGAAGTGAGGACGCAGTTGTTAGTGCGCAGAGCTACACCCTGACACCTGGTCCCGGTCCTGACTATCCCCATTCTGTGCTATCTAGGATAAGGGTACCCCGCCAGCGCCCCTATCTGCGACAAAAAAGCCAGTCAAGGCCTCGGCGAAGTCCATCCGCTGTCCCATATGCCACATAGTTACCGGACGCTTACACCAAATCCCTCTGCGGCACGTGTACAGCCAGAGTGGTGAGGGATGAACAGCCTTCCTTCCTTGTCCGAAATGAGAACCCTGATCCGTGAGGAGATGCAGACATCTTTGTCCACTGCTACACAGCGGCAGCCCCCTAGTCCAGGCCCAAGTCGTAAGAGACCTAGGTGGGAGTCTGAACAGGGCGAACTGGAATCGGGCTCGGAAGAAGAATCGGACATACAGGGTTCAGACCAGGAAGAGGGCGTGCTACTGTTAGAGAACCAAGAACCGGGCAGAAGATACCTGTTCCCGGTCGAGGATACCGATGAGCTCGTACAGGCTGTAAGAAACACCATGCAGGTCGAAGAGCTCCCTCGGCCACAAACCAGACAGGACCTAATGTTTGGGGGGGCTTACATCTCAGCGGCAGACAGCATTTCCAATAAGTGACCATATTTGGGCAATGATACAACGGGAATGGAAGGAGGCTGAACGTAGACTGGTGATGTCCAGGGAGTTCAGGAGTCGCCTGCCGTTCAATCCGGAGGACATCGGGGCATGGGAAGAAATTCCAAAAATCGACGTTCCGGTGGCTAAGGTCGCGAGGAAAACGTCCATTCCATTTGAAGACTCATCAAGCCTGAGAGACCCCATGTACCGTAAAGTAGACATCCTCCTGAGACGAACGTGGGAGTCATCGGCGGCCCTGATAAGAACTAATATAGCATCCACCTCAGTTGCCAGATCCATGTTCCTGGGGATGGGACAATTGGAGGAACACCTAGTCAGCAAGACCCCTAGGGCAGAGATATTGGCCTCTCTACCCCTTATGAAGTCCGCCACCGCCTTCTTAGCCGACACTTCAGCCGAGTCGGTGAGATTTGCGGCCAGGAATAGCTCCCTGTCCAATGCGACTCGTAGAGCCATCTGGTTAAAATCCTGGTCAGGGGATAACTCCTCCAAAAATAAATTATGCGCCATCCCCTTCTCAGGGTCCAGAGTATTGGGTCAAGCCCTAGATGACATCTTAGAGTTTGCTTCCGATAGTAAGAAGGGGTTCCCGGAAGAAAAACCCAAGAGATTTCAGCCCTTTCGGAGAAGAGCGCCCTCTCGTAAACAACCTGAATTTAGAGACCAAGGAAGATCCAGTAGAGGAACCTATAGAAGTTCCTACAACCAGACCAGGAGCTCCTTTTTTGGATCTACCTCTAGATCTAGAAGGCAGTGATGCCATCTGTATCGGGGGCAGGCTTCGTCTATTTGCGGAGAATTGGAAACAAGTCACCAAAAACAGATGGGTCCTAAGAACCATAGCGGAGGGCTACAAAATAGAGCTCACCTCTTCCCCGCCCCAGAGATACATCTCTCCCTCTCCCATAACAAGGGACTCAGCAATGTTCCGGGACCTCCAGGAGTTAACCAGTTCAGAGGTTATACTTCCGGTTCCCTCGTCAGAGTTACGCAGAGGGCACTACTCTTCTCTGTTTTCAATAATGAAGCCCTTGGGGGAGGCTCGGACGATAATAAATTTGAAACCAATGAATGCATGGGTCACATACAAACGATTCCGGATGGAGTCGATAAGGTCGACGGTCCATCTGATAGACAGGGATTCAGTGATGTGCCCTCTCGATCTGAAGAGTGCTTATTACCAGGTCCCGATCCATCTGGCCTCACAGGAGCTTCTGAGATTTGCCGTAAGTCTACCGGACCGTACCTTCCACCTCCAGTTCCAATGCCTCCCATTTGGCCTGGCCTCGGCCCCCAGGATCTTTACGAAGCTGGTTGCGGAAGTGGTAGCCTACTTAAGAAACCAGGGAACTTCTAGTGGCTTGATCTCCAGAAACCCTGGCCTGACACAGAGATCAGACCATTTCGGTAATAGAATTCCTGGGCTGGGTGGTGAACCGAAAGACGTCACATCTGACACCAGAAACCCGGAAGATATTTCTAGGAGTGCTCCTAGATTCCACTTGCAGAACATCTTTCTTGCCAAGGGAGAAACAGGAATCGATAAGGAGGAGAGTCGCAGAGCTTCTAAGACACCGGGTTACCATAAGGTCAGCCATGCAGGTCCTAGGCGTGATGACAGCATGCATCCCGTGTGTGAGGTGGGCACAGGCCCACTCAAGACTGTTGCAGAGAGAGGTCCTTGCAGTGTGGAAGCATCACCAGCCATCCCTGGACAGAACAATACATCTATCTGCAGGGGCAAGAAGGTCCTTACATTGGCGGACCCAACGTAGAAACTTAAGGACCGGTGTCCCGTGGATCCCCTCTCCAATTGTAGTAATAACCACAGATGCCAGCTCGTGGGGATGGGGAGCTCACTTGCAAGGAATAATCCTTCAGGGCAGATGGCCCGAAGATATCAGCCACAAATCCTCGAATTATTGGGAACTATATGCAGTCTGGGAAGCCCTGAGAAGAAACTGGTCTCGTCTGAAGAACCAGCACGTAAAAATTTTGTCGGAAAATGTGACGGCGGTAGCATTCCTGAGACATCAGGGAGGCTCCAGACACAGAGCATTACAGGACCTGGCGGCCAAGATATTTTCCTGGGCAGAAAATACAGTCCTCTCAATAACTGCAGTGCACTTGGAGGACTCACAGAATATCGTAGCAGACTACCTGAGCAGGCAAGAGATCTATCCAACTGAATGGGAACTGAGCCAGAAGATCTTCCAACTACTGTGCCGCCGCTGGGGAACTCCCCGGATAGACCTGTTTGCCACAAGAAAAAACTCGAAGGTGCCCAGAATTCTATTCCCTGAACCCATCAGACGAACCAGAGGCGGTCGATGCCCTCAGTCAGACTTGGGACGAGCCGCTTTCTTACGCTTTCCCACTGTCGAGGTAGCTATTTAGGGAGGGCTAAATTAACCCTTCACGGTTGAGCCAGTGATTTCCAAATTATTCCAGTGTTGCTAGCAACTCAAATGACCACACGGAGACTGGGGTCTCTGTACGGGAGGATCGAGGCAGATCACTAAGCCCCTTTATTTTAGTCACATCTTTTATAATCTTTTGCTTAATTATGCAAGGTTCTCATCTACCAATAAAATCATTTCACTTTATAAGCCAATAATATTGCAAGAAAACCGGAAACTACATATATGTCCGTACCTAAATAACATAGAAAGTAGTATAATGGCATATTCTTCAGAGTTTTACCTATCCCCCCTCCCTTATCTTTGTACCTGATGAGAACAGTCTGGTTTCATGACAGCCCATGCCAATTATAAAAATTTATCTTACAACAACAAAAATTAAGAAACAAAACCTTACAGAGAAATGGAGAAGTGAAACTTAAGCTCTGATTTTAGTATTAACCCTTCACACCACCATTGGCGCTCATTCCAGCAGTACTCTGGAAGATTCGGGAAGACTGCGCACGGGTCATGTTAATCGCCCCGTTTTGGTCGAAGAGGAGCTGGATCCCACTGTTGGGAGCCATGGCCGCAGGAAACTCAATCGAACTTCCCCCATGGAAGGACATCATCCACCAGGGTCCAGTCTTACACCAGGACCCAGGAAGGGCACCGATCAGCATGGATCCTGAGCGGGACATCTTGAAAGCCCGAGGCCTATCGGATCAGGTTATATCCACCATCCAGGCCAGCAGAAAACCTGTAACCAAGGCTATATATTACAAAATCTGGAAGAGATTTTGTCTGGAAGGTGGCGGGTCTGAGGTCATAGCAGGGATCCCCGATGTCCCTCGAGTCCTGGATTTCCTCCAGGCAGGGTTTAATTTGGGTCTTAAACCTAGCACTCTCAAAGTGCAGATTTCAGCTCTGAGTACTTACATGGACTACCCCCTGGCCTCCCATCCTTGGGTGGTCAGGTTCGTAAGAACCATCCAGAGACTGCGCCCCACTATCAGACAGCTGTCCCCTCCCTGGGACCTTAATTTGGTCCTCACGGCCCTTTGTAAAGAACCCTATTCTCTGGAGGGGGATATGCCCATTTCAGTACGGACTTGGAAAACGGCATTTCTAGTGGCCATTACCACAGCTAAAAGAGTGGAGGAGATTCAGGCCCTGTCCATTAGAGATCCGTATCTACAGATTCGGGAGGACCATATAATATTAAAACTAGATCCAGCCTTCATTCCCAAGGTAGCATCCGGCCAAAATCGTAACCAGGAAATTGTGCTACCATCATTTTGTGAGAACCCATCAAACGTAAAGGAGAGGACGTTACACTCTCTGGACGTTAGACAGGCGGTAATTGACTACCTGGAGGCCACTCATACCTGGAGGAAAGACCATAACCTATTTATTCTGTTTGGGGGTAAGAACCAGGGCAGAAAAGCTTCCAAACCATACATTGCAAGGTGGATTACCACAGTAATCACTAAGGCTTACTCATCTTCAGGGGTAGACTGCCCAGAAGGGATAAAAGCTCATTCTACCAGGGCCCTTTCAGCATCTTGGGCCGAACGAGCGGGCGCATCGTTAGAGCAAATCTGCAGGGCCGCAACTTGGGCTAGGGCAAGCACCTTCTGCAGGCATTACAAACTAGATGTGTTAGCCGGCCAGCAGACAGCTTACGGGAGAAAGGTTCTCCAGGCAGTAATCCCACCCTGAGGTGGTTTCTTTGGTATTCTCCATGGTGCTGTCAGGGGGACATCCTGGAAAATGGGTATTAGACCTACCGGTAATTCGGTTTCCAGGAGTCCATCCTGACAGCACGGTTAGTTCCCCCCATATATGTATGCTATTTCATATGCTGTAATATGACTTGGTTAATAAAAGAATTGTCGCTTGCATCTATCCATGATGTGGTACTTGTCAAAACGCTGAGGGAAAGGGGGTGGAGTGGGACCTTTTAACCTCTCGTGTGCTTTTCCTGTCCCTGCAAGGAGGAGGAGGACGTCCTCCATGGTGCTGTCAGGATGAACTCCTGGAAACCGAATTACCGGTAGGTGTAATACCCATTTTTCTCTTGGTGTAGACACCGCGGACATTCACCTCTCGTCTTTTCCATTCCATCCATTTTGGATTTCCTCCAGATTGGTTTGGAGTCAGGCCTCGCGCTCAGTTCGCTCAAAGGGAAGATTTCAACCGTATTTTTGCTGTTCCAACGCAGAATTGCTACCAGGGTACAGGTGAAGACCTTTATTCAAGGAATTTCCCAGATGATACCTGCCTATGACAGGACCTTGGAGTCATGGGTTCTTAATATTTTGGTCCTGGGGGTTCTCCAGGAGGTTCCTTTCGAACCTCTGCAGGACGTATCACTGACTTTTCTTTCTTGGAAAGTAGCCTTTCTAGTTGCTATTATGTCAATCACACGGGTCTCTGAGCTGGCAGCTCTGTCCTGTCAAGCCTTTTCCTATCTTCTCACCAAGACACGGCGGTTTTAAGGCCGTTCCCATCTTTTCTGGCCAGGGTTGGCTCTTTCTTCCATCTGAACAAAGACATTGTGTGGCCCTCGTTTTGCCCGGCACCAGTCCTTTGTATCGAAGGGGCTCTTCACACTCTAGATGTGGTGAGAGCTCTGAGGCGGTTCGTGGACAGCGTTTTTTCCGCAAGTCAGATGCACTATTTGTGCTTCCAGAGGGGCACAGGAAGGGTCTAGCCGCTTCTAAGACCACAATAGCCAGGTGGTTTCGCTTGACTATTTAGGAGTCCTACCGCGTCAGAGGCAAGCCTATCCCAGTGGGGATTAAAGCACATTCCACTCGGGCGGTGGGCACTTCTTGGGCCATTCGCAACCAAGCAACGGCGGAACAAGTTCGCAAAGCTGCGACTTGGTCCTGTCCGCACACTTATGCAAAGCACTACAATATTCACACTCGGGCTTCTGCAGATGTGGCCATCAGCAGACAGATTCTGCAAACGGCAGTAACACATCTGTAGCCTGTTGGTTCATGGGGTTTCATCTGTTGGGTTGTTCCCCATCCAGGGACTGCTTTAGGATGTCCCATGGTCTGTGTCCCCCAATGAAGCGAAGTAGAAATAGGGATTTTTGTGTACTCACCGTAAAATCCTTTTCTCCGGGTCAATCATTGGGGGACACAGCACCCACCCTGTTAGCCTGATGGCTTATGTTTGTTCTTTAGTTGACATGTTCTACTCTTGTTCTTGGTTATGAGATCCTACTGCTTTGTTACCGAACTGGTTCAAGCTAGAGCCAGCAGAGGGTGTATACTGCAGAGGAGGAGCTAAACTTGTCTGTTTTTTGCTCAGTGTCCTCCTAGTGGCAGCAGCATAACACCCATGGTCTGTATCCCCCAATGATTGGCTTGGAGAAAAGGATTTTACGGTGAGTACACAAAACTCCCTATTTTATTAACATAAATATACCTATTTATTGGTTTAATATTTTTTTGTTTTAAATTTTTTGCAATTTTTTTTTTTTAAACTTTTACATAGTCCTCCTATGGGACTTTAACCCCTTCCTGACATGAGATGTACTATCCCGTCCACGGTACCCGGGCCCGTATGACCGGGGACGGGATAGTACGTCTACCGCGATCAGCGGCGCCCACGTGGTGAGCGCCGCTGATCGCGGCCGGGTGTCAGCTGATTATCACAGCTGACACCCGGCACAATGTGTCAGGGGCGGTCACGGACCGCCCCCGACACGTTAACCCCTTGCACACCGCGATCAAACGCGATCGCGGTGTACCGGGAGTTAAAGGGAAGCATCGGCAGGGAGGGGGCTCCCTCCGTGCTTCCCTGAGCCCCCCACGGCAGCGCAATGTGCAGCGCTGCTGCGGGGGACTCCTATCCTCCAGGCCCCCGAATCCAAGATGGCGACGGGGGCCTTCGGGGGCCTGGGGAAGCTGGCTTCCTCAGTGCCTGCAAAGCGCAGGCATGAGGAAGCCTTGTGCACTGCCTGTGACAGATTGCTGATCTGTCACAGTGATCTGTGATGTGACAGATCAGCGATCTGTCACAGGACAGTGATGTCCCACCTGGGACTATGTAATAAAGTAAAAAAAAAATTAAAAAAAAAGTGTAAAAATAAATTAAAAAAAATCGCCAAATAAATTAGTAAAAAAAAAAAAAAAATATTCCCCAATAAATTCATTTTTTTAAAATAATAATAAAAAAAAACAATAAATGTACACATATTAGGTATCGCCGCGTCCGTAACGACCTGCCCTATAAAACTGTCCCATTAGTTAACCCCTTTAGCGAACCCCTTAAAAAATAAAAATAAAAAACGAAGCAAAAAATAATGATTTATTATCATACCGCCAAACAAAAAGTGCAATAACGCGCGATCAAAAAGACGCATATAAATATCCATGGTACCGCTGAAAACGTCATCTTGTCCCGCAAAAAACAAGCTGCCACACAGCATCATCAGCGAAAAAATAAAAGTTATAACTCGCAGAATAAAGCGATGCAAAAATAATTATTTTTTATATAAAATAGTTTTCATTGCATAAAACCGACAAAAACATAAAAAAACGACCTAAATGAGGTATCGCTGTAACCGTACTGACCCGAAGAATAAAACCGCTTTATCAATTTTACCGCACGCGGAACGGTGTAAACGCACCCCCCCCCAAAAGAAATTCATGAAACGCTGGTTTTTGTTCATTCTGCGTCCCAAAAATCGGAATAAAAAGCGATCAAAAAATTTCACGTGCCCGAAAATGGTACCAATAAAAACGTCAACTGGTCCCGCAAAAAATAAGACCTCACATGACTCGGTGGGTCAAAATACGGAAAAATTATAGCTCTCAATATGTGGTGATGCAAAAACTATTTTTACAATAAAAAGCGTCTTTTAGCGTGCGACAGCCGCCAAACATAAAAACCGCCATAAATAGTAAATCAAACCCCCCGTTATCACCCCCTTAGTTAGGGAAAAATATTAAAATAAAAAAAATGTATTTATTTCCATTTTTCCATTAGGGTTAGGGCTAGGGTTAGGGCTAGGGGTGTGTTGGGGTAGGGTTGGGTTAGGGTTAGGGTTAGGGCTAGGGTTAGGGCTAGGGTTAGGGTTAGGGCTAGGATTAGGGTTAGGGCTAGGGCTAGGGTTAGGGCTAGGGTTAGGGGCGTGTTGGGGTTCGGGTTGGAGTTAGAATTGGGGGTTTCCACTGTTTGGGCACATCAGGGGCTCTCCAAATGCAACATGGCGTCTGATCTCAATTCCAGCCAATTCTGAGTTGAAAAAGTCAAATGGTGCTCCTTCCCTTCCAAGCTCTGCTATGCGCCCAAACAGTGTTTTACCCCCTCATGTAGGGTATCAGCCTACTCAGGACAAATTGCAAAACAATTTTTGGGGTCCAATTTCTCCTGTTACCCTTAGGAAAATAAAAAATTGGGGGCAAAAATATCATTTTTGTGGAAAAAAATGATTTTTTTATTTTCACGTCCGAGTGTTATAAACTTCTGTGAAGCACTTGGGGGTTCAAAGTGCTCACCACACATCTAGATAAGTTCCGTGGGGGGTCTAGTGTCCAAAATGGGGTCACTTGTGGGGAGTTTCAATAGTTTAGGTACATCAGGGGCTCTCCAAACGCACATGACACCCGCAGACCATTCCATCAAAGTCTGCATTCCAAAACGTCACTGCTTCCCTTCCGAGCCCCGACGTGTGTCCATACAGTAGTTTTCTCCCACATATGGGGTGTCAGCGTACTCAGGACAAATTGGACAACAACTTTTGGGGTCCAATTTCTCCTGGTACCCTTGGGAAAATAAAAAAATGGTGACTAAAAGATCATGTTTGTGGAAAAAATACGAATTTTTTATTTTCACGCCCGGGCGTTGTAAACTTCTGTGAAGCACTGGGGGGGTCAAAGTGCTCACCACACATCTAGATAAGTTCCTTGGGGGGTCTAGTTTACAAAATGGTGTCATTTGTGGGGGGTTTCCACTGTTTAGGTACATTAGGGGCTCTCCAAAGGCAACATGACACCCGCAGACCATTCCATCAAAGTCTGCATTCCAAAACGTCACTACTTCCCTTCCGAGCCCCGACGTGTGCCCATACAGTAGTTTTCTCCCACATATGGGGTATCAGCATACTCAGGACAAATTGGACAACAACTTTTGGGGTCCAATTTCTCCTGGTACCCTTGGGAAAATAAAAAAATGGTGACTAAAAGATCATGTTTGTGGAAAAAATATGAATTTTTTATTTTCACGCCCGGGCGTTGTAAACTTCTGTGAAGCACTGGGGGGGTCAAAGTGCTCACCACACATCTAGATAAGTTCCTTAGGGGGTCTAGTTTCCAAAATGGTGTCATTTGTGGGGGGTTCCACTGTTTTGGTACATCAGGAGTTTTCCAAACGCGACATGGTGTCCGATCTCAATTCCAGCCAAAAACGTCAAATGGCGCTGCTTCCCTTCCGAGCTCTGCCATGCCCCCAAATAGTGGTTTACCCCCACATGTGGGGTATCAGCGTACTCAGGACAAATTGCACAATAACTTTTAGGGTCCTGTTACCCTTGGAAAAATAAGAATTGAGGGTGAAAAGATCATTTTTGTGGAAAAAATATGATTTTTTAATTGTATGGCTTTATGTTATAAACTTCTGTGAAGCCCATGGGGGTTCAAAGTTCTCACCACACATCTAGATAAGTTCCTTAGGGTGTCTAGTTTCCAAAATGGTGTCATTTGTGGGGGGTTTCCACTGTTTTGGTACATCAGGGGTTTTCCAAACGCGACATGGTGTCCGATCTCAATTCCAGCCAAAAACGTCAAATGGCGCTGCTTCCCTTCCGAGCTCTGCCATGCGCCCAAATAGTGGTTTACCCCCACATGTGGGGTATCAGCGTACTCAGGACAAATTGCACAATAACTTTTAGGGTCCTGTTACCCTTGGAAAAATAAGAATTGAGGGTGAAAAGATCATTTTTGTTGAAAAAATATGATTTTTTAATTGTATGGCTTTATGTTATAAACTTCTGTGAAGCCCATGGGGGTTCAAAGTTCTCACCACACATCTAGATAAGTTCCTTAGGGGGTCTAGTTTCCAAAATGGTGTCGTTTGTGGGGGGTTTCCACTGTTTTGATACATCAGGGGTTTTCCAAACGCGACATGGTGTCCGATCTCAATTCCAGCCAAAAACGTCAAATGGCGCTGCTTCCCTTCCGAGCTCTGCCATGCGCCCAAATAGTGGTTTACCCCCACATGTGGGGTATCAGCGTACTCAGGACAAATTGCACAATAACTTTTAGGGTCCTGTTACCCTTGGGAAAATAAAAATTGGGGTGAAAAGATCATTTTTGTGGAAAAAATATGATTTTTTAATTGTACCGCTGTACGTTATAAACTTCTGTAAAGCCCTTGTGGGTTCAAAGTTCTCACCACATATCTAGATAAGTTCCTTGGGGGGGTCTAGTTTCCAAAATGGGGTCACTTGTAGGGGGTTTCCACTGTTTAGGTACATCAGGGACTCTCCAAACGTGACATGGCGTCCAATCTGAATTCCAGCCAATTTTGCATTGAAAAAGTCAAACGGCGCTCCTTCCATTCTGAGCTCTGCCATGCGCCGAAACAGTCGTTCCCCCCCACATATCAGGTATCTGCGTACTCAGGACAAATTGCACAATAACTTTTGCAGTTCAATTTCTCCTGTTACCCTTGGTAAAATAAAAAAAATTGAACCTGAAGTATTTTTTTTATGAAAAAAAGTTAGATGTTCATTTTTTTTTAAATATTCAAAAAAATTCCTGTGACGCACCTAAAGGGTTAATAAACTTCTTGAATGTGGTTTTGAGCACCTTAAGGGGTGCAGTTTTTAGAATGGTGTCACTTTTGTGTATTTTCTATCATATAGACCCCTCAAAGTGGCTTCAAATGTGATGTGGTCCTAAAAATAAAATGGTGGTGTAAAAATGAGAAATCGCTGGTCAACTTTTAACCCTTATAACTTCCTAACAAAAAAAAATTTTGGTTCCAAAATTGTGCTGATGTAAAGTAAACATGTGGGAAATGTTAGTTATCAAGTTTTTTGTGTGCCGTATCTCTGTGATTTAAGGGCATAAAAATTCAAAGTTGGAAATTTGCGAAATTTTCAAAATTTTCGCCAAATTTCCGTTTTTCTCACAAATAAACGCAAGTTATTTGAATGAAATTTTACCACTAACATGAAGTACAATATGTCACGAGAAAACAATGTCAGAATCACCGGGATCCATGGAAGCGTTCGAGAGTTATAAAGGCACAGTGGTCAGAATTGTAAAAATTGGCCCGGTCATGAACGTGCAAACCACCCTTGGGGGTGAAGGGGTTAAAGGGGATACTCTGGGGAGATAAAAAAAATTATTGTAATGGCCATACCTTCATAAACTATTAGGATAACATGAATAGTGCTGTTTTCCACCCTCACACTACCTGTAATTCTTTGTAATGCTGAAGCTGCTCCTCACTGCTCCCCCTCCCTTATGGGACATTACATCTCGCATCAGGGGGTACGGTCTGCTAGTAGCGGCAACCAGCCCCTTGATACTCTCTGCTTGTATGTGGTCCGATATCAGAGGGTTGACTGTCGCTCCTAGCAGGGAGATGAGACCTGCACCCATCACACTTTGCTAATGTTATGTCTGTATATTTATAGATCTGGACGATGCTGCCCGGTTTCTGCACCAGACCTACCGATGTGGCCGTCTGTTTTAAGAACATTGCAAAGACGTTGGGAATGATTATCTTAGACCGGCCGGACCTCCGTCTCACCTGTTGTCAAGCTCTCCGCACGTTAATTAACAAAGGATGTGAAGCAGGTAGGACTACCGGAGCTTTTGCACTGGTCCTCGTGGGGCATTTAGCTCCAATTACAACAGTTTAATTTCTTAAATAACTCAAGTATGGCTGGTATCTAATAGGCTTCCAACATGGCGACTGTTTGTTCCAGATGGGTGGGGGGGGGGGGACAAGGGTTCTTTGAAGAAGGTGAAGTAGAAACGAAGTCAAAAAAGGAAAAGTCTGCGAGGGATTAAATTCCATCACAAGCTTTCTGTAATGCTGACTGGTCGTATGTACGGGATTGTAAGAGAGGTTTTCTGTCTCCAGATCTGGGAAATTACTAAAGTGCAAGTGCGTCATCACCAACATCGCCATAAAATGTTCTACTTCCATCCTATTTGTCCTGTATTGTCAAGAGAACCACAATCATACCCCTGACCGCTCCACTGCCTGATCCATATTGTCATGTAGAGCAGAACCGAACAAGCTTTAATCGCCCCCCACCTAATCCGCCAGGATTAAGGGAACAGAATAACAAACAGCTGCTTGAGTTAATATTCTTTTTCACTCTTTGCTCAGAGGCCGATAAAGCAGAAGTGAGCCGATTAGCCAAGAATTACCTTCCTATATTGTTCAACGTGTACATGAAAGCGCCTGAACCAGGAGAGGGCGCGACACAGAAGTTTCCCGTGATGGAAACTATCCGGGCGTACCTGACTTTAACAGACCAGCAGGTAAAAAGTTAAGTGTTCACTCATTCTCTCACTCATTCATTCACTCACTCAGTCGTTTGTTCGTTTGTTAGTTTCTTCTTTGGTCTATCTGCTTGCACATGTTGCGGTGGCGGACGAGTTGTTTCACCACCTGATTTTTTTTTTTTTTTACAATTTATTTATTTTTCTTCATTTACAGCTCGTCTGCGATTTATTATCAAAAGCCAGTGTCAAGGCGTCAACGAAGGAGGACAATGAGAAGTGAGTTATTGGAATTATGGGGGTATTTCTACCCTTATATTATAGGCATACGATGAGTTTTGGGAACCAGATTCCTTAAATACGGAGCAGCCAGTCTGAAAGTGTGGAAATAAAACTTTGCTGATACTTCGTTGTCAGAACTATTTGTCTTCCTTTTTTTTTTTTTTTAGGCTGTATGTGCTGGATATCATTACTGCAATGGCGCCATATGCAGATGAGCCATCAATGACCAGGGTGTATCAGACCATTTTACCGTTTCTTGAGGTCAGTGAGACGTCATTATATATTTAGGGGGAATTGCACTTGGTTTATGTATTTGGCTAAGTGCACACAGCAGGGCACCGTCAGCCTGACTGGCTCATGAGATTTAATATGACAGCTGCATTTTCAGTGCAGTGATTAAATGGCTCTGATCTGTGCTTTTATTATAGGCCGGTGGCGGCTGTATCACACAGGCGTCGCCTGCCGTGTGCGCTTGCAGGCTCAGCACCTGACGATGTGTTACTTGCACATACATCATATCTTGGGAAGGGGTTAAGAGATTTCCTAGTTTTAATTAAAGCCTATTAAGGAGAAGTTGGCAACTTGATTTTATTATATCCCTTAGGTCCTCACCATTTTCATTTTCTCTGCTTGCCATCAACAATTTTGTAAAATTTAATTGAGCAGATAAGTTTTCAATGTTTAGAAGTAAATTAGTATTGCAAAAAAAAAAAAACAATTCTCTAATTTTTATTTTATTATATCAGGAGAAAAACCACAGTGTGCAGAAAAAGGCGTACCGTATCCTGGAGGAGATCTGCGGAGGGGAGAGGTCTCCGTGTGTAGCCTTTGTGAATAACAATTTGGAGGATCTGAAGAAAAGTCTTTTGGGATCACTGAAAAGTGCCTCATCCCCAGCCAAAAGGGTAAGCGTCTGACTTCAGCCATGGAGTCCACCATCGATATTTAGGAACATATTCTTTTATCTTACATAGGAGTCAGATGATGGAAGATGGCGTACAAATACGATAAGTCTTAGATTGATTAGATCTTCTGCATTCTGTCAGTGCAGTCCGATGTTTCCCACCCACTTATTGACTTGTATGGCCGAGTGCGATCTGAAGATCTCATCAAATTCTGACATGCAGATTTTTTTTTTCCTTGGACAGCTTATCCAAGGAAAGAATTGGACAAGTGCACAGCCCCATAGAACAAAATTGGTCCGGGTGCAATCCAATGTTTTGTCATAGACTCATTCGGACCGATAATACGGGCATCTGCAGCTGCTCTTAGGCTGCAACTTTCACATAAAAAAAAACACATTTATAATGTGAACGCTGCAGCCTGTCGGCAGCAAAGGTCATATGCAGTGGTCTTGGTTTTATCCAAGCTGAAAGAAATAGATGGTCTTGCTTGAACAAAATGTGACCACTGCAGCCAGTCAGTGGAAAATGAAGCAAGAGACAACCCCTTCACTACCATATACAAGGATTAAAGACCCAATTGATTACATATTCAGATCCGTGGCGTTTGGCCAATCCAATACAGTCCAGCTTTACTTGACAAACTGTCAAAGACACCGCACTGAACTTGCTCACTGAGCCAGTGCGCGTGTCCTGAGTAAAGCGAAAGCGTGCTCAAAGCTACCTGTGGAGCGGGCAGCAACCAAATAGATGCGTACTTCTGAGCTGCAGGGCCTGAAGCACGTGACTGCTAGAGGCGTGGCTTAAACTCCACAGAGCTAGGAGCAGCAAGACAATTCCTAGCAGAGTAACTGTGAGACAAAGTTACCAAGGGGCATAGACAGGGAGAATAGTCAGGACGTAGCCAATGAGTCACACACAGAGATAGCTGCAAGGTACCAGAGGGGCGAGCAGAGAGTAATCAGATCACAGGCAATGGGTCATACACAGATAATAACGCAGTACAAAATCAACAGGCAAACTCACAACGGGAAACAGAATCGGGTCAGAACCATATAAACAAGCTATAGCAACAAACAGGCACACGGGGGTCAGTACACTAGACCAAAGGCAAAAGTATAACTGGCAGGGATTGAAGCTACCCAGAGGTTTATGAAGCTCTCCCAGAACCAGAAAGAGGCCACAATCATTAACCCCAAGTGTGCAGGTCAAAACCTGCACAGAGCTCCAGACATTAACCCCCGGTGTGCAGCTCAAAAATCTGCATTGGGATCATGACAGTACCCCCCCTCTCAACGGGGGGCCTCTGGACCCCCAGGCTTCCTCAGGTACTTGGCATGGAACCAGGCCCGAACCAGGCCCGAACCAGGCGATCCGCATGTACCGAATGAGCAGGGACCCATGAGCGCTCTTCTGGTCCATATCCCTTCCAGTGGACAGGTACTGCAAAGAGCGGCGCACCCGCCGAGAGTCCACAATATGTCCGACCTCATACTCCAATTGACCCTCCACCAGCACTGGAGGAACAACAGTCTCAGAGTTCTCTTTGACAGATCCTGCTGGTTTCAACAGAGACTTATGGAACACATTAGATATTTTTAAGGAGGCGGGGAGACGCAACCTATATGCCACATGGTTGACCATCTCCATAATCTCGTACGGACCAATGAACTTTGGTCCCAACTTAACTGATGGTACCTTCAAGTTGATGTTACGCGTGGAGAGCCAAACCTTCTCTCCCACCTGAAACATGTCTCCCGAGGCTCTCTTTTTGTCCGCAAAATATTTGTATCTCCCCTGGGCCCGAGAGATATTACGCCGGACTTCAGCCCAGAGGTTTTTTAACCGTTGAACAGACCCCTCTGCTCCTGGACAACCGAAATCCACCCGAGAAAACTCCCCAAAATGCGGATTAAAGCCATAGTTAATCAGGAATGGGGACATGTTGGTGGACTGACTCACCCGGTTGTTAAAAGCAAATTCAGCCAACGGTAACGCATCACACCAATCCTCCTGTCTGGCGGAGGTCAGACACCTGAGAATTTGTTCCAGGGATTGATTGGTGCGTTCCGTCTGACCATTGCTCTCCGGGTGATATGCCGACGAGAAGGAGAGTGAGATGCCCAATTTCATACAGAACGCCCTCCAAAATTTGGCCACAAACTGCACACCTCTGTCAGACACAACATTCAGGGGTACCCCATGCAATCGGACCACATGCTGCACAAACAACCTTGACAATGTTTCTGCTGAAGGTAATGCTGCCAAGGGAATGAAATGGGCCTGTTTAGAAAACCTGTCCACCACCACCCAGATCACGGTAATTTCCCTGGAAGGTGGAAGACCGGTAATAAAATCCATGGAAAGATGAGTCCATGGCCTATCAGGAACCGGTAAAGGTATGAGTTCCCCAGCCGGTCGGTTATGCAAGCTTTTGGAACGGGCACATATGCCACAAGCAGAAACAAATTCCTTGACATCGGCCCTTAATGAAGCCCACCAAAAACCCCTGGTTACTGCCTCTCTAGTCGCCGTGATACCTGGATGAGCACTCAGCCTAGAATCATGAAACTCCTGCAGAAGTCTAGGCCGCAATGAATCTGGAACAAACAGTTTATCGCTTGGCCTGGTTGCCGGAGCTAGGGCCTGAGCCCTTAGGATTTCTTGTTCCAACTCAGTTGAGACCCCTGCCACTACCACCCCTGGGGGAAGAATGGAGGACGGCGGCTCAGGGGGAGACACTGGATCAAAACTTCTGGACAGGGCATCCGCTTTAACATTTTTGGATCCTGGTCGAAAAGTAATTGAGAACTGAAATCGTGAAAAAAAAAGAAAAGTGACCAACGGGCCTGTCTAGGAGCAAGCCTCTTAGCAGATTCAAGGTATGCCAAATTTTTGTGATCCGTGACAACCGTGATAGGGTGAGCCGCCCCTTCCAAAAAGTGCCTCCATTCCTCAAATGCCAGCTTGACCGCAAGAAGTTCTCTATTGCCTACATCATAGTTTTTCTCAGCTGAAGAGAACTTCTTGGAGAAGAAGGCACAGGGTTTGAGATTGGTAAGGGTGGCCGGACCCTGGGACAGCACAGCCCCCACCCCCACTTCAGAAGCATCCACCTCCACAATGAATGGTTTGGACGGGTCAGGTTGCACCAACACCGGGGCAGACATAAAACATTTCTTAATTGCTTAGCGAGTACAGACCAATTTTTTACATCACCTCCCTTCTGGGTAAGATCCGTAAGTGGTTTAACCACTTGTGAGAAACCTTTAATGAATCTCCGGTAATAATTCGCAAATCCTAAGAAGCGCTGGAGCCCCTTGAGATCTCGAGGCTGAACCCAGTCAGCGATCGCCAGCACCTTCTTAGGATCCATACGAAACACCTCACAGGACACAATCAACCCCAAAAAAGACAACTCCTGTACAAAAAACGAACATTTTTCCAATTTGGCGAACAATTGGTTCTCCCTGAGTCTCTGGAGAACTGTCTTTAGATGTTGCAAGTGAGATTGACTGTCCGGGGAATACACCAAAATATCATCCAAATAAATAATAACAAAACGGCCTATCAGATCAGAAAACACAACATTGATGAAATTTTGGAAAATAGCGGGTGCATTAGTTAACCCAAATGGCATTACCAGGTTCTCGAAGAGTCCCTCTGATGTGAGGAATGCCGTTTTCCACTCGTCCCCTTCCCGAACCCTTATCAGATTGTAGGCCCCCCGCAGATCCAACTTGGAGAACCATTGGGCCCCAGCTAACTGGTTACATAAGTCTGGGATGAGGGGAAGTGGGTAAGAGTTCCTAACCGTTATCTTGTTCAGTTCCCGAAAGTTGAGGCACGGCCGCAAACCACCATCTTTTTTCTTCACTAAGAAGAACCCTGCTGCCACAGGTGACACAGAAGGCCTGATATGCCCTTTGCGGAGACTCTCAGCTATGTACTCCTTCATGGCTTGGCGCTCAGGCCCAGACAAATTGAACAATCGAGCCTTAGGTAACTTGCCTTCGGGTACTAAATCAATGGCACAATCATAGGGTCTATGTGGTGGCAGCGCCTCAGCCTCACTTTCGGAAAAAACGTCTTCGAAATCTTTCAGGTACTCCGGAATACCTTCCAGATCTACAGACGACACAGACACAGATTTAACAGCGTTAACAAGATGTCCCCGGTTACCACATTTATCCTTGCATCCCCATTGAGTGATTTCCCCTGTAACCCAATCAATGGTAGGATTATGGCGTTGAAGCCAAGGCATCCCCAGTACCAGTCCTGCATGCAAGTTATCTACCACCAGACAACTTAGTTTCTCCACATGAGTGGAACCCACTTTTAGCGGAAAAAGTTCAGACCTGCAACAGATACCATCTTGGGTAAGAGGAGATGAGTCAATTGCCACAAGTTTAACAGGATCGTGAAGCCTGACTGTCCCTATCTTATAAAGAGTCATAACCTTGGTATCAATCAGGTTCATCATAAATAAGCCCTAAGGCTTCAAAAAATGCATCCACAGACATTCTCTCAGGGGCAGAAGAGGAAAGCGAGAATGCCCAGGCTTGTGGGGACCCCCTAAGCAGGGACATCACCACCCCCACCCTCTGTTTCTCATCCCCAGAGGAGCGGGGTCTCAAAGAAAAAAAAAAAGCTTACAGCCCTTCTTAAATGCCCTGAAATCATCCTTGTTACCAGAAAATATATCTGGCAATTTAACCGGGGATTCAGGTGGGACTAAAATGACATCTCTATTCCCCACCTGTTGGAAGCCAACGGAAAGCACCCCCTGAACTGAGTCCTCAACCCGCCGTTGGGACTGGGCCAGAGCTTGGTGTTCCAAACTAAGCTTCTGCAGTGACTGAGTCAAGCTTCTCACCTGCTCAGATAAAGCACACATTGGGTCCATGCTGCAGAAGTGAGGAGAGTAGGCCAGTTATAATGTCAAAGACACCGCACTGAACTTGCTCACTGAGCCAGTGCGCGTGTCCTGAGTAAAGCGAAAGCTTGCTCAAAGCTACCTGTGGAGCGGGCAGCAACCGAATAGATGTGTACTTCAGAACCGCAGGACCTGAAGCACGTGACTGCTAGAGGCGTGGCCTAAACTCCACAGAGCTAGGAGCTGCAAGACAATTCCTAGCAGAGTGACTGTGAGACAAAGTTACCAAGGGGCATAGACAGTGAGAATAGTCAGGACGTAGCCAATGAGTCACACACAGAGATAGCTGCAAGGTACAAGAGGGGCGAGCAGAGAGTAATCAGGTCACAGGCAATGGGTCATACACAGATAATAACGCAGTACAAAATCAACAGGCAAACTCACAACGGGAAACAGAATCGGGTCAGAACCATATAAACAAGCTATAGCAACAAACAGGCGAACAGGGGTCAGCGCACTAGACCAAAGGCAAAAGTATAACTGGCAGGGATTGAAGCTACCCAGAGGTTTATGAAGCTCTCCCAGAACCAGAAAGAGGCCACAATCATTAACCCCAAGTGTGCAGGTCAAAACCTGCACAGAGCTCCAGACATTAACCCCCGGTGTGCAGCTCAAAAACCTGCATTGGGATCATGACACAAACTTTGCTCTGCTACATCTGTACATTGGCAACAGAAGCCCCATAAACATGATATAGTACCACGGAGATGGGGGAATACCACCCAAACTCCAGTACCAAATGCATAAACTCCAACAAGCTTATATATGCAGGAGAACAAAAACCAGAGCATGCGATAGAATGCATATAAAAATATCAAAAACTTTATTCAAAATCTTACAAAATACATGTAGTCATAATAATTAAGTACCAGTCAAAAAATGCAGATGACATACACCCAAACATCACCAACTCCTCCCACGAAGATGGAACACCTCCTGGAAAGCAACCCCAATATACAACCATATCCAGAGTATCAAACCCCATATATAAAGAGTCATTAAGCCCAGTGGCCGTATAGGGGACTCAAGAAATACAAAGTAATGTTATAAGGAACATAATCACAACTTATTCTGAAGAATCATATATGTGGTAAAGTTATGTCCCAACAAACAGCAAGGAGGCTTACCAGGGAGACGAGGGGGGTAGAAGGGTATGTGGTTATATAGTGGGGTTGCTTTCCTGGAGGTGTAAAAATAAAAATTTAGCTTTTGTTGCCATTTTCAGAGACTCGGAGCGGCCTCATCTCCCTTGATTTGGGGCCTCACCAATACCATTTTAGGGTAGACACAATGATTTGATCCCATTTTATTGCAATGTTGCAGCTGCCAACCCCCCCCCCCCGTAATTCTGGTGTTTTGATTTTCTTTTTCCTCGTTACGCCGTTTACCAATTAGATTAATTTTATATTTTGATCGAGCGTTTCTGAACTCGGAGATACCAAATGTGTATTTTTTTTATGGGGCAAAAGAGGGGGTGATTTGAACTATTTTTGTGTTTTAACTTTTTTTTTTTTTTTACTCTATTTAATAGTCTCTTTAAAAGACTTGAAGCTGTGATCGTCCGATCACCTGTGCGACACATAGCAAAGCTTCAGCTCTGCTATGTATAACAGAAATCATGAACTCCTTTTTAATGCCGGCCAAGAGCCGGCGTCCACAGGAGGATTGTGATGACGGGCACAAGGGTCTTGGCAGACTCTCGACTGTCATAACTAACCCATTGGCGGCCCACACGTGACGTGGGCGGTGATGGTCATAATCAATGACATGCTTCCTTTCTGTATGTTTTGAATGCCCGTCAGTGATTGACAGCGGCATTTAACTGGTTAACAGCCGTGGGTGGATCAAAGATCCACCCACGGCTGTTAAGCACTTAATGGCTGATTGAATCAGCCTCCAAGTGCTTGGAAAGATGCATGTGAACCCTCATTAAAGGCAAGGACACGGCTGATGACTTAAATATACCTTACCGGTTGTGAAGGGGTTGAAGGTGGTAAAAAACAGTACAAAATTGTAATAAAATTAAACTATAACAATGTATGCTATTAATACAGGTATAGTCTACAAACAGCAGAAAAAAATAGAATGCAAGCTCCTCATTACATTAGTATTTTCTTAAACCACTATTTGTGCTCGGGGGATCAAGGCGTAATACAGGACTGGGGGAGGGGACTCGGGTCATGTAGTGCAAAATAACTCGCTTTCCCCGCCATCCCACGCTGCGCCACATTGCTGGAGCTTGAGCTTTCTGCTGCCGATTATCCTCCCACATCCGTGTCACTCCCGGCTTGGATGTTGGTGGCAGGTGATGAGGATACCGACCTCTCTGATCCTCACATGACTTCTATGACTACATTGGTGTTCGGTTTTTCCTTTTTAAACTTCAGGACTTTATTTGAGGAGAAAGGAATATAAATGACTTTTATCCTTCGGTCTGCAGCTCTCTTGACAGCCATTTCTTGCCGGCGGCTTATTACGGCTGTCACTCGCGATGCAATAATTGAGAACGTTTACTAGCTGAACACGAGAACGAGTTGCAATTATTTCTGAATCCTGTCAGTAGCTGAATGTTTGGAGCGTTCAGCTCTGGTCCTGTGTACTGAAAACGAGAGTTAATAATGGAGATCACCCAGCAGGGAATGTGACTCTAAACTTTCTTTTGTTTTGTTCTTGTTTTGCAGCCGCGTCTGAAGTGCCTGATACACATTGTCAAACAGCTGGC